>NC_088284.1:106932848-107261182 GCF_036013445.1 Caloenas nicobarica | reverse complement strand
TTCCATATTTTTCTGGATTTTTATCTATAATCAGGTCTGTTGAATCTCAAATTTCTCTTTTATTGAAGTATCAGCTTCAGGGGACACTCAAGTAATTCAAATTCAAGGTAAACATTTATTTTATTTTATTTACGGAAGGAGTTGTTATGAAAACTGTTATTTGGTATTTACTTAAATTATTTTGTCATTTAAATAATCACCAAAGTATGATAATGTTTTATAGACTGCTATGAATATAAGGCTTCCCTCTGAGGTTTACATTTTACACATGATGTCTGGGATGAATGATACTGTTCTCATGACATTTAAAAAATCAAAATCAGTGAAATGTCTGCTCTGAGTGCATAAGAAAAATACAGGGACTTAGACATGACTCTGCATCGTTTGAAAACCGAGCAGAAAAGTGTCAGTCCTGGTACTCCATGGCCAAAAATAAAAAAAATAGCAGAAATAAAGGCAGAGCTGATCAGAGTCATTTAGCTGTCTAAAATTAGTGAAATGCAAACAATAAATTAGATGCAAGGTTTAAAGGATTTTTTTTCCCCGAAATCCTATTCAGTGCCAAAAACTATGGGTTATTAGTAATAAAACAAGCAAGATCATTAATTATTTCAGCACAACATAAAACCGCACCGTGAGCCTTAGACCCAAAGAGGAAAATACAAATAATGTTGGATAAGCACATGCAACCCCCTAACTGACTGTTTATTTTTCTGCAGAGATTCACACGTTGTGCATATTCTTTGTGATCCCTTCAAACTGCAGTGCTGCTCTCCTGACTGGGAAAAACGCAGTAATGTGTACGTACTGATTTTTTTAAAAAATTTTTTTGAACACCTAAGTGTTTTAGCAAATGTTACAACTGAGTATTCTGTGACCAAAACTGCTGCGCACAGGGAGGGGGGAAAAAAAAAAAGAAGAAGACAGAGTCAAGTCTGTATTGCTTCCATGTTAATTTGCGTTTCTGTGGTTGGTTTCCATGTGATTAAAGCCACCCAGCTGATCTCTGCTGACAGCCCTGCTGCCACCGCCTGACCCAGGCTGACAATCTGGATAGAAATTGTAGGGCTGGCTGTTCAATGTCTGTGACTTTAACAGCATCGCTTTGGGCCCGGAATCAATTCTCTCTGTTTACAGACCATTTCACAGCCCTTTACCTGCAACATCACTTGTGTCAGTCCCATAAATACTTTGGTGTATATAATGCTTGAATTAGCATAATGGTTTAGGCACAGGGCTTTAAGCACAAAGAAGGACATGTCAACATGTTCTCTTCACTTAAGCAATTAAGAGCCATTATGCTGCTTCAGTGGAAATATCATCAAGGTTAAAGACAATCCCAAACACCCCTCTAACCTTTTTATTCTAAGTCTAATAAATGAGGCATAGAAATTGAAATGTTAGTAAACAGTGCTACTTGCAAGCTCTTTTTGTTTCATGTTTAATCAGACCTCTCATCCACCACTTGTGAAGTGTAAGGAAATGTGCACGTTAGCCATGGTCACAAGTTCAAAGGATAATTTTTCTTTTCGCAAAAGCTCACCTCCGCGAAGGTTTGGTTTACGTCTAGTGTCAAGTTCTAGATGTTCTGACAGGGCAGTGTAAAAAAAATAAGTAAACGTATGTGAAGGTAACACACAGACTGGGTCACACACAAAGTATTTCCTGCCAAAACCTGTATCTCTCTGTGTACTTTAATATCATCTGATTTTTCTGATGTTCGCTCCAGGCTTCGTATTTTTCTCTCCATGTTACTTAGGAAAATGACCCAGTGAAAAATTGTTATTATAATGGCTTGATCTTTATTTTAAGCTGGCAAGGTTTAGCTAAGCCCAGGACTAAACTGCGGTTGTGCCCTTATGTGATTCTGATGAGACACAGCACGGAGGAACCTGGGCACTGAATTTTCATGGCTTGATTTTGGTATGTGCGGTGGGGTTTTTATTGTTTTGTTTTGTTTGTTTGGGGTTTTTTTGTGTGGTTTTGTTTGTGTGTGTGTTTTGGTTTTTTAAAATTAATTTGTAATACTCAGTCCCTTGATTCTGAAGGCTTTGAAAAGTCTTAGGAGATAGTGGGAGACAAAGTGAGCAGCTGTAGCATAAAGAGAGAGAGAGAAAAAGTAAAGCATTAGTAGGCGAAAGCCCTGTCAGCACGGAGCCTGCAGACAGCAGAGCAGTCGTTTCACTCTGATACTACCCTTGTGCCAGAGATGAGGAGCAACCACTTCAAAGTGTGCAGGAAGCAACGTAACCCCGAAAAACATGATGATTCGAAGGGAAAGGTTGACGGACACCAGAGTCCCCCAAGTCCGTATCCCCCGTCCTGCAGCAGCACGTGCGGCGCACAGCGTGTCATTGTGTTAGCTCGGCAGCCCAGCACCAGCCTTTTGCACCTCACAAGCCTCATCTTTAACCGAAAGGGACAATTTTGGTGGTCAAAAGAGCCGCTTCATCTCCAAGCTCAGTAGTCTTGAGTTTGTAGCACTGAAGACGGAATTACCTCAGCGCTTTCCTAGACTCTGTCTATGTACCAAGCACCCTCCTAAGCTAAATCCTTCTTTTCTTGCTGCAGTATTTGAAGTATTTCATGTTTGGGAAATACTTGAGCTCTGTTGTAGGTTAACATAAATGTTGGAGATGAAGCAACTTTCTTTTATTAATGCTTTGATTAATTTTTAATTTTTTTATTAATGCTTTTATTAAATTTTTAATTAATGCTTTTAGTCGCTTGCCCAAATCTTTTGGAAGAAGAGAGCGAGTGGGCAGTGTGGGCTACCTCACTTGTCTAAAGGCTGCAAAAATTCAGTGGCAAGCACACGTGGTGGCTAAAAGCCAGGTTTCTGTGGCATTCATCGCGGTACTTGCTCTCTAACAATTCCGTGCTTCGTACAGCTGTTAGCTTTCCCTTCAGGAATCTCGCTGGCATCTTGGCTACTAGAAGTGACACTTCTGGATGCCCAAAGTAGGCAGTGGCAGCTCCCTCAGGAAAGGGGACGATCCTGAGCCCTCCAGCTGGGGCTGCGCTGGGCAGCCTGAGTGGCTTTGTGGGCACGAAACTTTGCATAGTTTGCCTCCATTCTTAGAGCTTTTCAAAAATTTTTTTTCCTAAAATACATGCTTCTCATCCTCTGAAGAGAACACTTTGGATCACTCTAATTTCAGTTTTCAAGAAGCTCCCCATTCTCCAGGAGAACATGCCGAATTTTTGTATGGATCATCTTATCCCGCCTGCACCCAAACTGCGTCCCCCCTCCCTGCTGCCGCTCTGCGCTGAGATACGGCAGCAGCTTGAAACAGCTTCACTCCAGAAGAGGTTTAAACAAATCTCACCTTCATTTCAATACCATCAGCTTAAGCTGCAAACCCAGAAGCCTGATGGAATTGCCTTCTTATTTTATGCTACCCCCTCAGGACCATCCTGAGACGATTGCCAAATTACAGCAGGGATTTCCTCAGAACGAGGCAGAGCTGAAATTAAGTTAGGCTCACTTTTAAAGAGATCCAGCTATGGTAACTTTATAATTGAGCCATTTTGTTCTGCTCTCAATCAGCTTCAAATCGAAGGACAAATTGCTCAGCGAAAGAACAGGTTGCAGTTTGAAAACTGACAATAATAAGCAAACATTACAGTCTGATTTGATCTGCTCTCACTCCAGTGTAATAACTTTCTTTGAAAGGTGGTTTGAGATACATGGTAATGCCCGGAGGCCAAGAACTTGATTTTGTTCTTCTTACAAGTTCTTTGCGCTGCAATCTCTGTACTATATATCAGAGGCTGCTTGGCAGCTCCTCTTGACTAACCATGAGTGCCATCCACATTCTTCAGGTGAGAGAACCGCAGAGCATGGCTGAGCTGCGCTGAGGCACCGCTGCGTAGCCATCCCTATTTCATCCATCAATATGGCTTGATAAAAACCTGCAGGTTGCACATCCAAGGCGTGCAGGAGCACCAAGGAAGCTCCTGCAACAGGATTTCTGTTCCACGTTCAGGTCTCGCGGGGCAAGTTGTGTTCCTTCCCATAGTGATGTTCATCTTCCGTTGCAAGGGTTCTCCCCTGTTTCCTGAAGAAAATAGGCTGGATGGTGTTTGGGGCTTGGATGGGAAAACTGTTTTACAGAGATGAGAGTCACGCAGAAGGGTCATTGCAGAAAGGTCTCTGCTCTCAGGAGCAGAGGCAACACATTACACACTCACCCTATACGCTTCATACATCACCTTCCAAACTGACAGCTACTTAATAGTCCCTTTTCTCTTCTATGTTTAGAGCTACAAAGATTGTTTTTAGTATATAGTAACACTTTAGCACCTTTTGAGGATCTCAAAGCAGATATTAATTAAGCTTCCTAGCACCTATGGGAAGGGAGTAAATAGCCCAATTGCCACTTTATAGAAAGGAAATGACTGGCCAAGGTCATCCACTGAGGCAGAGCCGGGAACAGCGTGGAGGCGATAAAACAAGAATTACACAGCTGCCTTTTCTCCAAAGAAAGATAGCCCAAAAGAAGGGCTCACCCGAACTTTTACTCAAATTTGGGGGAAAAATGTGCAAAACAGTTCATGAGAGTTTTCCCATCTACACCACAAAAACTCTGTTACATTTTCCAGCCCTGAATCTGAACATTCTCATTCCATCTGCAACAGGATCTGTGCTTGATGAATGGATACAGCAGATATTATGCTCCTGGTAGGATTCTTTTATAAGTAATTTTATTTTTTTCTTTTAGCCTGATTTTCTAAAGATACAGATACATAAAGATAACGTTAGTTCTGATATGTTTTCTGTAGCCAGGTATTAGTCTCATTTACCTATTAAAACAGCCTGCAACAGATCCACAATGATGAATCTGCATTTTTCCTGGAAATTTCCTAGTTAAAGAAAAATAATTGCAAAGGAGGATTACGACAACAACTGAGGGTAAGTGAAAACAAGGACTTTCGAAATGTTGGGACCCAAGCAGTGTTGGTCCATCCCCTAGAAGTTACAAAGACACAGCTGTATTTGCTCCCAACCAGCTGCCAGGATCTGAACTCATTGGGAGAAATAAGGATCAGAGCAGCCTCTGCAACACTGAGAAAAGTGTTTCTTCCGTTATCTTGGGCTGGAAGGATTTCGGAACTCATTTTTCAGGGTTATTCTCAGTAATGGAAGCAGAAACAGAATCCAGAAAGCATTTTGAGCAGCACAACAGATCTGTGGGCGTTTGACACTTACATATTGTAGCTCCAGAACAGCAGTTGTACCTGAGATCGTGTCGGCACCTTCTGAAGCCTCAACGCCCGCTGCTTGTGTTGGGGTAGATTTGCCATCTCGTGGGGACAATGTGGGACCTACCACAAGAAGTGATTCCACCCAGAAAGGAAGAGCAGGCATCGCCACTGACATTCTCATTATTTTATCTCTCTCGTTTGTCATTCAAACATCCGTGTCCACTTTCACCCGACAAAATAAATCGTAATTGAAAGCATGTTCCTATGTCTTGAGGCTAGAGCGACTCTGTGATCATTTAGCTTTATCCAGGCTTTAACAAATGCTGCCACAAATGCTTATTCCACTTTTTTCTGCATGAAGAAATAAGGAACACTTGTACAAATGACATGTATGTCAATCTTTAGGTCACAATACTTCCTGCAGTTGTATCTCAAGTAGCAGACATCAAGCTAAAGGCATTTAAGAATTAACAGTCTGTACCCAAGACAAGAAATGGAGTTTATAAAACAGGTGGATGAAGACCAGTATTCACTTGCATCACATTAAAGCAAATCCATTTATATTTTATTTCCTATATACTGACTTGAATGTGCATTTTTATAATAATCAGACTCCACAGTTTCTGTAGGATATCTGCTATTTGCAGGTGGATCGGTATGGCCTGGTAGACCTTCCGTGTAAGAAATGGTCCATCAGAGGAGAAGGAGACACTGTCCAGACGATTCCGTAGCGATCCACCAACCACCCCAGCCAAGGGTTTGTCTTTCCACCCTGAATCAGCGCGTAGATCATAGGATTCTTCCGTGATGCCGTAAGTTGTACTTAAATAGAGGGAAAAGTTAGCACCTGGTGCAGTAGGCAGCGACAGTTCTCTGGGTTTTTGTACAACTGCTCACTTATATTGGTATTGCTATCCTGGGTGCATATTAACCATGATTGAAACAACGCCCATTGGAAGTCTTAAAACCTTAACCACCAGTTTTACTTCTAAAATAAAGTAAACTGCCAAAAGTTCTGATAAAAGTGACAATTTATATTTTTAAGTAGTACGTCCGGAATTTTCCTATAGCTGTAGACAAAGGAATTCTTACCCAGATAAGTATAAGAGCACCAATAAATTTAAGGTAGCTTATGCAAGTTAGGCACTAATGAATGTCATCTTCTGTTTTGTCATGAAAAAAGATCTTTCTGCTGCTAAAGGAGACTGATTTAGATTATGAATAGCTGTAGTGATTTGCAAAAATGGCTCCAGAGAGATAGACTGAGATTCCATATACTCATGGCACTTGAGGTTTCTGCCCTTTTTGTTGAAAATTAATTTGTCCTGTGGGTTATTGGATTCTAGCTCAGCCAATGTATATTGCTCAGTCATCACAAATTTACTTAAAATTTAGTGTAGCTGAAGTTCATTCAACGAGACAAAAGTCTACAGTTGAAAGCTTCTAAAAATCTTTTTAAAAAACTGGCTAACGGTGTAATTGAAAGCGCTGGAATCGAAGTAGATTTACAAAATGTTTTGCAGGTATCAATATATGGTTTATTGTATTAAAGATACTCTTCGGTTTCCCATTTAGATGGTGAAAACAAATGTGTGGCTTACTGTCTCCTTCGTGCAAGGGGCTTTTAGTGCCTGGTCACAGCCTCACACCCAAAACTTACATTCCTAAAATGAAAAAAGGCCCCTTGTAACATATTCTACAGCTTCCCACACTACTTCTTTAATTTGACACATACTCTTTTTTATGAACTAGGGAGAGAAACTCTGGTTATAAAATGTCAAATGCCTCCCCTCACATACCGGGGTTTTTTCCTTCCTTTTTTCTTTTTTTCTTTTTTTCTTTTTTTCTCTTCTTTGTTTACCTTTGATGCATGACTAGAAATTTTATTTGTATTCTTGGAATCCCCGTCTACTTAGTGCCTTTACTTCTTAGGATTAAACCTTGCTGCTGCTTGTAAATTCAATGTCCCAAAGACAAATAGGTTAAGGTTAAAAAAAAAAAAAAATCTGATTCTGTTCAAATCAGCAAGCTTCTTGTTTAAATTAAAAGGCTGTAACTAATTTGATTGATGGGTCCAAGTCATCTGTTAGCCACCGTGACCACGGAACCACCACCAACGGGGATCCCGACGTAGAGGTTATTGGAAATAAAACCCTCCGAAGGTACCTGTGGTACAATAACTAACACGGGCAACGATAGAAGGAAGGATGAGTAAAGAATAAGCAGATCTTAAACATTCACAGGAGAGTGGCTTTTCATTAACTATAAAGGATAAAAGTCTTCTTGAAGAGAAGTAATTCTCCTTATTTTAAGCTTTATCGGAAACAGTTTCATGTCTCATTTAAAAGATGGGGATTTTTAAAAAGAAAAATATAAAGGCAAATAGAACTGATGGTATATGGGACAAGCTCATTTTGTGCACAGCTACTGTGGATTGTTCCCAAGTAGTAAGTCTATAAACTGTTTGTTTGTGTTCTTTCTACCAGGAGTTATGCTCTAAAAAGACAAACAAGAATTTAAAATTCAGTTTAATAATAAAATCACTTCACACGCATCTCAGGAAAATAAGAGGAAACATTCTGAGTAAAAACTCATGCGCAGTCCCAATCTCTGCTCAGCTGGCTATTTTTTATGTTTCAATGTATTTTTTTTTTTTATTCCTAGCTCTAGTGATATATCTGAATACAAGTGATCAAGTTTAAGCTCTGAGGCTCTCATCTCTTTGCTCGATACACAAGGCTTATACAATTGCAAGAAATGAGATACAGAGCGATAACCAAATCGCGACACAATGGACTGGAAATTTTAGATTAATAAACCTCTTTCAGAAGAGAACTAAATAACTTTTACAGTTTTATCTATGGCTATTTGTTTCTTTGAAGATTTATGGTCCTTGCAACAGATCCGCATCTTATCTTTCACTCTTCAGATTAAAGGAAGATGATTTTAAACAGGCTTCTGACTGGCATAATCTGGAATTGCAGATGATCTCCCTTTAAAAAAATGCTAAAAGTGAACTTGCAAATCAAATGAGAATATCACTACACATGTCAGGGGGTCTGAGTAAAAAAAAAAAAGAGAAAAAAAAACCCCAACAAAACAACTACATTCAGCTGAACAAAATCTAATCCTTATTATTGCCCCCAGTATCCTCAGGCAGCACTTTATCAGCCAGGTGCAATCCGTAATGCCTAACGAGGAATTAAAACTTTTCATGCTGCTGCTGCTTTAATTGATTGATGCTAAAAGTTTAGCAACGAAAAATCGGAGCAGCTATTACAAAGCTCCTCTAAGCAAAGCCCGGTCCTTTGAAAGCGGGCTCCTCAATTGAAACTGGCAGCCCACATTTTTAGGTTTCAAGCAGCTCTGTCATTCTAGGAGGAATGTGTCTGCCACTTCACACGATAGCTTGAGCTGAAAGACATGTACTTGGAATCAGAGAATCAATAGAACACTTAATGGACAATTAGGAGAACAGCTGGAGGACTGTCAAAGGCCCATCTGTACACAGCTCCAGCCTGGCCGGGGCACACACAGCTCCCTGCCCCGGGGCACCCTCACTAAATCCCCCTTTCATTTCACATCTCATCTTAATATAGGATTCTTTTTTTTTTTTTTTTTTTCATTACAAATTTTAACACGTGTAGAAAATTATGGAAATTGCTCGGGCCATTTGTCAACTTATATCATGTGAATTGATCAATAAATTTCACCACTTTGTTGTTAATGTAGATAAATTTTGGCATTTAATTAAGCTACAGTGAAAATGTGGCCACTTTTAATTTCAGCAGATGCTACCTTTTCATCTGTAATACAGGAATACATTGGCAAATACAATCCAGTCGCTAAATATTTATGGACAACATGACAATTCCTAAAAGAGTTATCATCAATGATTCTGGTTCTGAAACAATTAATGTTGTTTAAAAGAGCTCATGTGGAAAGCCAAAATAAATTCTGAACAGCAGATTAAGCTATGGCTGCACATACATTGCGTATGTATAAAGCACATGAATCTACGCATGTTATAAACACATATGCCCACACTGATTATTTTAGGAATACTGTCTTCGGCATATATGCACACAAACATATATAAAATCTGATAAACCGAGGTGCAAATTCCCATGTGCATAAGTACTCGTGCACTACATGCATCTTTACAGATGTATCTGTGAATTAGACCTGTATAATGACATTTATCTTTAATGGAGCTACTTTGCAAAAATGTAATGAGAGATTGATCTTGGGAAGTACCATCACAGAAGGAAACATTTCATGTATAAACAGTTTATGTCGAATAACTAAGAGTTGACAAAGGCATTGCTGTTCACAATAATAAATGTATTTAACTTTTAAAAATGCCGAGTAAATTTCTAGACCACGATAAGCAGAGACCAGCCTTTAAACTTCCCAGTCTTTTCTAAGCACACACAGATTTGGCCAGACAATAAGAAACGTAAATGAACATTTTAGGCTCTCGATATGGCCTTAGGGAGCCCGAGATGAAATCCTGGCTCTGACAGCCAGAGGCCCCAGCCGCAGCGCCTGACATGATGAACTGCTGGAGCTCATCCCAGCGGCCGGGGGGAGGAGGATGCCTGGTGGTGAGATTGCCAGAGCCTCTGGGTAGGAAAAACCTTGAAATCCCATCACTGGTTTTATTCTAATCCCCCTGACCTGTAATTTTTGCTAAAGAACTTGCTTATCGTTTAGAGGAGGACGGTGCTGGCAGCGTGAACGTGCGTACGGGAGAAACCACGACCAGGGGAATCGGTGGTGGCCACATACACCTGAGCCTTAGGAAGGACTCTCGGTAACTTGAGCAGAGAGATTCAGCATCTTCCCACACTCAGGCAACAAAACAATCCTACATGCAAGCGCCAGGCTCATGGGCGGACATCCAGCATCCCATAGGTAAAATTCCTTTTGTTTGATTCCATTGTGACTTTCTCAGTTTTCACTGCTGGGTAAAATCCTCTAACTGGATAAGGGGAAAAAAAAAAAGAGACCCACTCAGACACACCGATCATTTTGAAAGCGGAGTTTCTGGTTTTGTGGATTTGTCACCACTGCAGCATGTTTTATTTTCTGTTTTTCAGAGAAACGGGTCAGCAGATTTCCTGAAGTTGCTGGGGAGTTGAGGGAAGGGGACTGTGCAAACTGAGACTGGCTGGGAGCCAAGGACCGCAATTCACGCGGAGGGAACAGGGAATCCAAATGCAGTGGCTGTGGTTTATGTACGGCATTTGAACCATGGGGAAATATCGGGACAGTACAGAATATACTCAATAAATATGGAACATTCTAACCAAATCTTGAGTCATTGAAATTATCTCATTGGCCTTTCCTCTTAAACAGAAGGCTTTGTCTCAGCTTACCAAGGCTTTTTTTTTGTGTGTGTGTGTTTCACAGCAGAGGCATTTACTCCTCCTGGACTGGATCAGCACACGAGTTCATCAGCGCACGTCTGCAATTCCCGTTCCCGCCGGCACCGCGACGTGGAATCTCTTGCCGAGAAAGAGCGGAGATGCAGAGGGGAACTTGGGCCAGGTTCGCGCCGCGGCTCCTCCGAGGGCCACCCGGTCTCGCCGTGCGCAGAAAATGCTCCCAGCACCCTCCAAAGAGCCCGTACGTACGGGCAAACCCTCACGGGTACACGGGCACATGAGGAGGAGAGCGGTTCCAGTTGAGAATGATCCAAAAAGAGATGATAATGATGGGTCTCTGCAGCTTCAGCCCAGAAGCTGTAACCTCCGCACCGTATGACACTGAAGTGGACTCTGGGCAGTGGAAAGAGGCATGTTGAGATGATACGTGAGAATTACTGTGTTTACTTTTTTTGGCCTCTGCAGTCCATGACATTTTTTCCTGTGAAATTAGAAAAACTTGGGAAGTTATTTTTTTGTTTGGTTGGTTTTTTGTTGTTGTGTTTTGTTTTGTTTTTTTAAATAGCTTACAGGTCTAAAAATCTCAGTGCCAGCTGCTACAGCTAAATGTCATGTGCACCCCCAGTGGTGATATCAATGGTGATACCCACTCCTGAACTGTGTTAACATTCACCCTTTCTCCCCGTTTCTGCGGCAGAAGCAGCGAAGGGACCCATCCCAGCAGCAAACCCCTGAACCCGACCTGGCAACCACAGCTCCCGCACTCCGCGAGGCCGCAGGGTCGTCTTCAGTGAAGCAAAAAATGCTCAACAGTTTGAGACGGCAAAGCTTATTTCTCAGCCTGATGGCATCATGAGGAATATTTACCGAGATTTTAGTGGTCAAGGCCTAAACTCTAGACAGGACGGGATTACACTAGAATAAGCAACAATAATGTGTATGAAACAATTTTTTTTTAAAAAAACCCAACCTAATAACAACAAATCCATTTGTCTACTTCACCAGTAGAGCATTTTTGTGGGAGATCCCTGTTTATCTGATTTATTAGAAATGCTCCATTGAGACACAAAGCATTTTTTCTAATAAACCTAGAGGTTAGCACTATTGTTTTCAGTACAGCTGACCCTTGGATTTGCTGTAAAACCAGAATCATTAGAAATGCTCCATTGGTTATATTGGAGCATTTCTAATGAATCAGAGGGTCAGCTCTATTGAAATAATGTAAAATATCTAGATTCATGAGAAAAAACTCCATTGAAATGCATGGAGCGTTTCTAATAAATCCAAATTTTAGTGGAGCTCAACCCTGAATCCATTAAAACGTTATGAAAAAATAGTTACTGAGCATGCACCTTAAGTACTTTTTTTCTGTGTTAATCTCTCATTTATTTTAAAATGCGTTGTAAAAATAGCAAAAGGCATCAGCGAAAATTTGTTATTTAAAGTCTGCCATTTTCTCGACTTACAGATGAGCAGAGAGCCAATGTTGCCACAGAACAACGGCCCCGGTACCTCGTAACATGCGCTTGGCTCATGTTGTGCTCAAGCACCTTCCAGGGAGGGGGACGCACAGGAACGGGCTCTGAGCACCTCACCCCCGCTGCACCCACCGCCCCGGATTTACTGCACCCCCACATCAGACGCGCACCATATGGAACTGTTATCAGAGTTACAGAGAGCAAGTAACTCTTTAACTGGATATTTAAATGCTGATTGTCCACAGCAGCTGAAGGTGGTTAATAATCATAAGCAGCTGGTCTGTGGCTGTTCTCCCAGGAGTGCATCGTTCCTGACTTTGCAAAGGACCAGCTCGCTAAAAACTAGAGAAATGCACCTCTGATGAAGGGCAGGTTGGAAGTGTTTGGCTTGTGTATCCTATGAAAGAAGCTGAGCCTGAAGTATCTTATTCTTTACTGAATAATAGATGTAGAAGATCTCCATGTGGCTTCAGGAAGGGGCATCTCAAGTAAAAGCCTCAGTACCAGGGGAGGTTTAGATTGGATATTAGGAAAAAATTCTTCCTGGAAAGGATTGTCAGACATGGGAACAGGCTGCCCGGAGCAGTGGTGGAGTTACCATCCCTGGAGGGGTTTAGAAGGCGTTTAGATGAGGTTCTTAGGGCAGGGGTTAGTGCCAGAGTTAGGTTAGGTTATGGTTGGACTCAGTGATCCTGAGGGTCTCTTCCAGCTGAAATGATTCTGTGATTCTACCAGGTACAGGTGCAATGTACTTAGGGCACATGTCTCAGGATGAGTTGCCGGGTACCTTGAGGCTTCCACGGTTTGCCAGTGTAATTACTGACAGAGTATGTTGTCTGTACTTAAAGAGCAATCACAGCCTGCCTTCCCCTGCAAGTCAGATGTTTATTCTTAATTTACAATCACAAGGCCAGCAATAGAATGATTTTTTTTTTTTTTTTTTTAAAATACTGCCAAGCTGAATTGGCTTTTTCTACCATTTTTACTGTACAACACTATTCAAAGCCTGGCAAACTTTCAAGTTTACTTTACAGGCAGATTCAGCAGCTGTAATCTTCTAAGAATATGTGTCCTAAAGATGAGATGGTTTTGGCTTAATGCAATTTCAAACTTTGTTCTTGCCGTGCAGCTAAATTGCATCTCCATGGCAGGTGACATCTTTAACCTATTTGTCTGTTCAATATTCTCAGCTTCATAACTGCCTGAAAACTGGGGCCTATGGTAATAAAAATCAGTTATTAATAGTAGCATGTTATGGGCCAGAACATGAAAAAACAAGTCCCAATTTATTGTTTCACAACATCACAAGAAGTAAACAATGGCAAATTTATTTTAAGGGCATGCAAGAGTCAGTCCCTCAAACCCATCGTCAGGAAAGAGTTGAAGCGAATTTTGTCAGTTTTGCAGATGAATTTCATGGGAAAGTTGCTGTGGCAAGTTTTCATAGTGACGATAATGCCCATTTCTCTCTTTTTTCACCTCTATGGACGCGGCGCTGCGGGTACCAGTCAGCTACAGCACTGGCGCGGAGTTCGGAGAACAGTTTGGATCCGCCACCCGCCCATCTCAGGTAACATCACAAAAGCTCTGAAAACACAAGGAAAAGGGATGTTTGTAGTTATGGGCTCAGCTGACAGACCCTGGGGAATGGTGTGGGGTTTTAATACACCTGATAAAGAGCTGGATTGACTGTGCTGGAATTGGTGAGACCGATGTTATATTAGGGTGCTTTCTCCCAGGTGTTTATTCATAAACAGGGTAAGAAAGCACCTGGAGGTCTGGACATGGCTGCTCTGTAATCGTGCAGCTCTCTAGCCAAGGTCCCAGTTTCAAAGCGACTGGACGACATCGTAAGAAGCTTCTTTTTAGTTCAAGGGCAAGTCAGCAAACCGGTTTTGGACAAAGGAGAATCTCTGTGCTGTGTAGCACTGGAACCCCCAGTGCTGCATATTCATCTTTAAGGGGTCCCACAGAGCCCCACCAGCGTGATGTGCAGCAGGGCTGCGAAGTCCTCAAGCAGCTTCTCACTTGTGCAGCTTTACAGCCTACCTTAAACATATTTCTGAATCGTTTGCTTAAAATTAAGCACAGGAAGACAATACATCCATCATACCCCTTTACAAGGCTGTTCAAGGAACTAGGCTTGTGTGTGTCGTAGCGTTTTATAGCGACGGCTTTTGGATAGGTCCCCATGCTTGCAGCAAGTAACAGAGAAGCTGGCTCTCCTCTGGTGCAGGCTCGGTTCTGTTTATTTTCTGAACGCAGGCAGCGAATCTGCAGTTTGTCAGCTTATGGTGCTCTTCGTTCTGCTGCTTTGTAACTATACACACACATATAAAAATGTATATGAAAAGTACATTAATATAATTCTATCTCAACAGATTTAATTCTTAAATGCTACATATACTTCTTTAATCTCTCATTTTAGAAGTAGGAAAGGTTAGATTATAACATCAGGTTAGCTCTCTTTGAAGCAGGTAATAATTAAGTTGATTCACTGTTGCAATTACTGTCAAATCCCCCTTAATTACCACGGATTTTATAGCAGCTTCATTATACGTCTGCTGTAATGCATTGTGGCCCAAAGGAGAAGTGTTGCAGGAAATTCTGCATAGCATGGATAATTCTAACCTGCAGTTAAAGCTTCTAGTGAAAGCCTCTGCACTAAATTTATCTTTTTTTGACATTTTTCCCCCTATTATTTAAAGCAGTTGAACTGGAGTAACACCACTAAAATATACACCTGACTTCATAAGTGAAAATTGATCTCTTCATGGGTATTAGGGAAAAAATGGAGAAATGATAAAATTAGCAGTGAATTATTCTTGGGAATCCGTTCGGCAGAAATGAAGAACACTTCTGGTCTGGCATCTTGGGGGAGCAAACTGCTGCCCCATCCTGCAAATCACACACCCCTGCACAACCTTTCCTTGCTTGGGTAGTCCCACTGAATACCGGTTTTAAGGTTATGCATCAATATTTTCATCCATTGTTCATTTTACATTTTATAAACGGGATTATACAAATATAAGGCACACGCACAACCAGTAGCTTTGACGGTTTTTATATTGAATATGCTGTTACAATATATTGTAAAAATATTTGATTGATATAGAAATTTGGACAATAGTAACACCTATTTTATAGTCAATCACGCAAGAATTTTTAAAGCAACTCTTCTTTAGAACTGACGTTCCAACTAACTTTTGTACCAACACAGCCTCATGAAACTGCTGCTTTATGGCTCACGTGTCGCTGCTTGTTTCCATTGGAAAAATCTTTACAAACCAGAGTCTGTAAATTGAGCCTGCAACAGTTCAAAACAGATAACTGGATAATGTGTCCCATGGATTCTCTTGTAACGAAGGAATTTACTCCACAGAATATATTAGATGCAGAAAGGGCTTCAGTGTCAGTGACACTATTGGCAGCTGTGTTAACAGTTAAGGAGCTGGCTTTGTACAGCAGTACAGTTATTAAATTTCTCCAGAGACCATGACTCATTAATCAAATATTCATACATCTCTGTAAATACATGCTGAACAGAGAATACCCTCAGAGCTGAGCATCCCAGCACAAGTGCTCTTTCATGTAACACTGACAAAATCCTGAGAACATGCGGTCATGTTTTGCATTTCTAATGCTCTATGTACTCTTTAGTACCCCAATTCCTAAAAACAGAACACAAATGATCTTACTGATCGCAAGTGTTACACAGTCACAATTAAAATTGCTTCACTATTGCTTCATACCGTCTTTTTAAAAGTGAAGACAGTGAATCAATTCTTCTGTTCTTTGTTTACCATCAGACAAGTAACTTTTTCCCATATGGAAGGAGAAACCCAAGGCCATGCTCCTATTAATACAAGAATTTGTATTAGCATGAAAACAACAAACCACTGGTTGAACTGTGGAGGCCAAAGAACTTCATATATTTGCAAAGACATGAGCTTGTTGTATTTGACAAATCCTGTATTTCGTGTTTCCACACTGCCGTAAAAACATCACGGCTTCTCACCTGCTCCAGGGGAGGCACGAAACGCGTCTGAACTGAAGTTCTGACCTTGGTCAGGTTGAGATCATGGTTCAGAGCTGAAGCATCTCTCTGTGATCAGCTGAAGCTCTTCTCTGTAAGCCTTTGAAAAAAATTCAGTTTTCTGTTTGAACTCCTCATCCTAATGCATTAACAACTCGGACTTTGGGTTTGACTGTTGCAAGTTGTGGTTTATACTTGTGATTCAGGCTGTCTGTGGGCTGAAGTAGTCAGATGCCTTTATAGAGTGTTATTTGTAGATTATCGTATCACTGAATGTAGATTTTTAATATTCTGTACTGTTGTTCTCTTCTGAACTCAAGGGAACAAGGGAATGGAAGGGAATGACCTGAGTTTTCAAGTCCAGCTCCCTGCAAGTGTGGCCAGCACAAAATCTCAAATGATCTTGCTAAGAGAAGGGGAATTTACAGAGAAATCCTGGAAAGAGGTGAGTCTCAGATTGTATTCCTTTGTACTTTTTAGAGGCTGGGACATAGAATTCACCCCTGGAACTGCAGATGTTAAAAGGAAATTTGTAAACTTGCGTAACATCCTTATGTTCTATAAGTAACTTGCAAATGGCCCAGGCTTGGACTGTGATCAGGAAACTCTTTTTTAGTTCCTTTCCTAATAAATACAGATACTCTAGCTTAAGCACCTCCACAGCACCTACCACATTAATTTCAGTGCATTTTAATTTTCTTTGACAAGGCTTGACACGCGCATTTTGAAAAGAAAATCCTCTCCTATATTTAATTAGGGCCCTGATTGAGACAGGGTGGCCAGAACCTCCTGCACTACTCCTGTGCGAGATAAAACCCACGCTACCTTGCTGCACGGGTCAGAACGTGCCAGTAAAGCCAATAAAACCACCCAGAGTGGGGATCTGCTGCGTGCCGTGCCGGAAACAGCACGGGGCTGTGATTGCAACCCCTTGTCCGCCTGAGTGCAGGGCCCCAGGCCTGGGCATCCTACGAATGATCCCACCGCCCTGCATGACCTTATCCGCTGGCCCAGCGAGCTGCTGGATGTGGTTAAATACCTTGGACATTGACTTTTATCATGTTCCCTCGAGGCACAGGAATTCACTGGCAGGATCAGAGTGTAGTGACTTTTATCATGTTCCCTCGAGGCACAGGAATTCACTGGCAGGATCAGAGTGTAGGAAAGGAGATGGAAAATAAGAACAATGTGTGAATGCTGAGGAGAGAGCCCACAAAGCCTTGGTTTTAACACATGCCTAAACACCCGCTAGAGCTAGGCGAAAACAGCAAACATTTATTTGCGCATCTTCTTACATAAATAAAACCCTGCTGATTTGCTTTGATGGCATTTACGACCACATTTATTCATAAACATTAGACTGAGCAAGTTTTTATTTGCAGGAGCGTTCATAGAAAACAAAAGCCTCGTGAATTCTGGTGTGAATAAATACCAGCGAGCTCTCACACGAGAAGGGCTTCTGCAGTCATTAAGTAAAGCTCTTTTTACTATTCACACCGTGGATTCAGACAATTACAGCTGCCCGTGAACTGCTTACAAACAGGGAAAGGAACTGTTTGTGAAACTCAGTTCATCCCATTAGGCAACAGAAACCACCTCGTGAACATACCCAGTCATGGGGTCAAGCGGTGATTACTCGGGGCTCAATCCTGACTCCCTCCAACGCCCTTTTGTGTCTTTTTGTCAATGCAAATAAGCTCCCAGTGTTCTCAGCCCCCTTTGCACAATGTTGGCATGGCCTAATGAAGATGGTGGGAGGCTGGAGCACCTTTGTGCTGCCAGCAAGCAGCTCGAGGCTGAAACAGCGGCTCTGCTGTAGGGATCGCCTGAGGAGCGCTAGGCTGAAATGCCGCTGGGTTTTATACCTGCCCGTGCTCCACGGGCTGGGGACATGCGCAGTAGCAATCAGCTGCAGGGTGGGAAAGGAACATAGAGTAACCTCGAATATTCTGCCCCTTTGGAGGCTCCTGGTGGCACAAGAAGAGCTGGGGCTCCAGTGTCCCCCAAAAAGCCGTATCACCTTGGATGAAGTTGTTGCATAAATAGAATGTGGGGCGGGGTGGATTTCAGATATGCTGTTTGTACTCATTTGTGGCATTATTGACCTTTCATAACTCACCGGTGGTTGCTTTTCATTCCATCATTTGAATTAAGAGATTGTCAATAACTCTGGAAATAAATCAGGTCTCCAGAGTGAGTGCATTTTCTTACTGTAATTAATAGCAAACAGGAGATCCTTTCCCTGCCTCCCCAAAAACTTGTCGCGTCCTTCTGGCTGCATGGTGCATAACCGATGTGCTCTCTTGCTTCCCATTACCAATGCTTCTGGGTTTGGAGGGGTAAGTTGACCAAAAAAACCACAAAAAGACTTACCTTATAGTAAAGTAAGCCAAAGGCAAGGACAAAAACCAAACCCAGGACCTGTTGTTGCCTCTCGAGCACAACTGGGCAGCGCTCAGGGGAGAGGGAGATTCCACATCCACAATCCCTGTTATCATGCCGATTGCAGATAAAGAAACCTGATGTTTCGGTGCCAGTTAATGTATGTAGAGCAATCACTTGTTTGCTGTTGCTGCTTTAACTAAGGATCATGTCACCATGCTAAATGTCACTCTGGTGCGTTTACCACATTGTTTTCAAAGTCCAAGGTCTTGTGAACTCACCATGAACAGATCCAGGCTCACACGGTCTTGCCTTGTGCAGGAACCAGGGAAGAGCGGGTTTTGTTCAGAACACGAAGGCAGCATTTGCTTTGAAAATCAGGCGAGGGGCTGCGTGGTGTCACCTGCACACCAGTTCCCACTGCACTTGTAAGGTCTCTTCTCCCAAGCAGCAAGTGATGGGATGAGAGGAAACAGCCTCAAGTTGTGCCAGGGAGGTTTAGATTGGATATTAGGAAATATTTCTTCCCGGAAAGGATTGTCGGGCACTGGAACAGGCTGCCCGGGGCAATGGTGGAGTCACCATCCCTGGAGGGGTTGAAAAAATGAGGTTCTCAGGGACATGGGTCGGTGCTAGATTTAGGTTATGGGTGGACTCAATGGTCTCGAGGGTCTCTTCCAACCGTGATTCTATGAAATGTAGCAGCTGCCTTTACGTAGTTCTTGCAGTGGCCTGCTCGTGTTCTTGTCTTTTAGGGGGGGTCTCATTAATTCTATGGAGAAAAAGTGCCTGCCAAGGGAGGTGTCCCTGGGTCTCCCGCCTGGCTGTTCTCGCAGGAGCGGAGCTGCTTGGAGACCTGCAGGAACAACTGAGGGCGGCCTGAGTTTTACAGCTCTGCTGAAGCACGGGGGGGCTGGCAAGAGGGAAAACCAGTCTTGAAAGAAAGGAAGGGCAGCACAAACAAGCGATTCACCTCGTAGCCACAGATGGGCACTAACGTAGTCGTAGTCTGCAGTACCTTTCTGTTTTTAGGCCTTCTGGAAGTTGGTGTGCAATTCTCCAGGCTCTGTTTCTCTCTGAGGTCAGTTATCTCTGCAAACACCATCTGACTGGGTATGATGGGGTTTGAGTCACTGGCCAGGTCCTCAAAGAGGACCCTGAGGTCTCTCATTAGTTTGGAAAAATGAGGCCAAGATCTTTGCTAAAAGCGGAAGGCAGAGTCCCAGCTAATCACTTAAAGTCCTGAGGTTGTGTCACGCTAATGTTAGATATTATGTATACACAAAGAAATGTTCCTTCTAAGGAAAAAAGGAAATGGCTGAAAAGAAAAAAAGAAAAGGTTATGAGGTGATTAAAAGCTCAGGCTTTGCAAAGAGCTACTATTTGCCACCTTCTGCGGTACGTGCAGTCTGGTTCCGTCAGGCAAGCGAGTGATCAGGCAGTGATTTGTGGAGGTCCTTTAAGAAAATAGGCCACTGCTGGGTGTGTGAGTAACTAATGCTCATTTGGTTTGTGTTTGAAGGCAGCAGCAGCAACAGCGATGACACAAATTAATTGCATGGTTTTCAGGAGATAATGCAGATGAGGTTAAGAGAATTACTATGCGATTAACAGAGTTTCCAATTAAAGTCCCCTGTAGTTACTGAAAAACATTAATTTCTAGTAACTTGGTAATTTAACTTGTGTCACCACTGTACACCAGTTCACCAGGGCAGTGTGTGGGCTTGTCTATGCCTAAGCTTTGTACAGGAGAAAAAAAAAAATCTCTGAAAATAGCCATTAGTTTTTAACAGCTATTCGTAGCAGCAAATAAAACAGCACTGTGGTAAACTACAGGATTTGCTAACAGATTAAAGCTGCTGTTCTAGCACTGAAGTCTTTCTTGCCCTTAGTCAAAAAGGGGGAAAAAATCCACTATTTAAACTCAGCAAAGGTGTTTTAACCATTACATTTCTTAATCAACAAGTTGCAAAAAGACCAAGACAAATGGAACTTCCAGAGAAGTTTGCTGTTGGGATGGCAGAATTACATTTTTCTTTTTCACACTTACATACTATAGCTCCTGTATTTCCATTTGTCCGTCTCAGTTACAGGAATACGGAACCCAAGGTCTCCTGAATAGCAGCTCATTTCTGGAGACGCAGCTGGCTGGGGTGGGTACATGCCCATGGGATTTTCGGGGGTACCTGAACTTCAAGAAGAAGGAAAATCCACCCTGCGGTTCCTGCCTGGGCTGCTGCTGCTGCACTGCGGGGGGATGGAACGGCCCAGGAGGTACTTGTAAATGCACAAAAAGCCAACGGGTACAAAGGCCTGGACACGGAAAACTGGTGGAATTATCAGGCCTGAGCAGTTTTGTGTTAGTTTGATGACAAAAGGTAATCACCAAGTAGTTTCATTACTGTTTTTTATCACGCGTATTTCCAGAAACATCCTTGTGCTCCCACCCTGCCCGTTTCAAAATGCGGGTGCATTCGGTGAGCAGTACGGGAAGAGTCGTTCCTTTGACATCGTCCCGATTGCCAGGCTTGGTCCTGGTGACCACACCAAGTCTGCAATGGGGTAGGGCAGATAAAGTCTTTCAAAAGAGATGTGACCTGAGACATATATCAATGTCGTACAGTAACGTTCATTTAAAAAAATAAAAATACCACATAATTGGGGGAAAAAGTCCACTGTACAGCTATATATTTTTCTTAGTTTGATGTAACTCAGCACCACTTTCAACTTCATTATGAATATTGCAGATTCCTGCACATGAACGCCTCTGAAGCTTATTACATTATTATTACTACTACAACAGAAGCTGTAAATGGAAAAGACATTATTGATTCAGCTGATCCACTGAATGCAGATTGTTCTTCACCGTGCATGTGTCAGCCATTGGGCCAGGCTGCTCTTACCAGCCTCACAGGGGGAGATTTACCATTTCTGGGGAGAATATTCCACAGCCGTGTATTCCTCTGCAGGAATCTTTGCCTGGAGCATCCTCCTCTTCCCCAGATACGTCCCATTCCCTCCAACCCCTCTCCCCTGTACCCAGGCATGTACACAACGGAACCCATATCCCCCTGCTCTCTGACGGCAGCTTTTAGTGATGCAGCATAGGATTGTCTTTTTATTGTTTTTTAAAAGTACAACTTCATAGAATCATGGAAAGTCCTGAGTTAGAAGGGACCCACAAGGATCATCGAGGTGTAATTCCTGCCCACTGTTACCCAGAGGAACCACTCAACGGTTTTGCTTTATTTTTGCTAAAGCTACTTTAACTTGGGCTTCACTAGACAGGAACCTTCTATTTTGTAGCTCTCACTGACATTCACAATTCTCCTCATTTTGACGTCTAAATTCCATAAATATGTTGTTTACTCCCTCTTCTGGGCTATTAATGAAAAATATTAAGATCAAGCCAAACCTCCTCACATACATGCAGCATCTAAAAGTAATATTATGGGAATTATTAGTAGGATTCGGCAGTGCAGAAGTTACTAATTTAGACGAATGATGCGTGGTTTTGTTTCTTTGTTTTTTCCTGAAAACAAGGGAACACAATCTCACTTTGGCTTTTTGGAATATTAACTCAATTAACACATGCAAATACACACTCCAGCCCTGACACATTTACATACGTGATCTAGTTCTGCCTGAAATCGATCTATTAGTCACTTCTTTCTCATAAAAGGGAAAAAGGTGCTTTAATGAATACACGTGGTGCTTATTATTTGGATCGGCAACATTTGTGCCTTCTGTGCCTGAACAGCACTTGGAATAGGTTAACATTTGGTTTACAACACAGCAATAAAATTTGCCTTCATTGCAAATAAACAGAGTATTCACACCTTACAATATTGTTTTAGATGCAGGATTATATTCACTCTTAGAGGATCTAATATTAATATAAAAGGCACATGCATTTAATGTTTTCACACCTTTTTTATTTTCCAAGCAGTGTTAATACTTATTTTAAATATTGCATTTACTTTGTTAAAACATGAAGCTATTTATGTACATTAGTTTGCAATCTGAGAACACACACCATCAAGTAATCATTTGTACAGTAATAACATGTATCAAAAAAGAAAATAAAAATAAATCACAGCCCAGAATTTTTAACATCCACCCCCCATTTGCTTCGATTTAAAAGCTGCACTAACAGGAGAGAAGCCTCAACATTATAGTAGTTGAATCAGGAAACAAACACTGTTCTCCTCTAATAATTGTCTTTAGCTGCTTTGATTGGTTGCAGTTAATATTAATAGCATAACCTTTAAAAATTGTGGGAAAAGGTAGTACTTCATCTTCACTCTTTGTATTAGGGCTCCAAAGCAAGCTTAATGAGAAACCATTATAAAATCATACTGCTAAATAGTATCTTAACTCACAATTCAGCCTATATATCAGTATTGCAAGTGACAATTACTTCTGACAGATCAAACTTACCTTTCTGTGCTGCTCGGGCTCTGTGTCACCATTACAGCACTAACCATTATTCGGGCTTATTTAGCAAGACAGGTTAGAGCTCTACCCTTCCCACATGACTCCTGAACTCTAATTTTGCTTATAAAGAACATGGTCTCAAAACCCACGGAGATGTGTCCATGATATAAAACCAACACGTTTCTTGCAGCTGCTGCTCAGGATTTGTGACCCTGATGTCCCGTCAGTCCAGGACAATCAGGCTTTAGGGACTGGCCGGGCGTTTGAAGAGGGCACGGCCAGGACGCAGGCACATTTCAGCACTCCTGCCTCTAAACTATCTTGTCTTCACTACCACAACATGACATTAAACTCACCCAACTAGGAATGAACAAAAATGATTAGCAAGGACATTTATAAATGACATTTTAAAGACTATTAACATAGAAAACATTATCATCTTTATGAAAATAGAGCAATTTCAGCCCAAGCTTGCCTTTTTGGGGGAAGAGGACACATACATGTATTCTTTTTTATTTTTTAAAAGGCAAGTGTTCTGGACAGCTGCCAATAATCTGGTGGAAAATGTCCTTAAAGCAAGACAAACTCCTCTGTACTGAATCTTTTTAATCTTTTCTTTTCATCCTCAGAGAAAAGGTAATTTTCTTCATGGAGTGGACTGGAAGCAAAGTCATAGTCTCTAGAATGACCCTTTACAAAAGTAAACAAGGGATATTTCTCCTTAGACGAAGATTTCAGCATCTACAATGTAAAACACAGACAAATGTTAATTGGAAATGCAAAAATACAGTAAGTAGTGATATTTATCTGGTGATGACTGCAAAGTAAAAAATGCAGGTTTTATTTTTAATATCATTTTATTGAAACAAAAGCGTTGCACAATCTAAACATTTATTTCCATTTCTTTGTCAGGTAGCTGCTAATTTTAATGCCTAACTCTGCATCTTTTTCCATCCCGATCACCTCCATGTGCTGTTGGTTTCAGTGCAGCTGGAGCTCTTGGAGAAATATAAAAAACCTCTGCAAAATAATGAATGACCATAGCACTCTCCTCAAGCACAGGTATGAATTCTGTAGCAACTAAGCATCTCAGGGCGATATTGTTCTTGTAGAATCAGCATGGACAATAATCAATGTTTTTAGTAAAAGTTTAAACACATACACCTATGTAAATAAGCCAATCCATCAGCTATTTAATTCCTGATACTAATAAACTACTAATAGCTGCCTAACTAACAAGTACAGAAGCAAAGGGTAACGTGAATGTGATTTGGACGGAGTTTCACCAGTCGCTCCATTTGGGCCCTTAATTTCAATTCCCTAATTTCTCTGTCATTGAATATATGGCTCATCAGGTTTATTCTCAAGTAATAAAACCTAAATCTTTTCTCCCACTTCCTATTGCCCACAAAAGCAGCGAGAACCTGAGTTTTTTAGTCTACACAGGGTACACTGAGGGTCTACTGTGCTTTAAAAAGTGATCACACTCAAATTGCAAATAAAGGGAAAAATAACAGAAAAGCAGGGAAAAAACAAAGAAGGTGAAGGATTGAAAGACCTTAGAATGTTTCTCAATTGTATTTGTATAAAAACTTTCCTCTATTTTCAAACTTACTGTGCCTGAAATATATTTATATAAAATGACATCACTAATATTAAAGAACTCCTATCTAAAATGCCAGGATAATCGCTTAGATCAGCCACGAGTATTTTCACAACTTATGTTCAGAAAAAGAAATGTACTTAATCCCAAACTTGAAGAAGAAAAAGAGAGAACTTCCAATGTAATTGATTTTGTAATTAGATATTTTTTACCATGTTATTACCTTCTGTCTTATACATGATAGAACAGGAAAACAAGAAAGAACAGAAACTTTACTATTTAAACTTTTGATATATCGGTTGCTTAGGAACTTCTACTTCTTTAAATCTATTTTCTACCTCTCTGTGTAAGAATCAAAGAAAAAACTTCAGCATAAACGAATATCTACTAAAGTTTCTATTATATAAAGTGTTAAAATGGTTTTTTGGCTATAATACTAATGCCACTTAACAGGGCATTCAAAATGCCGTACAAACATTAATTCTTTGCACTGTTGTGGTAACTGCTGTGGTTAGAACATTAATACTGTGACCATCTGCTGCTGCATCCCTTCATAGACTATTTTTTTAAAATGACAAAACACAGTTACTTGCTAATACAAACATAGCAATAACACTGTATTTCATACACTCACATGCTGTAATAACCAAGGGAAAAAAAAGTAATTTACATTTGGACCTAAATGACCCTATGCCAGTGTTTTTCAAGTGGAAGGATTTGCTGGGCGATGCCTTGTTCCCCCCTCATAAACGCACTGCTTTACATGTAAACGCCATCAGAAAGAGCACTTACGCTCTCCAGAAATAGCAGACGATTTTGGCTTGATCAAATGCTTCCGTTTAGAAAAGCAAAGCCATCCCTGTGCCGGGCTGCGCGTTCAGCGCCCGGCAGGGCCGTCCCGGCGCAGGCACATTCCCATTTCACGAGTGCCACCTCGCGGGGCCGCCAGCGCCAGCCCGGCCCTTCATCCCACCCTCCTCATCGCCGCGCCAGCGCAGCCCGCGCTCTCCCGCGTTCCACCTGCTGCTAAACCGGGATGGGATGAAAAACGATTATCAAAGCAGCGATAAATATCGAGAAGAGAACGAGGTCTGTGTAGAAGGGCAGAGCTGATTCTCTGCCCTTATCCACACGCAGCGCACACACGCCGTTGGGGCTGAGGAATCCATTTGGTAACTTCCACACCTACCTTGGTTATTTCTTCAGAAGCCTTCTCAAAGTCCTGCACACTTCTACAATAAAATCCTATTGTGCAGCTCGGATCCATTTTTTTGAATGACATCTTTTTGGGAGAAGGACAGTGGAATGACTGCAAGTTTCAAGATTAGAAAACATGAAATACATGGTTAAGGTTGAGAATGGTACAGACCAATGCAATTTTTTTTTTTCCACCCACAGCTTTAACATACAATCGTATCCCTTGAATTAAAACTCTTTTGAAGTTCTATCTTCAGCCCCCCCCCTGCATTCAAGCGATCCCACTCTGTTCCACATGTATAAAACCTCCTGCTGTTTACGCTGTATTCCCCCAACTTGCACACAACACCACGTTAGTTTGAAATCTGTCAAAGGTTTGCTGCTCCGAGCGCTACTTTATCAATATTCCCAAGGCAGAGGAGGTGGATGCTCCCCTGCAAATTGAATTTGTAACAGCTTTTGCACTATCCTACAATTACTGCTTTACTACCACCGCCCATTGCCCCTTCTCCTCCCCCAGCCTCTATAAAAAGAGACACAACGGAATAAACCAACCTCGTGCATTTTCCTTTAGGAAATGAAACGGGTTAAAAACCCGCAAAAAACACAACAGCAAAACCACGTTACAATAATCCACAAGTAGGAAAAATCCCATAAACATGCTCTGCTTTATAAATGCTTTTTTCCTAATGTGAAATGTCTTTTCATGACAGATGATGCTGACAGTGCTGTGAACTGATACTATCAGCAGCCGTGGTATAAGAAAAAACAAACAAATACAAAAACCTTTCCTCACACTCGTGATTCACATTTTGAGAGAAAAGATAAGCGTATGCTATCTACCCTGATAACTGTAGTTTGGGTGAAGCTCAGTGTCTCATAACTGGAATTATTTTGTCACCACGGGCAGTCTCTGAAAGGTGATCCTTTTTATTCCGCTCCTAACAGGCAGGACTACCCCACCATCCCACTGCTATTAAATCACTCGCAATCCTGCTGTCACCGCTTGGTAACCAACGCTGACGCCACGTCTGCACCGCGCCGCAACCGAGACCCCGCTGCACTGCAACACGGGTTTGTTTTTCATGAACTTCCCCCAGTGAGCGATATTCCCCAGGGAACATTCTGCGCCGTTTCCTTTCCCACGTTGGCGGAGGCCGCACACAGCTCGGCGCCGGGACGGCTACTCACACAACAGCAACACCAGGACGGAGCAACACAGGTGAGTTGTTACCAACACCAGCGAGTTCCCTCCGTAAAGGAGAACTAACAACTCCTGCAATCTAGTTTGACTGTAGCAACAGCAACCCCGACAGGTGATATCAAGCAGGCTGGATATTAGAAACCCATTTTATCTTCTATTTTTGCCAATCAGAAGTCAGTATACAGCAGACGACAGCACTACCTACCTAATCTGAGAGTATCCGTCTCTGTAATAGTTTTACATACTGAGGTATATTATTCTTTACTTGTGATTACCAACCTGAGAGGTATTTCTCTTAAACTTCTGCTAAAAAATATAAGCGAAGATGAGAAGTAATATTTATACAAGATTGATTTTTAGTCACTGTTTTTTTCTCCTAATTCTGTTCAAATTTTATACGCAGAAATTGTATTTTGAATATTCATTCCTGAGTCATCAAATACATAAATCGGAGCCTGCCTTTCACAGCACATGTCAGCAGCCCCACTGCAGTGCCCAGGGCAGTCGTCTTCACCGCTACACAAATCACTGTACAACAAAGAGCAGTGGGGCGGCTTTTTCTTTTTTTTCTACTCCTGCAAACAAATGGATTCTGGAAGCCAATACAAAGTGGATTGATTTCCAACTTATTCTGGACAATTTGTCAATTTTGAAAATACTCCCTACAGATAAATCTAACAAGCAACTATCCACACTAAGAAAGCAATTTCTGTTTACTTTTGACATTTCTGGACAAAGATATAATACTATTAAATGCACTAAGCATTAAATTGCAATATATTTTCCGTCTGCAGAAAAGCATTAGGATGCGATCAAGCCAAGCTGGCAGCTCGCGTATTTTCAAAATACATTTTAAAACCTTATTATTATTTGGAAATTCATATTAATGCCAGCCTGCAGCACAATCTGGAGGATTAGTCATGGGAACAGAAACCAAAAAATGTGTATTTTTTTAGCTTGGCTACTGAGCTACAGTGTGACCTTAAGGAAGTCACTTCAGCTCTGCATCTCTGTGCGCTTCCCACCTTTCGTCTGCCTTACCCAATTAAACTGTAAAATCTTCAGAGAAGGCACCGTGTTTTACTACGGTTATTAGCATAAAGCGGCAAGGATCGTGGTTATAATCTCTGGCCGCTGCCACAACACAAATTGGTACAGCTGGGACTCACCAGCTTTTCTTCCAAATATCTCAACAGGGCAAAGCTAAAGGCATCTCTACAAATAGCTGAAGTTTCTTAGGATATTTTCTGATACATTTTGCTGCTGTGTTCCTTTTTTAAAATACAGAACCCTCTCATTTTCTAGAGAATCTTCTATATTATGTCATGCTAACTAAAGCATCTTGTTAAGCATAAATACTGAAAAATATGTAGTGTTTGCTTTAAGTCGGCCCTAGGATTTAACATTAGCCTTGTACAACTCCTTTCATATATATGTAAAAAAATATATATATAATATATATTAAAAAAATATATATGTATGTATGCATAAGCACTTTTCCTAAATACTATTTGATGGTATTTTGATTAAGATATTGTGATGAACTTCAGGGTATGTTAATGGGTCTTTTCATAACAACAGGCCCATTGCAGTTCTCTCCATTGCTCTCAGTGTAAGTTAACTCTTGGTTGCTACACAAACCAGAAGCCACGAGGATTCATTCCACACCATTGAATCGCATTCCAAGTGTCAACAGTCAATTAAAATCACCTACTTGATTCTGCAGGTGTGACTTCCACTGTTTACAGGACTTACTTTAAGAATTCCACGTTAAGTAACTAGTATTTCAGGGGTGGTGGAGATAAATACATATTCCTCTTCCTTATTTACAGGCGATATGTTTTTTCTGAAGCTGCGTTTCCATCTTTAGGAGCACTTAACTTCTCAGAACACAGTGGCACGAGGAACCACTACCACTAACCCCTGTCCTGGAGCGGCCGATGCTGTCCTAAGCCAGGGATACAGCCAGAGAGTTTCTACAGCATGTAGAGTTGCTCCAAGGAGGCTGGAAGTTCATGTGGAACTTGGACACAAGATGAGGAAGGAGAATTTGTCTGGATGGCACTGAGAACTCCTGTGAGTACTGTGGCTATTGAACACACACTTCTGCAGCTGAGAATGTTTTCCCATGGTGCTTGTAAATTGAGTTCTTTAATAACCTCCTCTAGCTCTGTCTATTTTCAGTGCAAGTTATTTGGCAAGAGGTTAAAGAAAAGGGAAAACACTACTGTTAAAAAAAAAAAAAAGCCAACACGCATGATACTTAAGACCTAGATGTAGCCTGAAAAGATGAACTCACTGCATCCAGATGCACCCAGAAAGGGATGGGGGGGAAGGAAGAACAAATGTAGCACGGACATTTCAGACCTGTTGGTTTCTTGGAAACTGCTATTCCATAAAAATAGCTTGATTAAAAATAATAATAAAACTCATTAAAATAAACAGTCCAGAAGACTTGAATAAAATTCATCTGGTCAACCACAAACCTCACCGATAAACCTCAAAAATTTCCACGTGTATGAAGTTAAAAAAGTGACCTGCAAAGTTGTTAGGAGCAGAAGTTACATTTAAAATGATACCCACCTACTTCAGTATAGAAACATTACAAATTCCTGGATAAAGAATTGGCAGATAAACCTATAGGAACTCTGGTTCCAAACTGACAACTGACTCCTGCTATTGAATACTACAGTAATACTCTCCATGATGTTGATTGCAACTTGAATTTAAAATAAAATACAAAATGACCAAATGGGCAAACTAACAAAACCAAATCCAAATAACTCTGATTTAAGATCTCCAAGTGTTGTCTGTTTTATTTGATGGAAGATTACTGAAGTGATCATCTACTTTTGAGGTTTTCTTACCATTAAAAAGAAACGGACAAAGATTAATGAAGTAAAAATTAAAACCTCGCATTGATTCTTTTAACCTCTGGCCATTTTTGTTGATTATAGGCCCATAAAGAAGGGCAGAACTCTGATAAATAACATGTAACTGTAAAACCATAAAGATGCAGCTAGCTAGAACATCTCTAAATAATTAGTGTTTGATTCATATGGGAAGCAAACAGTGCCAGGTCTATATCCACACTACCTCAAGAGGGAAATCCTTTATGCTGACATCTACAAAAGATTGGCAGTAATGAGGATCCATGTAAATCAAACTGTCATCTACAAGGACAAAACAGAAGACAAGTAATTCAAAAAACACCTTATTATTACACTGCTTACAATCCAATTTCTATGCAGAACAGCTGAAAAAAAAAAGCCAGCAAGTAAGTGCTTGCCAGGCTGATCTTCATTGACTGAAGCACAGGTTTTTGCAGGACAGATTAACTTTTGCATAATCAAATATGCTTGTATAAGCAGAATTTTTATAAAGTGATGAGACTGTCATTTAATTTTTGGTGATAAAATTACTTTTACAAACACACAATTATATTCTGGAGTTTGCATATGAAAAATGTATCATGCTACTTCATCCTGACAGGGAGAATATATTGCTTGTCATTTCAGCATCAACTAACACCACTTAAACCAGTAAAAAGTAAATACGTAAATACGAACTGCCAGATAGTAACAGCAAAAGCTCCTGAAGTTTGGCGAAACAGATAAATTATGCCTTGTTTATGCAACAATGGAAATTAAATGTACATTTTACAGAATCCAATTACTATACGGGGTAAATGACAAATGACTGGACTTGGGTAGATATGATGAATTAATAAGGTACTCATTTTGCTATTTTAATCATGCTATTTCCCACTGGTTCAATATTAACTTCCTAACTCTTCAAGAAAAATATTGAACAGACATAACGTATTAAAACACTAACCTTGAAATCCAGCAAAGTAATACGACTGCTTGGGTTTGCCACCGATAATACCAACACAATACTCAAGGCTTAAAATTCCCTATAAAGCAGAACATTAAATAATTAGGACAGTGCTAAACAGAATAAGTATTAAACCCAATTAAAATCTTTGCTCTTTCTTTACTATTTAGGCAAATAACTTTTTTTTTTTTAAGACTAACTTAGTGCTTTTCTGAGGCTTGACTCAATTTTTAGAAGCTTACAACTGAGCAAAGGGATAACATACCACCAGATATTTCAAAGTCCTCCCTTGTTATGAGATGCCCATACACTGAGAGAACCGGCAGTGGCATTTTCAGGGAGGAGACAAAAAGTAGTGTCATACAAGTTGAGTACAGGTTGCTTATTCAAAAGCTAGAGAAGTATTCAGATTTACAGAGTTCACATGCGTTTATTATACATTCTGTGGCCCTGGGGGCTCTCTTGTCTTTGCATTCAAATGTAAAAGTCTGTCTAGAGTAGGAACTTTTACATCATAGGCAGAAATGCCAGTTGAAGCAAGAGTAATTACAAGATACAGCTCTAAAAACAGCAGCTCAAAATATGGGAGGAGAGAGAGACACACAATGGACAAGCCCCATAAATCTTACTGGATTTTGACTGGGAGGGTAGAAGGATCGGAGCCATTAGCACGTGGCAACTTTGAGAAAGAGATGTTGCAAATCCATCCCGGGGGAGTTAAGAGGGACATGGGGTGAAATACAGGAATCTTTTCAGCCTGGAGGTGTGAAGGGAGAAATCCACCGCTCCAGCCCCTGCAAAGCTGGGGCCACCAAGGACAGGAAGAGTTGGGACACAGGCCACAGTCCCACCAGTGCTGCCAGCGTCTTCCTGGCCATTCCCATTGTGAGAGTTGGGTTCTGCAATCCCCGTGTCCGTGTTAGCACACAAACCTAGTGGGCTTATCACTACATAATGAAATGTTGATTTTATGGATATATCTTCTAGTGCTGGGGAGAAGGATTTACCTGTTTACAGGGAATTTTGCCAGGGTGAGAACACGTCAGTAGTACAACGGACTGAAATTCCTGTGTCCCTCACAAGCTCGGGATGCAGCCCAGACAAGGACACCAAAAAAATCAACCTTGTTCATGCCTCTGTTCAAAGAATTACTTAGCAAAGGGATGGAGAAGGCAAGGAGGACTTTCCTCCTTCTCCCCCTTCAACATATTTCTGCTGTTCTCGCTTTCATGAGGTTCTGTTTCTTAACAGAAGATTTTTGTGAGTATTCAGCCTTGCCTTGACACAGTTCTCCGTTAGTTATCCCACCAGCTCCAGCAGGAGCTGAATTTTGCCAGCACTGAGCACTTTGGAAAGCTGAGCCCAACTGTTCTAATGCAATTGGAGCCAAAGACTATTAAATACTCTGAAAACTGAACAGCCTTTACATGTCCATGAATCACAGTGGTTTTCTTGTGGCACTAGATGAGTCTTGGGTCCAAAAATGTGGATGCTGGCCCAAACTGGGACACCAATCCAGAACACTGGTTTCTGCAGGTTAACAGAAAATGCTGCTTATTTAAAATACAAATGAGAAGGCTTTTTTAGAAAGTGCTTCTCCATGATTGAGCATTCCAGAACATTGAGGCACATCAGAGGCAAAGGCTGAAAGAGCGAAGGAGGACTCATCCTCTGCCAGTGAAACCAAAAGGGAGCAAAGCTACTTAGAGTAACGAATAACTGTTTCATCTCTGGGAATTTTCTTGTAAAAGTGAATTATAAAAAATTTATCAATTTTCATCCATAAATATAAAATCCTTTGTAGAAATTACCTCTTGTACTACATTCTAAAATCTGCATTTTTAACTTAAATCCAGACCCCAAGAAATTCAGTCACTTCTTGTGGACACTCGAGATAAAGCTTGGAGTGACTAATATCTGCAATTGAAATCCCTCTTATCACGGTTTCCATTAGAACAGGCTGCAAAAGGCAGCACCAGGCATGGTAAATGAGCAGCAGAAATCACCCCAGCACTGTGTGTTTTCCTGGACGTGCCCAATTCAAAGGCTTTTTTTGCAGCTAATATTGAAAATAAAGGTTGCTGTAGATCAGGTCTGCGACTACAGGCTTATCTTAGCTGTGTTGTCAGAATTAATCAGAAAAGAACTAAAACTTTCCAAAACTAACTGTTTGAAAATACAAGGAAAATAATCAGGAAAGAAAAACAATTTATTAGTTCATCACCTAAATAAAAGGCTTCATTACTCTGTCTCTCCATGCCATTAAAAACCAAACATATTTCCTAAAATTTTACAAAGACACAGTCACAAAAAAATGAGGCAACAGACTCTCAGATTTTGTACATGCTACTCAGTTGTAGTATTTTAAAAATTAAAACAAGAATTTAAAGACAGAAAAACAGCAGCGTGGAAAACACTAAAGCAGCAGGGCTGAGAACGATCTCTTCCCTAGCAGAAGTTTTCTTGTGCTCCAGGCCAGGGCTTCAGTAGATCCTCAGGCGTGAGCACCCTGAGCAGAAGCTGAGCTGAAAAAAGGGGACAGCACGGACCTTCCCCCCCTCTGCTTTCTCTTGGAGTTTTACTTTTTTCCAATTTGTTTTTATTTGTGTTTAGTGCTTGCAAGTCCTCCATCACTGTCCTTAGAAATATTCATCCTAATGTCCCCATAGTGAAAAAACACTTGAAGCAGTGACTAAAGATATCAAAAAATTCTAAGGGGAAGAAACAGACAAAAGAAAATGGGAAGAACATACAAGCAACCACCTTAAACCATCTGACATTTAAGAAAATAAGAAACAGAATAAGGAATTTGGTATATTTATATTTTAAAATGCTGACTGATACTTAATACAGGACAACTCTAATAGCATATGTAACTAAATTACCATTTGTAATTCGAGCCACTGCGTTAATGTCTTTTCAGGCAGCTACTTTAGGAGCAGGACAGTTATCGCTGCTTTACCACGGGACATCATGTGCTCTGCAATTATGTCTGATCTTGTAATAGGGAAATCTAAAATCTGTAAAGTCAAACTTTACAACCTTCAACTGTAAAACCACCACCACACATTTAATAGGTAGAAAATTACCATCATGAAGTCGCTTTTCATATCACCTAGTGCTACAATTTGAAAAATGATTGAACTCTTATTTCATACCTTTACAAACTCTAGGTAGTCCATGTTTGTTCTCTCACCACCAAGTCTCACGGGAACTAATATGATTACAGCTTTTGTGTCTGCTTTTCCAGAATCCATAAAAGAGCACTGTCTGTCAATAACATCTGAACTGTAGACTGAAAGGAGACACACGAAAATATTCATATTTAAAATATAACCGCTGGCTTTTGCAAAGACACACCTGCAATGTGATCACTTGGTTCGACAAACTAAAACTACAGTCCTTCCAAATATTACTGTCCTCCTGAAATATAACTCGAGTGACTCATGAAAACAGTGTTATTCCTCCTTATTTTCAGCAATATTTTGTCATGTGCTGCTGCTGAGATAAGCTACATTGTCAGGAAAATGCAGAAGGGTAGGTTAGTGGAAAACCAATAAATATTTATTCATTTGATACAAACTTCTAAAAGGAGTAATTTAAAACTTGAAAGCCTACAACTAACAGAAACATCTACACGTTAAAGGAAAAAAAGACAAATTATTTAATAAATACTCAAGTTTGCTGTCTAAAGCTCACACAACACAGTCACTGAAAATGAGTTAAAAGACTTAATGTAGTATTACTGCTTAGGCCCTCCAAACCAAGAGAGATGCGAAAAATCATCACCAGAACAAAAAAGCAAAAAATTAATATAATTTTTAAGGTTTCCACTGTCATTTTAAGTCAGGCGAAACTGGTTTGTAGCGTATGATTAAACAGTATCTCTTTAAAACCAGTTTGATCGATTACCGGGGATGTCGGTCTCATCTCTCCTAGCCAGAGATGGGTTATGACATAACTAAAATTTCCAGCATCTAAACACGGCTACCAAATTAATATATTGTGCTTAGATTTGAAAGACTATAGTCATTAGTGTAAAGTTCCAGCACACATTTAGTTGATCTTGTCATCGTTTTCTGCTCTTGAACATGCAGAGCTCTAAGCTCCTCTGCCTGTTATTGATTATTTAAAATACCACGTTGGAGCAGAAGAAAGGTCACGCTGACTCTGGTTCACTGTCCTGCTCACAGCTCTGAACTCCAAGAAAAAATGACTTCTTACTATTCTAAGAGACTGGGGCAGTGGTTTTTTTCCTCTAGAAAAACAGGTAAAAGAGAATCCTGTGATGCAAAAGACACATAAAAATGTAACTAACACATCTACTCTAACTGAACCGAATTTCTTTTCATTGTTTGGTTGTTTTAGGGGGTTATTTTTAATAAAATATGGAAGTTCTTACTAGCTTAATACTAAAACAACATTGAAGCCGGTACAAAACAGATTATTAACTGATTTAAATACAAAATAGAAAGCTACAACAGGCAGATAAGAAAAAGTTATCCTGCTGGATGATACCAAACAAGCCACGTATGAAGTTTCAAGTTGTGATGTCTCATTCTCCAAGAGAACAAACATCTGCATATATCAAGAATCCCTTTGTCTACGTGATGTCAATTATGTGGATCCATTTCTGAGCTATTTTTATCCTTTAGAGCTCTGTTGTTAAGTGCTTACTGAAAGGCATAAGAAGCATCTAAAATATTTGCAAAAAAACCCCAGAATCACATTTACCTGTACAATCCTGAGCAACATAGACTGTTACTCCTTGTAGCTCAGGGTCTCTTGCTTCTTCAACAGCTTTTCTAAGTACAAACACAAAACTATTAAACTCTTCTCTGATTTTAAAGAAATTAACAGTAAAGAAACAAATTATTTGATTTTTAGAAACAGGTTGATTTTAATGGTTTGTTGGTTTTTTGGGGGGAGGGGGCACGGTTTTGGTTGTGTTTTTTTTTTTTTTGGTTTTTTTTTGTTTTTTTTGTTTTTTTTTTAATTCAAGACACCTTTCATTCCTGATAAATACAGACAGGGGGGCTGTTTGTTTGTTTTTAAACACTGAATACAAAGATTCATCATATATGGCAACACTTTTCTGAAGCAAAGATGACAATGACTTGCTACTTAGAAGAAATTATGAAAACCACAAAAAAAAGCCCAAAGAAACACATCAGCTTACAATGAAATTCATATTCACTACCTAATTTCTTTATGTTTATAACCCTTTGAGGATAATAAAAACTAAATTTGCTGACAAAAATATTATTTTCAACTTCATAGATCTCTTTAGTTGACCTCAGTTCATGTAACTAGGCACAGATTAGCAGCTCATGTCTATGGAAATAAAGGCTAGCACATAAAAAGCTGTAAGGCTTCACCAAAACTTTCAAAAAGATAATTTCAGTATTAGGCTATCCTCAAAAGAGTAAGAGTAACGGACCTAAAAACTAAAAAGAAAATACATGTCGATAGACTGAAGCATGATCACCAGTCAAGGACAACATTTGTAAAGAAATTAAACTGTTCAAAATAGAAGATTAGCCCTTGACTTCACCACACACTTGCATTAAATGGTCACTATCCCTTTATTTCACAATATATTTTGAGGAATCGTTTAATACAGTCGTTCTCAAGTTATGAGAGCTATACATTGTTAGTGCTGCTGTAAGAGAGAAAGGACATCTCAGAAAGGAAACCTTTGCAGTGCTGGAAATCACCGGTGGGTTTGTGTTGAATGGAATTCTGGACCAAATCCCACCCCACTCCCATTAGGTAAAGGGGCTACTACAATTTAAAGCAAGCGAGAAGAATTCTGAAAATTTCTATCATCAGAAAAAAAAATAGATAAAACCCACATAAACAAACTTTCACATCACTCTATGCATTTGCACATGCGCACACATGCACAGCTGGTTATTTCAGTACAGATTCACTTTAGATTAACAAACTTCTATACTAAACATCAAATTCTTCTATTGATGTGTATGTAGATAAATGTATGAGCTTTGGCTTCTGCTCCTTAAATGACTTACTGGTGATTCAGTTTATAGGTAAACTGGAATTCACTAAGAACATAAGCATTAAAAAAACCAAACCAAAACAAAAATTGCTAATATTCAAAGAAATGGCATATAAAGGCACATAGTATGGAGAAATTTGACTTTCCACTTTTTTTTTAACCACATTGAATGTCACAGACCCTTTACTTTTACTGTGATATAATTACAATATTAATAGTCCCATACATTTACAGTTTCACAAGAATTTGATATGTGCAAAGAAATGCTGAAAACATCAATTTTAGCTCTGACATTTCATTACACTATCAGTACATTACAGCCCCCAGGTTACAGTAAAAAAAAAAAATCTATAATGTTATGCATGTTCCAAGGTTGAAAGAGTGGTTAGTTTTTAGAACATTTCATTAAATGCAGTTCTACTTAAAAACCCAGGTTTGGGAGAGATACTTGGGAGTTCTACTGCCAAAAGTACAGGAAAACAGGAACGCTGGGTTTTTTCTGAGGTTTTTTTCCACTGTTCAGTTCCTGCACCTACTGCTATTTCCCTTCCTGCATCTGAAAAATCTCTAGAATTGCTACTAATATGGACATTTTACAAAGCCAGTAATGAACAGTTAGATGCTCAATTAAGCTGAAGTAATCTCATGACACTTTGAAATGCTTCTCCTGTAATGTGTGAGGCACGGTAACAACAAAGAATAATGGTATTTTTACCTTAAAATGTGTGCGACGACTGCAGGCCCATACCAATCTCCAGCAATTTTTCCAGACTTCTTTCCATATTCTATTAGTTGATGTAACCCAAAAGCTGCCAGTGGAGAGTCGCCAAACCAAGAAATTATTTTTCTGTGATAAACTTCATTTCTCCTTTCACTCTCATCCCAGTTTCTCTTCAGCGTTCCCCGATGGTGATTTGACAGGATCTTGGGTTCTCTTTCTGCTGTAAGCGACGCTTCGAATGATGCTGTCAGCTTTTTCACGGTATGGGCTGTCCACGATTCCGAATCTGAACTGTCGATGTCCAACGCATCTGGCCAGACCCAGGCTGCAGTGAGAAATTTTAAGAGGCATATTAGGCTTAATAGTAACTTCTTGGCATATTTTGCAAAGCACATCCTTTTCTCCCTGCTGTTCCTCAAACCATTAGTAGGTACTTTACCTGCTCAGATGCAAATGTCAGTGTTAAAATGTAAAGAAAGAACTCAAGTAGAGTATGACCTGCTTTTATTTTCTGCTGAATGATAGGCGAAACGAGATATTACCAACAGTACATTTCTTAGCCATGTAGGCTGAGATAGTAGGTCAGACTCCACAATCCCAGTCAATTAAGATATACAAGATATACCTGATTACAAGGCACAGGTTAGAACTATCTTATATATTAAAAATACAAAAGTTCTCTATTAAGTACCATCTAAAAAGTCAAACATGTCAAACAAGAAGTTTCAAAAGCTTTTTAATTCTTCTGGTTTGTAATTTTTTTTTTAATAGGCAAACCTGAGGAATTTTATTCATGTAAAAACAAACAGTTCTTCCTGGCAAAACGTCAAAGCAGATCAGCACAAAAATAGACAAGATTCCTTTATTCAGTAAATTTGTGAATTATTTACCTGGACTACAAGACAAACTTGTTTAAGCATTATTCAGCACAGTATCTACAGTCTGCATTTCTAAAGGTTTCTCTGACAACGCATCCTACACGCAGTGTTTGCGTTACAGTGTGATAGTTCTGCACATCTAGAGAGCCCCGATGCTCCCTTGTCAGATGACTCAAAGTCTCTCCCACGAGTTCAAACAACTACTTGCAACACAGAGCATGTGAGGAAACCTCCGGATCACAGCAAACAACACACCCTGAAGGTCTGCACCCAACAACTCGGAGGGCAAGGAGAAGGCTGCTGCGTGCAAGGAAGGAACGCACCCCACAAACCTCACGGATGCTTTTGCTCCGTTAGCCAGATTTGGGGAAGCTCCGGGAGGTTCTGAACACTGCCGTGACAGCAGCGAGAGGGACCTGTTCAAATGAATACTGACAGAGAGCAAGAACTGCAGCCCTCCTCATCATTCGGACTGAAGTAGCTATGTAAAAGTCCTTGAGAAACAAAGAGGAAGCACAGAGGCAAGTATATTTTAATTCTAACTAATTTAGGGCTCCAGTAATGTCACAAGTATTGCTGGTAATGGTCATAATCCACGTCAGCCGCTCTTGTGTGACAACCACCCCGCATCAATGCCTCTTGCCACCTCTCTGTGAAATCTCATGTTAATTTTTCACTGCAGACCCAGGCATAGGCTCAACCTAACACCACAGGCCTTGCTGTTCCTGTACTGGCAGCTTCAAATTTAAGTCAGTGTCTTAAACACAGCATTTCAAAGTAGAACTTACCAGTACCTTAATATTTAAAATAAAAACTCATTTACAACATAATTCAGCAATACCTGGAACATTCCACATACTCATGGAAGCGTTAAGTATTCCAGCTTGTAACTGCAGTCGAGTTTTGCTTTGTAACAGAAACAATACCATTAAACTATAATGAAAACATCTTTGGGAAAAGAGTAAACAGCAATGGAAAACTTCATGTAAACACTTAAATATGTTTCAAAAGCTACCCAGACCTCATAAAAAGCTTTTCAAAAGATAATTCACCAGCTGTCGGATGACTAGGTGATGAGAAAAGCAGACCAGAAAGACCATACACATTCCATTTTTCTACACATTTGGATTGCCACAGAAATACTAGCGCTCTGAAATCACCAAATCACTTTCCAAATTAGGATGCATGGGGGACAGTGCAACGAATGTTTTGTAACTATGAATTTTAAAGATATAAACCTTTCTCGTTTGGGGTTACTTCAGAATGAGCCATTACACATTTCTCTTCACAGGTAGTCTCTTCTGATCAGATTTTTTAAAAAATTTCTTTAAATGTATGTATAACAAAAGTTATATTTAAGGGATTTGTGTTCTCAGCAGAAGTATTTTCATACATTTTGATGATTGCAGTCAGTTGAAAGGGATAATGTATGTTTTATGACTTAAATATCTACAGCAAAAGGAACATTCAATAAGCCAATCTGACAGTCCAGTCATGACACTGCCAAGAAAGACGACTTTGTGGTGCAGCTTGTTTGGGACTATGTTCACAGCTTACATCATATCTGCACAGCAAGTACCAAGTATTATCAGAACAGGCTTTCACAACTATCTTCTACTAACGTATTCCTGGGATCCAACAAATGGCCGAGTAAACAATACACTGTATTCTCTCCAGCTAACACGCCTTGGTGGCTTCAGGCCCGTATCTTGGATCATTTTGATGACAAGCAGTGGTGACAGAGGACAGGAGCGATTGTTTGACAGGAGCAATGTGGTGGGTTATGAAAAGGATTGAGAAGAGGATGGACAGAAAAGGTGGTTAACGATGAGAACCAAAAATACCTCTACGCAGGACATGGCTCAGCTTGGAAGGATGGGGAGGACATGCACGCTTGGCCTTGGAAAGCAGAGAGTGTTCCAAGTCTTCTAAAGCTACTTCTTTGGAACAGCTGTGACACAGAGAGCATTTTGAGATAGACAATGAGGAAAAAAAAAAAAAAGGAAAGTTCCTCTGTAAGTACATGAGGGGGAAGAGAGGAAATGAAATAGTGCAAATTTCAACACAAAGAATGATGTATTGAAGTTAGATTAGAATCCTTCTATTAACTCAATATATTTAATTCTAGAAGAATTTAATAATGTACAACCTTAAAACTGATAAAAGAACATCACTTTTGCCATAGCCCGCAGCTATGCGCTGTGGAACTCATTCCTACACCTTGAGTTCAAGAAATGTGCAAAATTCAAGAGAATTGGACAGTTGCATGGATAATAACAATACCCAGATATGGGATCGTGAATTTTTATAGTATTTTCTTCACAGTTTCTGTGGAGTTTCCAATATCTTCCTTTGACACACTTTAGTATTCCCTTTTTCCGAAATGGAAGAGTGGACAGTTAGATCCCTGCTCAGATGCAAAGTAACAATTCCAGTATTAACGAGGAATCCAGAACCACAACCAGCTTGCACTTTAGATTTGGGCTACATAAAGACCATCACACTCTCTGCAGAACACCAGACACAGAGATCTTCGCTGGTAACCTACCTCTACCAAGAAAATGAAGCATAAGACCTTGAGCCAGCAGCATCTGACCAGTTCTCAGCGTGCAGCCCCAACCACAGTCGGTTGTTAACACAGACCCCTTGATCTGAGGAAATTCCTCTCTGTAAGTCAGCCATATTCTAGAAATAAAATCTTTACGAAACTCCTCAACGTTTCCTGAAATCTCCGTGTTGATTTTGTCAAAATTGGACCCATCTGTAGAGAGTTCACCAGATTCTGTAAGGCAAAGCACAAATTTAAGCTGTAAGTTGGTATGGCACTTCTGTTATTAGAAGTAAAAAAAACCTGCTTAATTTACCTACACGTAAATGGTCAAATAGAGATTCTTAAAAAATCTGCATACTGGACAATGATAACAAAGGTGTTGGTGTAGTGACTCTTTGTACAGGTATTGCTGATGTTTCATTCAGGAGTTTTTAGAAAGAAAATCTCGATAGGTCAATAAAGTAAAGCGCAAATTACAGCACTAATATTTACAGAAAGAACAAGACTTCAGTGTAAAATGTGAATAAAGCAGGTTAGGATGGGTTGCATGGGTGGTGGTTTGGGACATTTAAACGAGTACTTTCTAGGCTTTTCGTATTTACATTTTTAATTGGTAAGGAGGTTCATTCTAGAAGATTAAAAGTATGCCCACAGAGCTCCTGCTGAATAAGACTGGAATGAGTTAAGTGCTAAGTACATACCATCAGTTTTGAAGTGGTAACATTTTCCCAGCAGAAAGACCGGAGAGTTTCTACTGAAGTAAGTTTTTGTTTTCAACACCCAACCTAAAATAGATGCAAAAAAAAAAAAAAGTACAAATTTGTGACTAAATTATTTCAAAAAGGAATGTCTAATTGTATATGGTAACCAAAGGTAACCTGTGAAAGGGGAACATAGAGAAAATGTACTGAAATTGGGGTTTGCTTTCATAAATAACAAAAAAGTGTAATAGTTCTAAAAAAAAAAAAAAAAAACAACCCACACAGATTACAGTTCTGGTTTAAAAGTAACAATGTTACCCATATATGAATGCTTGAATGTTAATACAACAGTACTGCTGTGCAGAAATTGTTAGGATACAGAAATGCTAAATCTGACTGTAAGTTGCTTTGTCTCTGTTGTGAATTCATTACTGCATAGCTTGATTCTGTGAGGTTTCCAACTCCTATTGTAACACACAATAAGCGTCACATCTGAGCAGTGAAAATGCAGGAGGAGTCCTGCTTTTCCTGGGGGATTGATTAAGCATACTTCATCATTAAATTGCAGGTTTTGGACACAAAAAAAGGTAGTATAATATGGCGTACAAATTCAAAGGGCCAGAATTCAGTTTCAGGTTTTGACAATGTCCCCAGTAGTTAAGTTCCTGAATCATGATGCCATTCATGTCAACAAGAAACATTCCACTCATTGCGACTGAGACAGGATCTTACCATACACTGTTTCACTTACTGTATTTCATGTTGTGCCATGCAGACATAAACTTTGATTTTATCTTTTCTACTTCATCTGTCCCTGTGGCCTCCATATTCAAATTCTAGAGAAAAAGCCATCGCTGTCTTGTAAGACGTTCAATTCTGCTACTGTAAAAACAAAAATATAAATATATCCATAGGCACTGAGAACACAGGGTATAATATCACCACTTAGGTACTTAAGCCTAACATGACCAGAAACACCAATAAACTTGCAGAATCCTCCACTATCGGGGACTGAGAAGCAATCACGTTCCATGAATAAGTAATAAAAACATTTAATTCCAAATATACACCAATAAAATTACTATACAAAGCTAAATAAAATCTAATGTTCTCCAACAGCTCTCTATTGCACAACAAACTCATCTAGAGTGTGTAACCTGGGCTGGCACGTGAGTACACTCATTCTAATTTGCAGAGAAATTAAGAGCTACAATGCATCCACTAAATAGAATAGATGCTGTTCTCTTCTGCTGAATAGAATGCAATAAGCACTTTTTTCCCACATCAGGGGTCCTGAGCACCAATAAACAAATCTTGATTTTAAAAACAGCATTAGTTTCAGATTTCTAATCAAGAATTTTCTAAGCCAAAGTTTACAAGCACTGGAGGAATTGCAAGACAATGTGCAAGATGTTTTGCTGTACATGTACAAGGCAGAAAATGCATAGTACTGAAAAGGTGTGTAGTGACAGTGACATAATTTTGTATGGAATTAACTTGCTAAGTTAATATACATTATATATACATTATTAATATACATTATATATAATGTTATACATTTTCCAAGGGAGGGAATGCACTTCTACTGACTCTTTCTGAACTGCAAGATGGACTTCACCTTAAAAGTAAGCAAAACTGGTAATAATACAGAAAGAATATATAATACCTTTAAACCTCTTTCTAAGAAATGCGAGAAAATGGGACAGAACGCCCTTTGTAGTCCACCTGCACCACTTAGTAAGAGGAACTTTGCTATTGATAGAGCTTCCTTCACTGCATGGGTTCTGTTGATGGTTCACTTTGAAGAGTTGATACAGGAGGTTTTCTTGGTGATATTTTGTAGCCCAGACCCTTGCACAGATAGCTGAAAAATGAAGAGCTCCTGTGGGACACCGAATATTGATCAACAGTGATACAGCACTGCAACCTTCACCTATTTCTAGCCGAGTTCTGATAACATCAGATGACGATGTGAACAAAATTGAACTATCTGGTTTAATGAATAAATTTGGACTGGGAGAATACACCATCGCTGATGCTATACATACCCGCCTTACTTTAAAAGGAGAATCTAGAACTGTATTTACCTTTCCAGGTGTTATTCTCCATTGAACTGGGATCAAAAGCAGGATGAAGACTAAACCACATTACTTCTCTCCACTGGGAGCACATTGTAAGTAAAACGTGACCACTGATAGTGCAATTGAAGAGAGTGTGAAGATGTTGTGGTGCCAATGTCTTCAGAGCCTGAAGGTCCACACACAGCTATATTAGTTTGGGGATCTGTAGGCAGGGCAAAGAAGACAGCTGCCTACTGCCCCAGCCTTCTCCAGAATGTTTTTTTCCAGCTCTTCCAGTGTATTTCATAAAATTCTGTCAGCAACTTTTTGCCAGAAGAATAGGCAATGCAAGCTCACAAATGTAGAGGAAGACTGGCATTTCTTTGCCAGTGAAAATAACAAATGGCTACAACCCCACCTGGATTAGCCTTGTGTTAAGCTGGGTTTTTGGAGGGGAAGGAAGAGAAAGACCACTTAAGGTTGGATTTCAATTTCTTGCCTTTTGTGCCTTTTTTATTTTCCTCCTTAGGAGACGGAAAGACTTCGCATAGACACGTATCACTGACTCTCGCTGGCAAAGCTGATAAGATGAACAACTTCAGAAAGTGTGTTTGGTCCAGCCTGTCCTCACACGATCAATTGGCGACAGTCATTTATGCAGAGCCCACTTTAAAAGCCAACACCTATAAAAGCTCCCTCTGGCTAAAATTGGAAATGAAACAAACTACGGTTCCAAAAGGGCCTGAAGGAAAAATTACTGAAATGAGAAAGAAGCTCATTTAAAAGACAGTGGTCATCGCAGCACATTTTCCTTTGATCGAGTTATATTTCTTCCCTAGCATTATGCTAAAGAGTTGAAAAGGACTTGCAAGAGGAATGCTAACACAAAACAGGCACATTCATTACTCCACTGGAAAAACACAGGTTCTTCCCATCAATGCAGGAAGGCATCGGTCATAGTTCCACTGAAATGAATGGAATGGCATCAGGAGAAGGTCACAAGGAACACAGATTCAAGCCCAAAGGGCTCAACGCAGCTGCTGTTATTAAATCTAAAGCGAGTGGTTTTATACTGAAGTTGTTTCATTTAAGGAGTTCTCCAGGATGTACATTACCAGGACAACGTCACTTCGCAGAGCGGCAGGACGCAGCTCTGAATGAAAAATGAAATCCTGTCCTCTCGGAGCCCCCGTCACCGAGGGGGGACGATTGCAGTGAGGTGGCTGTTTGTTAATAATGATGGAAAGAAAACCTCCCAGACAACAGAATTTGTTTTCATTAACAACAGAAAAGCAACCTAACCTGATGAACTGACCACAGCAAAAGGGATGAATTAAGTCCAAATGTGTCCATCTTTGTTAATTTAAGAGTGAAGGCCCCTTTCACTGTTTTTCCACCTGGAAAGAAACGGAGCGAGTAGTGATGACAGCAAACCCCACACAGGAGTCTCTGACAGAAAATAACGCCAAAAGGGCATTTTTAAGGAGTTACCCCTTTCCAGCTATAACCACACATTAAGACAGTTAGAAATGACGCTTTGTAAAGGTGAAGAAAAACCAGGAAAAAAAAAAAAAACAGCTTTACAGAAATAATCCTGTAGCAAAGACCGAACGTTTTAGCCATCCAGGATTTAAAGCCAAGCAAGAGCGGCTGGCGGAGCAGCCGCCTGTCTGCGCGCTCGTTACTTCAGCTCTTTGTATCCTCACACCGGCTTTGTCAGCGGGAGGGCCCGAACCGCCGCCGGGACACGCACACCCCGGGAAGGCGCTCGGGGGGCGCCCCTCCGAGCCACACGCCGGCGGGCGGGCCGGGAGCGCAGCCGCGGGCCCGGGACACCGCCTGCGGGTACACCCGGCAGCGCCCGCCGCTTCCCCGCCGCCGCCGAGGCCGCGCTCCGGGCTGCGCCTCCCCCGCCCCGCGTCCCCCCTCGCTCACCCCTCACGGAGCCGCCGCCGGCGCGGGGCGGCCAACGCTTCCCCACTCGCGCCATCGCCGCGGCCTCCGTGAAGGGGGCGGAGGAGCCGCCCGCAGCCGGAAGACGATGGGGCCGCCGCTTACCCGCCCGGTGAGCTCCGCGGCGCAGCCGGCCTGGGAGCGGCCTCCCGGGGCTTCAGCCGTGGGGGAACGGCGCAGGACTACAGGTCCCGGCGGGCGCGGCGGCCGGAGCGGCCCGGGCCGGGCGGCGGCCCCGCGCGGGGCATGCTGGGAGCTGTAGTCCGGCGGGAGGCGGTGCGGCCGCTCCTGTGAGGAAGGAGGAAGGGGCGCGGCGGGAGGAGGAGGAGGAGGATGAGGAGGAGGGGGCCGGGCCACGGCCGGGGACGAGCCCCCGGGAGGGCGGGAGGCCGGAGGATTTGTGCGGGAAGGGCGGGCCCGCCGTGAGGCCTCGGTCCCGGGTCAGCCCCTCACGGAGCCTCCAGCGGCCGTTTCGAGGTGCTTTGCCTCTTGTAAAATTTTATTTTGTATCTTTTGACTCCACTACGGCAAAATGATTCTCAGATCTCCACGTTCTATGGAGGCCACTATAATACTTACATCTCCGGCCTAAAAACAAATGTGTTTGTTCACATGCCAACAGTGTTTTCTGGTTCAATTTGCTGCTTTAGTTCTTTTGCTAGAAATACACCGGGGTAACTGCATCTCTTCTCACTCTTAGGCTGAGGTGGTTTGGGGTGGTTTTTATTTATTTGTTTGTTTGGGGTTTTTTGTGGTTTGCGTGTGTCTGTGTGGTTTTGTTTTGGTTTGGGGTTTTTTTGTTTGTTTGGTTTGGGTTTGGTTTGGTTGGTTTTGTTTTCTTTTTGTTTTTTAGTCTTTTATAGAGTAGGTTCTTCATTAACTTGTCTGTCTTAAGCTGCTTAAAAATAGTTATTGGCTGTATCAGGAGCCAAGGGTTAAAAAACCCCAACCAACCAACCAAACGACAGTGCAGGATTTTGGAAGAACGTGACTTGAATTTGTTCAATGTCTGGAGCTGGTGTTACTGCTTAACATCCTATAGCAGGATGGTTTCTCTGCATTCTCCCTGTATTTGGGTCTCAATGGCACGAGTTTGGGTTCATGAAGAAAGTTTGGTGGTTTTTTCCATTTTGTGATTTTTACTGCCTTCTGCTGGTCAGAGATGATCAGACCAAGTTTTAATTTTTTTGTAGTCAGCACATGATTATAGCACATGATCTAAAAATAAGCTTCAGGACAAATACCGACAATAGATGTTTCATGTATTTCTTGTTGGTTTTTGATATGTAATCTCATGGATGTATTTCGTGTAGTAGGGTTGATCAGTAAAGAGGGTCTTGGGTATTAATGTGCAAAGCAGAATATCTTGTTTCAAAGGTCTAGCAATTGGCTTGAAGTGGGGATGTGGGAGATCACCTTTCTAGTCCTTCCCCTGCCTTTTCTGTTTGCCATTCTACAGCACTTTGTTTTTGCGATCCTATAAATCAGTTATCATGATCCTCATCTCTTTTATAAATCCTTCAGAATCTAGCAGCAAACATCTCTGTGTAGCAGAGTAATAACAGGAATAACACTGCCATGATAAAATTTAAACAATCCTGAAGAATGGTCACGTGTAGTTACTGTTCCTTTCTAAAACTGGAAAGGAGAGGCGATACACAGAAAATGGCACACACACCACATATGTCTTTATATTCCAAGCGAAGATAAAGATTTAAAAATAAAAACCATGTTGCTGTTTGTACTAAACTCATTAAAGACTCTGTCAGTGCAGAAGGAAACAGGCCTCCTGCCTTTGCAATTTTATGACCTGTTTTAGAAATAATAGTTCTTTAAAATTTCATCTTTGCTTTTGTTCTCAAAGATGAATGTGCTTGTCTGTTTGTGCATGGTCTCGAATATTGAGAGCTGAGTAGCCAATGTGGCTTGGATTTGGCTTAATGCTGAACAAAGGATTATTCAGTTAGTTAAGTTAAATGGCTGTTACTTTGCCTGAAATTAGTTGCCCACACCTTCTTCTGAGATTTAGTAACCATGCCCTGATTTGATTTGATAGGCCACATGATATGCCATCTAGATATACATTGTAAATCCCTCAGGTAATCAGGTTATGAGAATGAAGATACTATTTTCTGCTTTTTTGCATCAGTCAGATCATGCAAAACAAAGCTGTGCTTGCAAAATAATTACTCAGGCAACCACAAATATTTACCTGTAAAGGAAAGTTTTCTTCTCATTCACTAATTCCTATGTCAGTAGGAAAGATTTACAGAGGGAGTGGGAGAGAACATACTGCATTCAACAAACTTCTAACAAATGTCACAGAGTTTACACTTTCAACATTTTAATGGCATAAAGGCCATGCAAACCACCTTTGAACTCTATTTGTGCTACACTAATATAGTACTAGTAAGGATATATTTAAAATCTGTGTTCATGGAAAATATCATTTGTCTTTGCTTTCTTTAACAGGTAAACCAAGCGGGTAACACTGGCAACGCCAAGAAGACTGAAAATCAGAGAGGGTGCTCTCTGCTCTATGGATCTTAGAGATTCCACGGTTATACAACATTTACTCACCAGTTACTGCAGAATGGTAAGATAACACCGAATTGCTGGGCAGTCAGGAGAATGAAGTTTCTACTCCCTTACCTAGCACTAGCATACTAGATTGCCTGTGGGAAGTTATGTAAGCATTCATCAGTAGTCTCCAATATATTTAGAAAAGCCCATTAAACATTTGGCTGACAGTTTGTGCTTCCCGAAACACCCGTTTGTCTCTTGTCTAAACAGAGCAGGCCTTGCATCAAGGAGCTATAGAGAAGGGGGTTTTTCCTCATTTATTTCTAGTTTCATTTGCTAGGGAAGTAAGCCTTCTGTGGTGTGTTTCCCTATGGAAAGTTTTGAAACCGCTTTGCAATTCAATCAAGTTTGGAGAGCCACAGAGACACTAAATACCTCAAGTTTTTGTGGAAATAGCTGCTCAGGTAAAAAGAGACCCTGGAATAGGATACAGGGAGAACACTGGAGTCTGTGCTGTGTTAATTCTGCTGCTCACAAAACTACTTGTTGTAACAGGTTACAACAAGGTTCCTCCCACCCATTTATGAAAAGAAAACCTCAGATGTGCTTGTGGAAGGGTTGCTTGTGCTTAGCAACACTACTGGAAATGGCATGGTTAGATAAATGATACAGAGCTTTATAAAGATGAGAAACATTATTGATTAAAAACTAAAAGCTGTGACAACTATTTTGTCTCTGAAGCAAACCTATTACTCCAGAACATCATGGGTTTCGCAAAGAAGTTGGGATCTTCAAGGTCGATAGTCACAGCAGGCAGGCTGTGTGCTTGGGGAATCCTTTCAGGGAGCAAAGGATTCTCCCAGGTTGCTTCTTGAGGTGTTCGCACCTGCGTGCACAGACTCTGACTGTGCTATCTGCTGAGGGTGGCCCCGAAGTCCTTCTCCAGACCAGAGTCACCTGTCCACCCAGGTATGAATCTCCTCACATGTAACATCTTAGGTAAACATCTGGAAGAGAAAATAAAAAGCACGTTAGTGGCATTTACAGAGTATTAAACTGGGAGAGGTTGAAAGCTGTGCTCAGGGTAGAAATATAAACTACCTGGAGATGGTAAACATGAGCAGAAAATGGAAGCTCAGTTGGGAGGACTGAGAGTCCTTAGCTGAGGAGATTTAAATTCATGAACCCATGTATTAAAATGAAGAAATCTGAAAGTAATAATGCCAGGAGACAAAGAATAAAGGCAAAAATGAAGCAAACATCAAATTCTGCCACATGAAGAAGGCTGCAGAAGGGCTAGTGCAGTTGAGGACTCAAATTTCCATTTCTCCCTCAAAAGGAACTTTTCCTGCTGCAGGAGTCTGGCCACCGTTCCTGCCCCAGGGCCTGATGGTCCCCCCCAGCTGCTCCACCTAAAGCAGCGGCTTGAGCCGTCTACACAAGAAAGAACGTGGATGTGAGGGATGTAGTGAAGGCTGTAGGTGCTCGGAGAGTCCTCACTCTTTCTTTGAGTACTCAGTTTCTCCTTCGCCCAGCAGAATCTGGGTGCTGCACAAACGAGGCTGCTCCTTCTTGCTCTGAGAACACCAGCATCTGCACTCTTGCTGTACATGTCCTGAGAATACAATTATGCTTGTACAGTTTACATTACCCATGCGTAGTTCCTCATCTTTAAATAGTTTGCAAAGAGAGGAGGAGAAGATTTGGCCCATGATGACTTTAGTTCGTTTCACTTAGCTGCCAGTAGATGGCTCTCTGAATTTGCAGTCCCTTATTTACCACGTTGTTTATTGAACTACTTGGGACACATTTTCCGTGGAAAATGTTTTCAGTGTGTTTGCTTCGAGGAAGTTTACATAAGAAGAACAAGGAAGCAATGGATGGAGTAAATAAACTGCTAACAAACAAGACACAAGATCGGTTCACTTTTTGCAAAATGTTTTATGGCTACGATCCAAAAGATTTTTCTTGTGCAGGACCTAATCTTATAATTATCAGGCTCAATGAGTTACATTTGTGTTCGCAGGTTGCATTTAAGCAATCTGATTATAACTGAGTAAAATTAATTCCCAATACAAAAGCATTTTAGTCATGTATTTTAAAGGATGAATGTGGTTTGTGAACAGGTACCTTAGCGAATTGGTTGAAATGCTTCTGCATGCACATCCCCTCAGCGTGAGATGATGTTCCATGGATACTTGTGTCTTAATAGAACACCATGTGTAGGCCATGAGCTTTAGAGGGGTGCTTAGCCCAAATATAGCTTGCAGATGTAGACTCAACTGTTCATTCCCCACCTTTTTGTTCATGTGGTTTGTCAGAGAAGACTAAAAGGTGCCTGTCAACATGACAGTTCATGTTTTGATAAATTTCTGGGCTTTCCCCCTAGCCCCCAAATCAGCAAGGTCACTAGGAGGGAAATGCAAGAGCTATGGTGGAGACCCATCACTTTTCCCAGTGTCCCTCAATTCCCGATTTAGTAGACGTTCAGCCTTCATCTCTGTGGGGCACTGCTGCATCCATGACACATGAGGATCACCCCCCAACTTCTGAGACCACTTAACTGGAGCAGCAGAAGCTTATTGACAATGGCTGCATAAGTGGGATAACTCCTTTTTTTGGAAATAATCATGTTTTTCAAATACTGATGCATTCTGTGGTTGGAATCCAGTATAAAACAAGCTGGGTTCCTTCTTTGCATTCTAAAACATGATGAAGAATTACAATGTGTTAAGGCAGAGTAACTACCCAGTATCCTCATAATGCTGATAAAATTCCAGGTTTTGAAATTGGTTACTAGAAATATGTAGCCTCTATCCAAACATTAATTTAAATTAAGTTGGGCTGTACGGAGGTGTTAATTGTAGTGTACACTGTCCCTCCACTGAAGTTAGTCGTGATTTGTCTTTGCCCTCATTCTGAGATACCAGTCATCCTGGAGCACAACACATAGGCACAAACAATTTTGTAAAAAATAAGCAGCCTAACACATCTAATCTGTCATCTATTGCATACAATTTTGCCCTAATTTAAAAGAAAATGGCATACAACAATTGTTTTTGAATCAGAGGAAGCTGCTAGTTCCTAAAGAGATGCTTGGATAAATTTTTTTTGCAGACTGAAATTCCATGTAATAGGTCTCTGTGTCCAATAGGTCACATTCACCTCTTTGCAAAGCATGAGTTTGTTTCTTCAGACAAAACGTTTCCTTCAATGAATTAACTTTTAAGATCAGAAAACAAGAGGCAGAAAGGTTATGTGACTCAGTGCCTGTCAGTGGCAGCACTTACCTTGGTACTCGAAATAACACAGCGACACCATGACATCAATCATACTGACTTGCCCGTGATATGGATGCAGAATTTGTTGATACCATGATTTTTTGTGTTTGGCATTATTGGATTTATAATGGTAAAATACTGGGTTTTTTTTCCTCCATACTACTTCACTTTTTCCTAAACTTCTTTTGGTTGACGCTCCATGCCCTGTAAAATTTAGAGTCAATCTACAGAAGCTCCTGGTTCTCTTTACAAAGTCATGTGTACATTTCTACCAAGCTCAGTGATCTCTTACTGTTTAAAGTCATTGACACTGACTTTGTGGACTTTTGCTGGGCTATTACTGTCTGAAAAGGAATGAGTAATCTTTGTGATTTTTCTGAAATTCACTTGTTGATGTTGACTTTTAAATGAATTCAGGGGTTTTGTTAATATTTTGGAGAAAACCTATTTGTGTGGAAAGCAATACCTTCCCATTGAGAGCACACAAGATATACTGTATTTGATAGAGATCTATTTTATATCTGTTTTGTATCTTTGAATTGAAAATACATACATTTTAAATTTTTGTACATAGGTGTTCCACATTAGATAGGGTGGAGTTGAGGGTATTTTTCATCTCTGTTGATACTCCTGTACATTTATATGTGTCAAAAAGACAAATAACAAATCATTCACAAAGAGGAGGGCTCTTGGCCCCTGCTCCATTTCGGCTGTGTAGCCTACTGCAGTGATGATCTGCAATTAGTGCAAAGGCTGTCAAGGAGAGACTATTTCGTTAATTTAAATCTTGATTGCTCCCAGTTATTGTCCTGCTCCTCCAGCCAGGCTGTGGCCTCTCTGGTGGCAGAGCAGGAGGTGCGTCCCCACCTCAGCTTGTGGATTCAAACTCTGGTATCCACACACAGGCTTTCCTTCCTCGCAGCTTCAGATGTCAGAGCACATCTGTCAGGCGCGGTGGAGGTGCAGGCACATCTCATCTGACTGCCCTTCTGTCGGTCGCCTCCAGCACAGGGGTGGGTGGACGGCTGGAATCAAATCTGCTAGACCTCATCTGGCTCTCTCATCTGCAGAAAAAGTCAATGAAGAGCAGGGCACCGACAGATGAACAAAGGTGACATCAAAACTCAGCAACTAGTTGCCTCAAGCCCTTGTGCTACAGACTTTGGAGAAGTAGGAAGCAGGGGAGCAGGTGACACACGGCTTGGATGCCTGTGCAGAGCATGGGTTCCAAGTTGAGCTCATCAGACAGAGACCTGAAGTCGCCCGTGTCATTACTGCATTTCGAAGCCTACCCTTGGTCTTAAACAGTCCACACTAACAAATCACTTGTAGAAGTCTATTCAATAAGCTATACATAGATTTTTGGGGATGTCATTGAGCCAACTTTGTGTGTCCTGCCACTTAATCAAGTTCTTCTGTTGGTGGTAGTATCTGTCAGGAAGGGCAAATGAAACCTAAAATCCAAGAGGTCTCTTGATTGACCTTGGCTATTCTGTGTTCTACATATCAGGGCTTCTGGGGCTGGACTGCTCTTTCCATGTTCTGGCAGTGATAAGAAATTTTCAGAAATGCAGGATTCCCAATTTCTGTATAAAGGAGTTAGGCAAGTGAGGTTTTCTGTTAACGCAGGATTAAATTAGCCCTCCTGCATCTCAAATTTTGGAAAGGAAATTCCATAAGGGTGGGAAAGAGGAAACCTTTCTGGTGGTCTCTCATGCTTAGGTCTGCTCTTGTATGCACACACACTATGTGAGAGAATTTATTCATGGAATCGTGTAATGATTTGGGTTGGAAGGGACCTTTTAAACATCATCAAGTCCATCCTTCCTGACATGGACATCTTTCACTAGACCTGATTGCTCAAAGCCCCATCCAGTCTGACCTCGAACACTTCCAGTGATGGGACATCCACAACTTACGTGGCGCATTGGCTTTTCCTGTCCGCTCTGTGTGATGGACTTTCCCTGGGTGCAACTCTACGTGCAGGCAGTAATTCAAGAGCGAAGTCTTTGTCTCGGCAGACGTTTATGAGGTGTTTTCTCCCCTCCCTCTTGGAGAAGAGCAGCGCTTTCTCAGAGACATACAATGGGTCTTTGCTTCGTGCTGTCTCCATCTGTGTGCACGTGTGTGTGCGTGCGCATCTGTGTAACACGGGACAGCACGTTTCTGTAGCCGGCCACAATCTTATCCGCATGGCATTTGCTTGATACATGCACAGAGTCTGATTAACTCCAGTGGGATTACTCACACATGTATATATTTGCAGATTTCAGGGCCTGACATTCCCTGTGTAAACACATACAAACAGAAAAGCAGAATAATCATATGCAGCTGGAAATCGGTGGCTTCAGTGAGTGGAAAAATGGGCGTACTCAGATTGCAGTCGCAATGTGCTAGAAACATTCACACAATGCAAACAGATGGAATCGGATGAATTAACACTCGCTACTTTTGGACACTTCCTGGATTACTATTAATAGTTCTCTGGTTTAAATTAATGCACAGCATATGTCATGTAACATTGACTTTGAATTATCTGCTAGAATGTTTCCTAGGCTCGAGCTTTTTTTCAAGTCCCAAAAATAGTTTTAACTCTCCATCCTCTACCTCCTCTTCCCGTTAGAATGCCCACCTCAAACCCAACACATTTATGGAGGGACTGGTAGTAATGACCTGTTTGGATGTGAAGATGGTTGTTAAACTGTTCCACCCATCTTCTAAAGCACTATTAGGGAGGATTTTTAGCCTTTCTGCAGGAAAGGGGGGGAAAGGAGCGCCCAGTCTCATCCCTGCAGGCACATGGGGTGCACGGGAGCGTGGGGATCAGGGGTGTCCCTCGCTGCCCTGCTGGGTGGGGATGCAGGTGGCCAAGGGACCCAGCCATGCCACGCAGACCCTGACAGCCCGGAGCTGTGGAGCATCCCTGGCCAGGTGCTTCCATGGGTTGTCACAGGTGAGACCCTGGCAGCGGTTTGGAGCCGAGGCCTCTGCTGCCCACACCCTCTGCTTGAACTCTGCAGGGGTGAGATGCTGGGTGGTGCGAGCCGGGTGAAGAGCCACGAGGGGATCTTTGTTATTGCAAGTAGTAACCCCACCCCACTCCATTTTTGAATGGGAATAAAGTGGCATAGAATAATATAATAGTTTGGGTTGAAGGGGCCTTCCCGGCTCCCCCAGTGCCCCCCCTGCCATGAGCAGGGACATCTGCACCAGCTCAGGTTGCTCAGAGCCCCGTCCAGCCTGGCCTGGGATGTCTCCAGGGATGGTTCATCCACCACCTCTCTGGGAACCTGGGCCAGGCTCTCACCACCCTCCGTATAAAAACGAGGCGGTGAGGGCGAGCTGAACAGGAGACGCGCTCAGCCTGCACCGCGGCAATGACAGAACGCGGTCGGCGAAGCCCCTCCGAGCCCTGGGGGATGGAGGCCGGATCGCTGCTGCTGGTCCCGGCTCCGGCTGCCCCAGCCCGCCCCAGGGCCGCGGGGATGGGCAGGGAACGGGGCCGGGAACGGGGCCGGTCACTCCTCACCGCGCCGTATGTCTGCGAGGAGCGGCCCCTACACGGGGAGGGGGAGGAGGCGGGCGGTGCGCGGCGAACGCCGAGGGTGGGAGCTGGGCCGGCTGCGCCGCGCGGGTGCGCGCCTCCGCGGAGCATTACGGTGCCCATTCCCGGCTCCCGGGCTCCGCCAGCGCTGAGGAGCGGACGCGCGGAGCCCCGCAGCGCGGCCATGGCCGAGCGCCGCGCCTTCGCCCAGAAGATCAGCAGGTAGCGCGGCCGCGGAGCGCGGGGAGGGGGTGCGCCCGCTCCCGGACCCCGGCGCCGGGCGTGGGGAGGGGCGGGCTGCCGGGCCCGGCCGGTGCGGAGCGGGGACTCGCCGCCGCGCCCCTGGGGGGGCGAACGGGCCCGGCGCGGCCCTCCCGGCCTCCGGGCTGCTGACAGGGCGGGCGCGCCGGGCCGAGCCGAGCCGCACCGGGGCCCGGCCGCTGCGCCGGGCCCGCCGTGAGCAGCCCCCGGGCAGGGGCCGCCCAGGCCGGCGCCGAGGGGCTGCGGTTCCCCCCGGCTGCAACAAAGGGGTGGGGGGATGCGGCCGTGTGTGTGCGCCGCGTCCGCCCGCCGCCGTGCCGCTTCCCCGGGGAAGGGGAGGAGGATAAAAAAGGAGGAAAAGCGCTGTTTAATTCAGCTCCCTGGGAACAAAGGCTGGCCGGGCGTATTGTGCAGCCCCCTCCCGCCGCACAATGGGCGGCCCGGCGCTCCCGGCAGCGCGGCCAGTGTCTTCCTGCCGGTGCGGGGCTGCCGGCCCCCGCCCCTGTCCCCGGTCCCTGCCCTTGTCCCCGGCCCCTGTCCCCGGTCCCTGCCCTTCTCCCCGGCCCCGGCCGCTCCCCGCCGGGTTGGCCGTCCCTGCTCTGCCCCCGCGGGGCCGGAGCCTTGGCCGGGCGCTGCAGCCCGTACCCGGGAGCGGCAAACCTGCCCCCTCGCTGCCCGCAAAATGGGGGAAATAGTCCCTTTCCTTTTGTGTGCGATGAGTAGCTCGTTCATGTTAGCACAGCTCCTTGGACATGCAGAGCTGTTTGGTACTTGGAAGCGTTAAACATCCCTGTATTCTACAAAGTTTTGCGTTGGTTTGTTTGTTTTAAAGAGGAATATTTATAGGAGATTACTTGCTAATACCGAGTTTGTGCAGTTCTGTGTTCCAGGTTAGGCATGTGGTTCCAGGTGGGAACCACGGTTTTCCTGTTGGCAGGTCTGACCAGATAGCCTTTGGCGGCCCTGGTACCTCTCCTGGCTGTAATTTAGCAGCAGACGGGAAGTGGGAGCCATCCATTTCACTCCTGCTATTCAGGATGCTGTGGACAGTAGTGAAAGCAGTATTATTTTCATGCCATTGAATGAGGAAACTGTAGGTATAAATAGTTGCAGTTAGAGAAGCTGTGATGGAGAAGGGTCACAGATGAAAAGGAAGTCAAAGGAAAAGGCTGTAGGAGGTGGTATCAGTCCCACCCCAGTCAAAATCTGAAGATGGGGTGAAAACATTGCTGCTCTCTCACGGTTCTCAGCAAAGTTTGGTGTGCACCAGCCGGGGGTTAATGTGACAGACCAAGGTCTTGGGAATGGAAAGAGCTGGATTTGCTGCCAGACCGTTTTTCCTGGTTCTTGATTGCAGCCATAGAAATAGCGACATGCGAGGCAAGTACCAGAAGTAAGTGTTCTGCAGCCCTGGCAGGAAATTCAATAAAATGGCCCTGTGGTGACCATGGTGAGTGCTCATGATGTTTCTGCCTGTGTTGATGTTCCTGCATCGGGCAGGAGCTCAGTGCAGTAAGTTCCTCAGGCAGTAGCAGAGATTTACCACCTTTGTGTACCTTTAGATCTAATCCCCTCAATGTGATTTCAACCAAACAGCAGCGGTGTGTGTGTGTGCGGGCAGAGGTGGTCTTTTTAACATGTCACATTCACCGTTTGTACAGGCTGTGCCTGCAGAAGGACCCAGGTGGTCTGCAGTGAGGTCAACTCCTTTAATGCTTATTTATAAGACCGCTCTATTTCTCACTGGGGTTTCCCATACTGTTGTGTTGTCTTCTGAGAAATCTAAAGTTCCTGGTTCACGGGCTGCACATCCAGTGCGTGTGAAGGCAAAAACTTGTGGGCAGAAGAGATGATGTACCCAGAGGTGCCCAGACTGAGCTGTAGCCCTTCTGGTGCTGACACAGAATATGCTGCTGTGAATTACTGTTTCAGAAGATGAGAGGCTCCAACAAGCAGCACACGGAAGTCCCAAGAGCTGTGTTGGTGGCTGCTGGAAGCCCTCCCCAGTTCCATTGTTTAAAGAAGAATAGATCCATCGCATTTTCACACTCTGCCCTCCGGTTTGGCTTACTCATCGAGGTAGATATAGCATTTGTCTTGCTCAGAGGAAACAGACATGCTGCTCTTGGTTTGCCTGATAGCGTGTAATTCAAACGGGATGTAATTCAGATCCACAAAGGTAAATTACTTTAAGGCCTTCCTACTAAGCAGATGCAAGCATCTAAGGTGGTTATTACAGTAGCGGTAGAAAAAAAAATGTGCGATCGGCTGTTCTGTTTCTTAGAAAGACCACAGATGTGGTCTTCACAGCCCTGATTTACTGCCAGTGCTTTCTTCAGCCGGCGTGGTGCACCTCAAAGGTAGACATCAAACTCCAGTGCCAGCTGGTGTATGTTTATTGCTACTGGAATCTTCAAATATTGGGGATAACAGCTGTCGGGGAGTGCTGCAACAGTTTCAAATTTAAGACTGTTTGTTACAAGGTGTCTTTCTGACGAGGTCATGCTGCCTTTTTGTTGGAAGGACTTCAAACTACAGGAGATTTTTAGCCTGAACTTTGGCCATCACATGTACTTAATAATTCTTCTTGACTCCATTGGAAGAAGCTCCTGAGTTAAACTGACTGTGGTGGGTTAATAATACCTGATATCTCACCTGAAATTGATAATTTTTAAATGGAAATATATCAGTAATATGGTTTTTTATTAAACTGAATTGGAACACGTTCTTCTGCAGCATCATAATACTTGTGTAACTGCATGAATACTATTGTTTCTGTCTCAGAGTAAGAACAGATGTACTTCTATTTAGTACTCCAGTTCATGTGGTGTTTGGGGGACTAGAGGAGAGTTAGTGGAAGGCAGGATCCACCCCAGCAGAGATAAAGTCCACACATTAAGATGTCTCAGTAAAAAAAAACCCCAAACAGTCAATACATTCTTCTGGAGGAACCAGCTAAGTTGTGTGTTTGTCCTCAGCAGGGCTGGGTGTACAGGACCGACCCAGCCGAGTGCCATTTCTGTGCTGTTCCCACCAAGCACCCACCTCTCCGCCCGTGTGTGCTTCAGATTCTCAGTTGCATTATCCCAGTACATTTTCTGGGTATGGGGCCGCTTGGCAGAGAAATGTGATGTGGAAGCCCCACCACCAAAAAGGCCAGTTCTGAGTTCCTGAGTGTCTTGGTGATCAAAGTGTATTGTGTCCCAGCACTCCAGTCTTTCCAGGGGTAGGCAGAGGAAAAGATGTGCAGGTTTTGCCAGAGTTCAAATACAGAAAAAGAAAAAAAATCACCCTTAAAATATCACACAACATACACAGTTCAGGCAAACTCATGAGCCCCCATCTCAGTGCCTTGTCATTGCTTTTGGACCATCCTGAGACTGGGCCGTCTAGGGGATTCAGAACTGCTGCTTTGGTCAGACCATCACCATTTGGAAAGTCTCCTTCCTTACAAAGAGTTTTGCTCTTCCTTTACTGCTCCCACAGCGAGAGGATCCTTCTGACTTGAAATAACATACCTGCCCTACCCTCTGTTTTGCTATGCAGTTCAGCCTCACACAGAGCCCAGAGCATGGTTTTTACCACTGATCTGTATTCTCTTGCTGAGAATTTTCAGTTTTCCTGTCCCCAGCTCTTGCTGGAGTCTGGCAATTATTTTTTCACCCTTGTGGGTCCAGCCCCTTCTTCTGAGGTGCTTCCATGTGAACGGGAACCGCACGGTGCCATGAAGTGCTGCTGTCTGGGGGGCAGAGCCCTGGCTGAATAGGGGAGACCCTGCTCTCACACATTTGGTGATTTGGAAATATCCCATCATCCAGGGCTCTTAGGTTGTATACGGACAGATTTCTGGAGTAATCACAGCTTGTTGTCTTTATGCGTTTGAATTGAGGGGAAAACACTTCTGTTCTCTGCATTCAGAGCTCGCATCTTGTTTCGGCTGAAGCTCCCTTTACACTGTAAAGGGTGACCTGAGAAAACTAAATTTACATTTGTGTTCATTTAGAGCCCTTTCACATTGCCTGAACGGTGTGTCAGAGAGACTGACAGCCGCCTTTGCCCTGCCGGAGGGTAAACAGGGATGGTGTGAAACCTGCACCCACTGAAGCCGATAGCAAAGCTGTCACTGCCTTCCATAAGCACTGAATTGGGCCAGAAAGGTAGTGGTTGGAGCAGGATATTCATCGCAGTTTATTCTCTTCCCATATCCAGATGCCATTTGCCATCCACTATTATGGATAATTGAAAATATTTCTAACAATTTTAACAGATACTTCAGAGCATCTTCTCTGAAAGTCACATTGTCTACCCCGTCTGGCCGTTGTGGATGTCTCATGCTGGAGTCAGCAGCGCTCTGGGAAGCCTAAGAAAATTTCCGACCGATCAAAGCAAGAGAAGGCAGGGAGAACAGTTCAGCTCTGGGCCTACACTACAAAGCTGTTTCTTTGTACAAGGCTTCCTTGTTTTTTTGTTTTGTTTTGTTTTAATGCGAGATATCACTTTGATCTCTCCTGAAGAGTCCAATCCTGTGGTCATTTCCACAGTAACGTATCTTGGGAGCTTATTCCCTTTGCTGCAGCTTAGGGTGACACTTTCAGCCTCAGTCATCAAGTATTACCAGAAAGGCACCGCAGGTAGCATTGTATGATGCTTTCTGTTTCAATCAATGGTAAGGAAAAAAGGAACGTGTTGCTCATCTTCTGTGTTAATTTAAGAACCCACACTTACCCCGCAGCAGTCAGAATCAGGCTGGGTATTTCCTCAGCCTCAGGTTGTAAATCCAACCCATTTCACTCAAAGGGAAAGAAGGAAACGAGACGCTGGGTTTGAGAGGAAGGCTCCATCCAGGGCACGGCTGAGCTCCAGGGCTCTCCCTGCAGCAGGTTCCCTCATCCACAGCGACACACACCTGGTCGCTCACGCCGTGGTTTAAACCTGGATGGAGCCGTCTGTTCCGCAGGCAGGAGAGCCCAGCGGAGCACGGACGGACAGAAGGACAGGTCGTCTCACTGCAGCGGCAAGACCAATGCGACTGGCCAGTACCATTTGGCTTTGGGAAGTCAAACCCAAGAGCAGCGACTAAAGCAGGATAGACATCTCCAGCCATGCGCAGAGTTGTGCCCAAGTGAGCTGGCTGAACAAAGGAGATGCTTTCGCTTTAAAAACTGTGTAAATACAGTTTTCTCTGCTGCTGAGAGAGAACAAGCAGCTTTGCATGGACTGATGCAGATGCTCACTGTACCAGGCTGTCTTTCTCAAGAGGCAAAAGCTCGCTGGGTGTAGAGTCACTGCACGTGACACATGAGATGAAGAACAGGCAGGAGTAACAGCTTTGTAATTAGTGGGATGGGGAGGAACAAACAATTTGCATTGCTCTTTCAAAACGGGGAGGGCTATGGAGAAAAGAGAGACTTCCTCAAATCTCTGCAGCAGATGATCGGAATGACTGTGTCCTGAGCCACCTCCTCTGGGAGAGGGAGCATCTGACCCTTGCTTGGTGTAACTGGACAGGTCTTGGGGAGCCTTTTTTGGGGAAGACAAAAAGAACTGATATTTCCAGTATGCTTCTTAAGCTAAAAAAAAAAATAGGAAAGGGACAATTTTTGATTTTGACTGGGTAGAAATGAAACAGAAATTATTTTTGTGCATAGTAAAGGAACATGAAAGTGCAAACAAATGGTTTAATTTTGTTATTTGCAGCTCAGAGTACTTTGAGAATGACTGGTCTTGTTTTGCTTTAGAAGCCAGTTCCGAGAGGAATTTTTTTTTCCCTCTCCTTTGTCTTTTTTTTTTTTTTCGTGTGTGTGTGTGAACCGAACGCGCACACAATAATTAACCAGTGAAGAAGGTCGGAAAGGAAGTGACTAAGGAAGATGTACTTTAAACAGAGACATTCATGAAGCCGTGGGCTGTAATTAACTGGAATGTTCGTCTAAGGATCCCAGGTTTCATGTGTGAATTTAAGATAGTTATTAAAGAGGCAGTTTTTTATGTGTCCTTTTAATTATCAGAGCTTTATTGACTCTTCTGCCAATTTTTTTTTTTTTTTATTTGGAGACTATTTTGAAATTTATTTCTATTTTCTGTTTGGTTTTGGTGTAATACACTTTTTAACCTAAGTTGGTTTGGGAAGCATAGCTTCTAGTTAGAAATAGCGTTCAGGGTTCTAATGTAACGTGAACTTACTAGTCATGAACAGATGGCATTTGTCATGGACAAAGAGCTTTTGGAAAAGGAGGAGAAGGTGAGTGTATGATCAGTTTTGGGGAAACTGTGAAGCTCTGTGATGAAGCAGTGAGAAAGCAGTTCCAAAAGCAGTCAGCTGAGATGTTTTCTTGATAGGAAAATACTCATTTGGGTCTACCAAGCCTGGTCAAGCCTTATCTGGAGTGCTGGGGATGAAACACCGTGTTAGGAGGTGTGATTGCTGATGGAACAGATGCGGGGAAGAGCTGCGGGGTGATGGAGGGAGCAGAAAGCCTGTCCTAAGATCTGGCCTTGCTTTGCCTGCCAGAAGGAAGGCTGGGACGGGATAATTTTTGTGGGAAGGGGCGGGAGGAGGGCTATTGAACCTAACTGAGGGTGTTGGCACAAACCCAAATGGCTATAGATTACCCATAAATACAGTTGGTGGTCAGGTTATATTAGAAGCTGGTTTCGAAATGTTAGGAGCATGATGCTTTCCAGTGGGGGAAATGGTGTTGGACACGTTTGCGAATGCAGTGATACAGAAAGGGAGCCAACAAGAGCTGGGGGTCAGACCGCAGGCTTGGAGTAAGGAGTGGGAAGTCCTGCAGACTCTGCTCAGGAATTTTGGGATTTAGACAGCAGCCAGTTGCTTCATGTGGGGAGAGATTTGGTAATTGTGAAAGCTGGAGAAGTCAGACCACTTCAGACTTGATAGGAATGATGGTGTCTTGGTCAAACCGACTGGAGGTTGTTCAGTTCTGACTGTGATCATGCTTCAGGGGAATTTTTAACATCCAGTAAGGTTATTAATGGGGCAGCAACATGGAGCTGCCACCGATGGTCAGAAGCCGCACTGATCAGTGTCACCCTTGTGTTTTGACCGTGTTTCTTCCCTTGTTGCATCAAATGACCTTTTCAGCGGGGATGATGTCGGGCAGTGCGATGGCGTCCCTGCAAACTCAGCGTGGCCCTGAGCAATGCTACGGTTGCAGCCGAGCTTGTTTCGGCTTTGAGTTGGGGTAAAGCACAATCATAGCTGGAGTTAAGGGTGTATCCAAATACAGCACAGCTCCCAGCTGCTGCAGAGCCACCCGGCTGGGGCCAACACACAGAAGAAAGGACTGAGAACCCCTCTGGAGTCTGTCACAGAGCGTGTTTCGGGTTCATAGGGAGCTGCAGGAATGCGGCTGGGTATCGGCTGTGGTTTCACAGCTCAGGATGGGTTTCCTCCTCTGGCTATGCGTTCCGCCTGGAAACAGTGCACGTCTTTTAAAAATATGGAAGGATTTTTAGTTTTTCCTATGTTGTGCTGCATGGTGAAATGCGTATCATCAGGAATTACACAAGACACGCACGTACTGAGAGGTCAAGTTTAAAGCAGAGGTCATTGGCAAGCTTATAAGTCTCATCAGCCACAGATGTGTAGTGTTTTCCATGCCAAGAAGCCATTTTAATATGTTCCAAATTTTCCTATAAATGCTAGCAGCATGCGTGATTTGTTTTTGTTTGCATGTATGTGTGTGTGCATGGTGGGAGCAGGGAAGATGTTTTTTCCAAGGGCGATCAGACAGCCGAGTGTCGTCCGTCCCCAGCAGGAGCTGTTGGTCTGCTTTCAGAAGCCACCCGCCAGAAGTGAAAACATAATCTCCTGTGGATAAATGCAAACATGAAGCAAATGACTTCTTGCAGCCAGAATACATAAAACTTTTTTTTTTTTTTCCTTCTGCAGTTCACTTTTTCAAGAGACAAAAAAATGCTTCCTCTAGCTAGTCTTACTCCTGTCCTCTGGCCCGAGGAAACATCTGCTCTCCATGGTAGGCCTGGTTGTCCCACCTAGTTCCCTTTTAGAGTTCCTTTCTTTTCCATTGACATCAGTTGCCTCCACCTGTCCCCATTCCTGCACAGCAGCGTTCACTGCCAGAGCAGTCCTGAAGACAGGAGCCCACCCTGACATCAAGGTTTTGCTCAAGGGAGGTTTAACCATCTTTACTCGACAGGGTTTTAGCAGCACGTTCCCCTGAGTGAGATCAGGAGCCAGTCTGTCAGCCACGATGCTGCTCCCAAAAAGATCGCTGATATAGCAGAAAAAAAAAAATTACCCGTGTCCTTGCAGCCTCTTCGTCTGTCTTAAGCACCGGTTGGCATCTCTTTGGAGCTGGGACCTTGTTCTGGGAGACAGAGCAGAACTGCAGTGCTGCGGTGTGGTGAACGACAGGCGGGAGTGGGTTTGTCACTAGTAAATTGGTCATTGACTCCTGGAGAAGAGTGTCCTGTGTTGGTGAAGTCCTGAAGACTGGGGTAGTCAGCAGCTTTTTTTTTTTTCTTTTTTGTGGAAAGAATCTGAGCTTTTGGTTTGCTTCTGAAACAAAACCATTTCCACCACAGTCAAAGACTTGCCGAGATGAGCTGCAGCTTACTCTGGGTTTACAACATGGAGCACTGTGGGTGGTTGTGTTAGGGCTTGACCCATGGCTATTAAAACAGTCTCTGACTATCAACATTTCCCTCTCTGGTGTGCTTGTCCTTTGCTGAGATGTTCCCTTGGTGGCTTTACCTAACTGTTGTGTTCTCAGTCTTACAATGCGGTTTACTGGGGAGAACAGCAAACCCCAGAGGGGCACAGTGTGGATGTCACCCCCTGGGCATGGAAGGATTGATCTGTGATTTTCCTTCCTGGTGAGAAAAGTTGCCCAGTGGTGGGATTTCTCTCTGGCAGAGACCATTAGACGTTGTGCCCTGCCAGCAAGGGATGAAAATGAGAGAGCAGAGCACGGGAGGAGATGTGTGACCAGGCTTGGAACTGCTGAGGCGTGCGGCGAGCTTTCCTTGGTAGGAATGGGAAAGACCCTGCTGGGAACAAGTTTATTTGTGCTCAGCATCACGTGCATTTTATTGCCGCAGATGTGTGCAAAAGAGCAGTTCACAGAAGGAAAAAAACCTTAATTGCTCTTAGGAACATGTATACGCAGCCTTGCGAGAATTTTGTGATTCTCTAGGAATTTAATATGCAAGGTCTGTTCTCACTGGCTGGTGACACTCTTATTCCAACCAGCGCACTAAGTATTTGGTTCCATTCCAACAGCAGCATAAAGTGTATTTGATGTATCATCTTCATTGTGATTCCTTTACAGAGATAATGTTGTCCCTGTCTTGTTTCAGAACGGTGGCTGCTGAAGTCAGGAAGCAGATCTCAGGACAGTATGGAGGGTCTCCCCAGCTTCTCAAAAACCTCAATATTGGAGGCAGCGTCTCTCATCATACAACCGTAAGTAATACATGGAAGAGCGAAGAGGGTGTGCATAGTTATTTTGATTACCATTTGGAAAGAAGTTGTGGTGCTGATAGGTTGTTGACCTAAGCAGCCTGTAATTACACTGAGAAAATAATTCCATGCAAAACCCCCTAATTTTGGAGGTCTGAATCTTGCAAATCGGGCATTAAATTGCATGTGCATGTGTGGTTCTCTCCATGAAGTGCTTTGCAAGCTCGTGCCCTTCAGGTGGCTGTTCTCTTGTGTTTCTTGTCACTCTTGAGAGTGGGACCACAGTGGCTCATCTGCTCTTCAGAAGTATTTTGTTATTGTGAAACTTTAATGTGGTTATTCCTCAGGGATGTGTGTTTACTTACAAGTTTACAGTCCACTTTCAAGAGTGGTTGAAATGTAGGCCATGTTGTCAGAATCACCCTTTCTGAAGTCAGATTTTCTTGCATGGCCTACCAGTAACCTTCAAAATTTATTTAGCATGGTGGTAAAAATTTCAAGAGTTCAGCCAAACTTTTTGAGGTCGGAACTGTGTTTTTGGAAGCGTTCCTTTGATTTGGGTTGTTGCTTTGGGTCATAGCAGTTTCTTTTGCAGCAGTCAACTTAGGAAACAAATACAATAGCATCTCGTTCTCTTCAAAGAGGGTTGATTAGGTCAGGCAGTACTGGAAATGTGCCCTAAATTTGATAGTCTGTACAAGTGTTTGGAGTAGGGTCCTGTAGAGTTTCCTCAGTTCATGTCCTGCTCTGTGTCCAACACAATGCGTTAAAGCTTTCTCGTACAAAGCACAAATGTGTCCTTGGAGCTTATGTCGTCTCAAAAGGGATCTCCAAGACGAAGTTGATCCCTAGCTTAGAAGAATGGCTTGGCTGCAGGCTGAAAGTTCATCTTGAAGGAAATCCGGCTGTGCCACAGTCACTGGGGACTGGAATTCCTGTAGTTTCTACATCAGCTGTGTGAGCCCAAGAACACCAGAGGCTGGCTTTTGTCAGCTGTAATGTGAGCGAGCAGGAGGAGGGGTTAACGAGAGTGGTGCATCCAGGGCTAATGGTTTATCACAGCCATCTCTGGAGGGGTGTGGAATGATAATGCAAAGCCCTGACTTGGCAGTTCTCTGTGGTCTTTTGCATAATCCGGTATTAGGTAATAGGGAGGGACCCCCGCTATTAGGGGCGTGGGCTGGATGGAGCACTCGGGGTCACTGAATCCACTTGCCTGCAGCAATGGATGGCTGAGGAACAGACCCTGCTTTTGAAGGACCCATCCCACAAGCTTCTGTGCCTCACTTGTCTCACATGTGGTTTCATCTTGGAACAAGTTCCCTGAATTAGTTTTCTGCTCCTCATTGCTTCCATACAGCAAGATACCTTCCGTGAACCTCTCCAGGCTGTCCCTCAGCCAGCCATGTTTTTGATAATTATTTTTCCTTGTATCGCCCCATTTTGCTCTGAATCATGTCTTCCACTTTTTCTATTTCTAAGCTTTTTCCATTCTGCCATCATTGAAATCTATGTGCTCAAAGCTTTAGTCCTGTCGATCTGCACATGTAATTCTCAATGCATGGTGAGATTTGTTGGTCACAGTATTGTCAGCCCTGCCCTCAGTTCTTATGTCACTCGTTGTCCTGTTGCTGTTGTGTTTCCTAGTAAATATATGCAAGAATCTATAAAAATCCTGGAAAAGGTCATGCTGACTGGGAGCAGGCTCTGAGCCTTTCCTATCAAACTGCATTGCGTGCTAGTTGATGTGATTAGCTCCTAGTTTGTCAGATTAAATTCTGTGCTGAGCAAAGATGCTCTTCAGAAGCGTGATTAACATGGAGCGATAGTTTGTAGGAGATAGTCTGTAGGAAAAGTGTATTTAGTTAAGTCATGAGTCTGTGTCCTGAGGCTGAATGAGATGACAGAGGTTCGCTTGTACTGAATTTGGGCTTAATTTCTCTCCCTTAGGCATCCATCAGAATTTGTGGTGCCTGCCTGTCCTGGCTTGATAACAAACATTATACAGAGAGAAAGCATTACTGCTCTGAGGCTGAAATAGCTATTTGCTCTGGAAAGGTTCAGAAGTTTGCATGTCCTAATACATATACAGCAAAGAAATAGAAGGCCCTGAATCTGCATGGCAGTTTTGTGTAGCCATACTGGTTTGAAAGCCTAGATTAGGATGCCTGGTGTGGGTTTAAATAGGCAACTTATGCTAAAACATATGGATATTTTATGTATGGATATGGATTGAGTTTCAGGTGAGTATCTCCACCATGGCAGCACGTTGCACTGTTGAGCATGCAGCATGGAACTGGAGGACTCTGCACAGTCATGCAGATGTGATCTCTCCTACCCAGTGCATCTTACTCATGGTGTGGAGCATTTCCATAGCTAGTTGTGATCCAGACAAGGTCACACCACTGATTCTGTCAGCAGTTGCCAACAGTAGCTGCTTGTGGTAATTCGCCTCGGAGTCTTATAACACGCAATCCAATGTAGACATTTTAATGGAGAAATGTATATTTTTCTGAATGAAGCGCCCTCAGCACTGTGCTTGGTTGGGCCTTTTGTTTCTTGTTGACTGAAGCCAGTGCAGGGACTTTTCACGCTCAACAGACTTACATGTGGTTGAACCGAGGATAAATGCAAAAACCTGTCAGCTGAATTTTAGCAAGTCTCTTCCCTTTTGCTTCCCGAGCAGCAGACTGCCAGAACTGTTTCTAATTTAGTAACTGGTGGAGCTGGGGAGAAGACGCTGCTTTTAAATGACTGTACAGGAGCCTGCGGTTTATTATTGTCAGCCTCCACCCTTCTGCCACTTTAGGAGCAGCTGATTTTAATTGCACATCCCTCAAACCACACGTACAGGTCCAAAGTCTTTGGAGGCTTTTTCTGTAGGACCTAAGGTGCTGATTTGGGACTCCTCGCGGGATGCAGTCCTTGCAGCACTGAGCTTTAATTTTTGAAATCCAGACCAGAAGGCACTGACGGTTTATTGCTGAGAAATAGGAGCTGTAAGGTCTTAGATGAAGGGGATTTTATTTTTTTAAGTTGCTTTTGCAGGTGCCTCTAAATCCACTGATAAATCGAGTGTACGTTGCACCTTGCTGTTTGCGTTCTGGGTTGCAAACCAGGTGCTGTGCTCGTCTTCGGTGCATCGAGAGGTTCAATATTCCCTGGTGGGAGCTGGAGCTTCTCACCACTGATGAATGGTGTGAGCAGAGCTCGCGCTTCCCTTTGCAGAATTCCCCAGCATCTTGCGGGATGGGGTATTGGCTTTGTTTATTTATGAACTGGACTGTTTACTATGGGCTATTATAATCCCTCATGACTAACCACTTTCTTTCCAAGTTTATTTCTTCTGCTGAGCAGCTCCCTGTGTTATGGTGCCTGTTAACCACTCTCCCCGTGTTGCATCCTGGTTGCTGCAGCGTGGCAGAGCCCGATTCCTCTCCCCACATTTCTGCAGTAGTTTTACCTGCATGAAGCTGGATTGTGGATTGTCAGAGATTAATACGAGTTATTGCTGAAGCCACCCAAAGCTTTCCCTGAATCTTGGTGTGCATTTCTGGGTTTGTTGTTTAATGGCTGCTCATTATGCTGCTTTGGTGTAGGAAATGCAGAGTTTTGGTTTCTATCTGCAAGTGGACTTGTAGTCTGTTTTTTTCCCTGTGTGTGCTGGCCTTTTATGAGGGCAGATGATGTTACCAAAGGACAGAAAATAATCACCGGGTATCTGGACCTCTCTTCAATTGCAGCTCAGCTGTTTCTGTGTCTTACTCTACATTCAGCAACTTTTGTTGCTTAATGATATTTCTGTTTTTCAAGTCAGATGAAGACTTACAAAATCTTGGATTTATGAACACTTCACTTTTGAGTGCCAAAGATCTTTGTTTTGGTTGTCCAAACCTTTTTTTTCCTAATTTTTTTTTTTTTAATTAATCTTTAGAGGCATATTTTAATTAGAAGAACAGCATTTCACAGAACTTGCAAATAAGCAGAATGAATCTATACTCAGTTGTTTTGCAGAAAAATGGCAGCTGTTTCCAAAGAATTAGGGGTAATATTTCCTCTCCGTTGGTGTATGTTATGGTATAGTTGAATGTTAGTATGAGGAAGAACACTGTTGTAAGAGATGCTAATTAGTCTGGGAATAAAGGGGTCTGGATTCTTGGACATGATGTGATCTGACCGTGTCTGTTCTCAGTGTGCCATTTTCTCCATGTAAAATAAAGCTGCTGACATTTTCATATCTTTGTGAAGCACTGCCAGGTTTAGGGGCATTATCCGGGCTAATTGAAGCTTTGTCTTGAATTTATTGGATGGTCATGTATTCAAAGATAGTATCTAATTATTCAGTAAGAAAATATAGGTTCCTTTGTATATTTTCATTGTTTATTTTAGCATCGTTTAAAAGGAGAAGAAAAGATAATTTGTGCAAATGAATGGAAAACACTGCAAGGGAAAACATGACAGTATCCTATGTGTCATGGAAAAGGGCCTTTTGAAGTGTTTGGAGCCAAGGTAGTCTTATCACCAAAATCACTAAAATGAAAAGGAAAATGAACCAAGTCTCAATGGTGTCTCAGAGCTGCTTGAGGCTTGACAGTGAGTCCCATGACGTGTATTTCCTGGAGGTTTTGCCCTGCCTGGCTGAGCGGTCTGTCCTCAGCGCACAGGGAGGATGGGAGAGGCGTCCACATCCTCTTCCCTCCTCCTTCCACCGGGATTGCTCACACTTAACGCGGCTCTGCTGCCGGCACTGGCTTTAGAAAATTAAAACCGCTACGGACTGTTTCTAAAATCTCCCGTTGCAGAGCTCAGGAGCATTTTATACGTTAAGTCGCTGAGCGTGGTGTCCATGGAAAGGTTACTGAGTCTCATTGATCTGCACTAACTTAAACAGTTTATATGTTAGTAGAGATAACTAATCTTAACTAAATGTTATTATACCAAGTACATTCGGTTACTTAAACGAAGCATTCATGGCAGGCCTGTTAAATACTCAAAATCCAAAAATGCCACTAAATCCTACTCATGCTCTGGTAGAATCACAGAATGTCCTGAGCTGGAGGGGACCCACAAGGATCATCGAGTCCAACTCCTGTCCCTGCACAGGACAATCCCACAGTTCACACCGTGTGTCTGAGGACGTTGTCCAGTCTCTTCTTGAACACTGTCAGGTTGGGGCCGTGACACCTCCCTGGGGAGCCTGTTCCAGTGTCCAGCACCCTCTGCGTGAAGAACCTTTTCCTCATGTCCAACCTAAACCTCCCCTGGCACATCTTCCTGCCATTCCCTCGGGTTCTGTCACTGGTCACCAGAGAGAAGAGCTCAGCCCTGCTCCTCCTCCTCCCCTTGTGAGGAAGCTTCAGCCCCATGAGCTCTGCTCTCAGTCTCCTCCAGGCTGAACTAACACAGTGACTTCAGCTGCTCCTCATACGGCTTCCCCTCCAAACCCTTCACCAACTTCATAGTTGGTTGGTACTAGCTGTGAGAGGGCACAGAGGAGTAAACCGATGTCAGAGTCCACAGAAGTGTGTAAGGTGCAGAGCACATGATTAGTATTTTTAGCACTAAGCTAATTTGAATGAGCCCCATGTCTGTTATCTGGGCTAGCAGAGCTGGGTGGGTGCACCCAGGTTTTGCACGGCCGGGCTGATGCTGTCACTGTGCGGGGCACTCAGGTGGCTCTGCAGGGCCAGGCCAGCAGGCAAGGCGGCTGTGAGGATGGAGGTCCACGGTGGTCCCCAGAGCTCCGGTCCAGGGGCTGAGCCATGCTCTGTGACGGCTTAGCAGGGCGCTGGGGCTCATGGCTGCTCAGAGCTGGGACACGGGGACTGTCTGTGCCCAAAGCTGCTTGGGCTTCCGTGGGTTGTTGGGCGAAGCTTTGCTCCCCATGGATGTGGCAGACACAGTGATTTCTTCACCTGGGCACATAGATAAACTGCTTCAGCTGTCCTGAGCTAATACCATAGACACCACCTCTGGCATCGTCGTGTGTCTCCTGGTTAAACCATACCCAGGTAAACTGCCCGCTGATAATTGAGACGTGGGCGCGCCAGGTATTTCCCACTCAGAAGAGTGTGCGCGTTTGTGGTTACCCAGATTCAGAGCCTGGGTGAACCCCAAGGGTCCGCAGGGATGCATCTGCGCCGATCTGATGTAATGTTTCTGCCCAATGTGGGAAGCCTGTGATTTTTCTAGAGTCTCTGGTCAAACTGTTTTAGCTTTTTCGTTTCTTTAATAATGGAGCTTTGATGTGTTCTTTGTCTCCGTCTCTGCGCGCTCAGTTTTGGTGCAGTTTATCAGAGGATAGCTCGCTCTGATCAGTCTCAGCACTTGCATTTGCTATGTCAAAGTCTTTGTGTTCTTGAAATACTCTCTTGGTGAAATTACATGATTTTTAATCATCAAAGAAGATACTGTCATTCTTCTTACCCATCCTTGAAGGCATAACTTGTGTCTTTCTGGGTTTGGTAAGAAATTGCTTTAGTATTCCCAGATAACTAATTAATCTCGGATTAATATTAATATTTCTATACCCAAATGGCTTCCTACATTAGCAGCCAGTTATAATAACAAATAACCTGGCAATATTTGTACATAAAACATCTTGCTTGTTTTGTGACTGGTTGTTATTTGTTATATGTAGATTCTCTCTTTAGGTGGGTATATTTACAAATATTTCCTTTCACTAGAGGCTTTTTCCATTTCAAGCATTGTGATATGACATGAATTTAACACCCATTACAGATCATTGGGCTTGTCTGTAAAAAGAATCCAGAGCTTAATACTAAATATTCTCGGATCTTAAAAATGGATTCTTCAGACTATTTCTAAAACATTTTTTGTTTTATTAGAGAATGCTTACAGAAATTTTTGAGGCATATTCATAATTTGAAATGAAAGGCTTTTATCAGCTATTCTCTCCAGCAATTACATCTTTAGCAATTACATCTTTCGAAACAGCATGCAAAAGAAATAATAAGAGCCAGAGCAAAGCAGGAGATGGGGAACTGCATTCCAGAGGCAGAACGCATGGACCTGGAGATAATGGCTGGGGAGGTGTCCTGGCTGAGGGCTGGGAGCTGCCTGTGGTTGATGGAAAGCAGAGATTGTCCAGGAATCTCCTTGGTTCATTCGAATATTTCCGTGTATTATAAATGCAGCCATTCTGTGTGCTCACCAGTTGTTAGGCATGGAAAATTAAGGGTATGGGTTTTATGACATGCAGTAGTGGTACTAGACAAATACGTGACTCTTAGAATTTGGATCTGGTCATGACTGGTTTTGGAGTAAGTGTTTAAGTGAAAGAAAATGTAATTTATGCAAGTAAAACATATTTGTTAATACTTGAGCATTGCCAGGGGTTAATACTGCACTGCTCATGTTTCAAAACCTTTTAGAGTAACTACAGCCTGTAGTTCACACTTAAAAATAAATCTGATGCCTCCGTTTAGCAAATAGATCTTTTTAAACTGTCATCTTCTGTAACTAGCTTGCTTTTTTTTTTTAGTGTGTTACATTTCCTGTATTCTCAGGTTCGCGCTGAGTCATGTCAGATTGGACTCCTGTTGCGGTTCCCTGAGATACCAGTATCTCTTTAAGGGTGATTTAAAGGACTTTGCCACAACAAGAACAGGCCATCTGCATTCCTGAGTGCTCAGCAAGGGAAGTGACTGTTTGCCCTGGAGACCTAGCGATAGCAGGAGAAGGCTGGGGCTCAGCTTTGAAATGTTAATTTGCTGCTTCTGTCCTTCCAGGATTTTGCCCAGGGAGGCAGTGGGTGGGAAGTTGGTGTTAATTTAGAATTTGAAGCTCGGGCGCAATCTGTTACGGTTTTAGCGCATTATAAATTGTTTAATATTTAAGGAGGTATTGAAATTAAGACGGAACTTTGTCCTACTTTCAAAATTGGCAAGAAATATCACCCTGAATTTGAAGAAGTGCCTAGCTGCCAAGTAAAAATAGTAGTCAGGATCCTCCTTGATATGAGGAGCTGTGCAAGGTTAATTTTTCAAGGTCCCTTACGATATCTTCACAGGGAATTCTACCCAGGAGGTATAACCTTCCAGTCTGTGCCATTGTCATTTTGACAGGGCCCCAAATTGTACAGCGGTCGTCACAGAGACCGGGTGTCTGCCCTTGGGAATTACGCAGCTCATTTTAGATAAAAGGAAAATTTGTCTTGGATTAGGCCACGAGCAACTTGGGTTCGAATCCATGTTCTGCCAGATGCATCCTGCCAAGCCATCACATCATAACCATTTAAAATTGTCCCCCTGTGAGAATAAGCATCTTGGGAGGGCAGAGATGAGGGAGGGAGAAGGGAACGAGGGCAGTGGTGCTCTTCATGGCTGTGCTGACATACAGGAGCTGGAAGAGTGCAAAATCATAGCTGAGGTCTGAGAGTGTTGCTTAGGACATGTCCCATGAGACTACTTGTGATGCTCAGTACAACACGTGTCAATTAGACAACAAACTTCTGGAATAGGATCTAGAAAGACCCCTCTGCCCTGCTGTTTGTAGGGAAGGGATAGGTTAAAGTCCTTCAGGCAAACATCTGAGTGCCTGTGGATGTCAGGGCACACAGCAATGACCTGCGCAGGACTTCTTCTGTGCTCCCACCAGTGTCTGTGAGATGGAGATAATAATTGTCCCTTTTTCTGCCCTGGTTGCTGCTCTGGTCCCTTCCTGAGCTCTGCACAGTGCCCAGGAGCGCGGACCTTTCGTTTTCAGGTCCTTGTGTATGTGTAATTGGGTCAGTAAGGCAGCAAACTGGAGGGGGAGGCTGTTCAGGCAATGATGGCTAATTAAATGGCACGTTAATTAAATATTTGTCTTTTGGTCATTCCGTGAGCATGATGGAAATGTCCTGATTGTCGAAGGGTCTGCTCTGCGCATGAGGGAGCTGCTCGTGCTGGTCTGTTCTCAGAAATGCCACAACAGAGCAGGTCTAATACAAACCTGACCTTTGCATTTTATTTCTTGCTTACTTAGTGAGGTGGAATAAGCCGTGAGCTTTGCAGTGTGGTGCCCCGGGTGTAGCTTTTGCTCCATGTTAGCCCTTTGCTCCTGTAGTCCTTGGGAGAGATGCTTGGCTAAAGCAAATGGGGTTTGCGTTACCTTCCATGGAGTTACGCCATGTCCTCCAGCAGGGGCTCTTGCCCCCCTCGCCAGATTTGCAAAGGTTTGTCTTTTGTAACTGATGATGATGATACAGGTTGCTGCTCAAAAGAAGGAAATAAATGGGAGAGAGACACGTTTGGGCTAGTGGTGCACTAAAACTACAGCAAAATACAATGTTTGCTGTCTAGAGAAGGGCAAAGTCAATAGGAAACGGAATTTTATTTTCAAGCTTTTAGGGGGATATAACAGTGAAGAATAACACAGCCTTAAAGAAGAAAGCTTGACTGTCCCTGTTGCAGGAGAGCTGTAAACCTGTGAAATAGGGTTTCATAACGCAACTTCTGAGAGCCGTAACTGCAACAGCGCTGCTGCACCTACGGGACGTGTGCGTTAAATAGTTTGTATAAGCCAAATCAGTCAGGCCAGTGTCTTTAATTAAACTGATAGAGCGTGTGTCTACGGTCAGGTTAAGGACATATGCAGAACTGTTATTTGCAAGTGTTGTGTTTACTTTGGGGTAATTGGGCTGTGTAAGTCTGAAAAAGAGAATCCTGTTTGATTTCTTCTGTAGTTCCAGTTTATCAGGATGTTGTGTTTGGTGTTTACGTGGGCAGGGAGCAGATTACGCCCCTACTATTCACACCCAGCAGCCCCTTCCTTCCCATGTAGTCCTATTTGTTTTAATGATTAGCACCAGAATAGCGCGTGCCCTGAGTGAGCTGGCAGTGTCTGGCCCTGAGGACAAAGACTGAGTGAAAACTGTGTTCAGGAAGTATCTGAAAGATTATCCGAAATTCGTTCTATAATTATAGTTCATACAAAATCAAGGAGTATTTTTTAAAAGAGTGGCAATCGTGATTCTGAGAGCAGGCTTCCCTTTGCATATTTTTAGCGTGTATTTGCCGTTAATTTAGATTATTCCGTGGTCACGGCTGGGAAGATGGTCAGAGCTCCTGTACAGCTGCAGTTTCCAGAGGGCATTAGTAAACTCTTATAAGAAATGGACACGCTGTCAATGATTTCTCACCATAGCACTCCAGCATTCCCGTTAGGTTTATTATTACCCACTTGGTGGGTGGACTGCACACTTGCAGATACTTCGCTGAAATTGTCCCCCTGCCTTTGGAAGTCTGATAAAGAAAAAAGAAAAAGTGGAGGAGGCACCTACTGTTGCTTCCTGGGAGCTGTCAGGGGGAATCAAAAAGGCCTTTCCTGGAAGCGGGATGAGGATTGTGTGTCGCTAGCAAGATGCAGCTCTGCCTGCAGCCTCCCAGCAAGCCGGGCCGTGGGAGAGGACGGCTTTACAGCTCCTCAGCTGTTCCCTCGCTCCTGCTGCAGCAGATTTCAAAACCTTTTCATGTGCAGCTGAAAGTGGGACTTGCTGTTCGCATGATAATCCGGAGATCCGCTGTACATCAGAGTGGCGCACAAGGAAAAGGGTGGAATTTCTGTAAACTAAGAAAGTGCCACAATCCTGTTAGGCTGTGGGACTTGGTTGTTGGGTGCCTCCTTATTTTTGCTGGTGCCACGAGGAGTTAAGCCGGGCCTGGAGACTCAGAGGCGAGCGCTGAGGTCAGCGCTGAGGCTGGATGATGTGGGTGGATAACCTGGTCCTTATCTGAACTCCTTTGGTGTGTGTATTTGGTCTGTTGGATTCGTATGACGATTCCGGGTGACTTTGGCCGGGTTGCAGATAACACGGGAATAGCCCCTTGCACACTGTGTCGGTTCTTGGTCTCATCCACAACTTCAGAGGGATGCAGGACGGAGGAGAAGTTAAAGCATCAGCAGTGAGAGCCATGAGAGGAGCTGTTGTGGTTCACTTCAGACACTGGGACACCACTTGGGTTCATTTTCCTCTTGGTGTGTTTGTTCATCCTTATTTCCTCCTCCTCTTCCATCACTTCTTCCCCCACAAATATCTAAAGCTTAAAATAATGTGCTTGCCTTTTAGCTGCCAATAGGCTGACACGAAGTAGTTCCTCTTCATAACCATGAATTTATGTTGGGCCTGTTTACTCAGGTGCTAGACAGTATTTCTGGCTGCACAGATGGCGAGTGTAATACAGGCTTCTGGGTTTGACTTTTATGTTTGTTTACATCTTCATGGTACAATAGTTATCCAGAGAAACAAACTGGAAAATTGTGAAGTGCAGCCTTGATCCTGAGATGTACAAAGGCCTTGGAAAGCTCCGGAACGCGGGCCCAGGACTTGCTGTTGGGCAGCCCCAGCACTGCTCGCCTTGCGGGATTAGGGTTTTACTAGCGATTCCGGTTTTAATATCGTGGCCGGCTCATTTATCTTTTGTCCAATGCATTACAGTGCCGTTTTGGACAAGTGAAATTTGAGATGTAAAAATGCCAGGAATGGGGAAACATGTTTGGGGCAGTGACAGTCTCTGCCCCTGCTCGGCCCTGCGTGTCCCCCTTAAATCTGCATTAATACAGAGTTTTTTCCTCGTCTGCTGTAATTTTCTGATGTTTATCAGGCTGAAGGGATTAGAAAGATCGGAAGGAATGAGGAAAAGGTTCCTCTTCGTTAGCCCGGGGAGATGCACAGGTAAACGAGTTCATGTAGGCTGAAGCACAACACTTGCATGGTCACCTCAGTTTTGCTGAGCAAATGCACTGGAAGGGGCCTCAGCTTTGGAGCTGCCAGTGTGGGAGGGAGGTCAGCAACAGCAGTCAAAGTCAGGCTTAAAATGTTAGGGCTTAAAAATAGGGTCAGTTAAGCAGCTTTAAGTCACCCTCTGAGGCCACCTTAACCCTCTGGCCTTCCAGTGACGGTGCTGTCAGTGTCTGGCTCTGGATGGGGCTCTGGACTGGGCCTGGCAGGACCAGAGGAGGCTCTTTACCCAGCACCTCTTCCACCCAATGTCCCTCTGGCTTTTTCCTACTGAATTTATTATCTTCATCTTAATTTGCAAGGAGTCTCCATTGCTGAGTTCTTACTTTTCTTTGGATTTGAGATTTATTGGTGGAAAGGTTAAAATGCACGCAAAGTAGCAGTAGTATTATGCAGCAGCTCTTCTGAAAAAAAAAAAAACCATGCACTTTTAGCAATTCCTCAATAATAAACCATCACACTTCACTTATCTAGTGCCAAATGGAGCTGGTCTATATGTATGTCAGAAACCGATAGTGTGAGGTGATGACACGTTAACTGTGATGTGGGAAAGAGCAATGACAAGTTCTGCTCATTGTCAGTTTTGCAGTGATGAAAACAGTTAAAAGTATCTGGTTTGTATGTTCAAAAGTTCTCTAAATCACATACTTTAAGTTCGTTTCAAGAGTTCAGTATTAGAAGGGGAAAAAAGGTTGTGAGATCAGAGTTAAATAGATGGTAATGATGGTGCATTTCTTTACACAGGAATTAATTTGTATCCTTTACCTAAATTGTCGAACTAAATACTGAGTTTCTAGACATCCTATTTTTTGGGTGGACCAGATTCTTATCTTGCATAAAGTCATCTGGTCCAACTCACCCGACTTCCTTGCAGTCACGCCATTTTTCTGCTGAAGGATTTGCCTTCTGTATTTTAAGAAAATTGCTGTGTTCATTGAAGTTGGCTGCGGTAGAAGAGATTATTTCATTACCCTCTGTTCTAGCCAACTCTTTTTCCTTGAATAAAAAGTTGATTCATTTCAGAACTGTTTGGCAATAGAAGTTTAAAAACTGGAACTTATGATTGGTATAGCGATTTTTTTTTAGAAGGACATTTAAAACTTTAAGTGGTAAATGTTCTTTTTAGAGTCGTCTCCAACAGAAGACAAGCTCCAGAATTGTTCCCTATCCCACAGAAATCAGCTGGACGACAGGAAAGAGGAAGGAGTAGGAAAACTTGCTGAATTTTGATGTGTTTTTGTGACTCATGTTGAACCACTCAGACTCACTGGGATGTGCCAGGGAATTCTAGGAAACCTGTCAGTCGCTGTAGAGACAGGTTCCTCAAACCTTGTTTTTACTGTTTCATTTTCTTAATGTCTATGTTTATGTACAGCCTCATAGCATAATGATCTCCCATCAGAATATATATAAGTATTTATATAATATACATATGTAAAAATACATAGTTATGCAATGTGAGTATGTATCCAGTTTATGCAATTTTTTTCATGCACCTAAAAAAAGCTCAGTATGGTGAGATCAGTACTGCCAGTGAAATCTACTCTTTTCTTGCATGTGTGTTTGTTCAGTCGTTCCTTGTGCCCAGTAAAGATGCTTTTTAAGCATCCATTTTATTTAGAGCTGAGTCATTGTGGCACTAAAGGTCCTAATACCTGGGATGAGAGGTGGTTAAACTTGTACTGGTGCTAGGTGAACATTGTATTTTGTGTGGTTTAATTCAAAGTAATGTTAGTCTTCAGCGTTCTGTGGCTTCTTGAGTTCTTGGTAAATCAGTCCCTGCTCTGGATTCCTGTCCGGGGGCCGTTCCTGAGGGTGAAAAGGTTCTTGCATCAGGGTGAGGGTTCCCTTTGTGATCAGAGCATGGTAAAAACAAATCCAAAGTCATACCCACGGGAAACAAATGCAAAATTTTCTTTTGATGCAAACTGATGAATTTCTTGAAAATAGATGGAAATACTTTTTTTTTTTTTTAAATGTGTTTTTTTAGTTGATGGTATGCATCATAGAAATATCAGATAGAGATAAGACATGAAAAATAGCTTTGGGATGCGTATTAGCTAAGGTTAACACCACTAGGGTTAATTATCGTCTGATGTTAGATCAAGTTTCTTCAACAAGACAGAAGAGCTCGTTTAAAAAACAAAGTCGAATATGTGATATGTGCATGTGATTTTTTTTTTTTTTTCTTTTCCCCTTCTTCTCCATTTGAAGACCCTTTCATTGATTGTCTTTTCCCAGGTGCCGCTTACAGAAGCAGTGGACCCGGTTGATTTGGAGGACTATCTTATCACACACCCCATTGCTGTGGAGTCCGGACCCCTGAGAGACCTGCTTGAGTTTCCTCCCGATGACATTGAGGTCGTGTACACCCCCCGGGAATGTCGAACGCTTGTGTCGGCTGTGCCTGAAGAGAGGTAGGAGGTGACAGGGTGACACTTCGCTCAAGGGAATTAATTGTTCTGGGTTTGATTATCTGCAAGGCTGGAGCCTGGAATTTTTGTCTGTAAATGCCTGAAAGAGTAAATGCAAACGTGAGTGGAAGTATGTATGTTTAAAGAGTCATTATCGTGTCTGTGATTTGAAGATGTTTGTTTCTATTCTTTTAACAGTGAGATGGACCCTCACGTGAGGGACTGTGTGAGAAGTTACACGGAAGACTGGGCGATTGTGAATAGAAAGTGAGTTCCCCTGTGGTATTTGTCAGCTCACTTTCATATTTAAATTTTTTGCAGGGTGGCTAGCTGGGATGAGTAGGCTCAAAAATTATTGTCCTTGCTACTGATTCCATGTGTCCTGGCTTTTAGTTGCCCAACTCAGCTGAACTGATGCTTTGTGTTTAGCTGAAATGATGCTTTGTGGTTTGAAAATTAAATCTCAGACGTCAAAACCCCTTGGGGCATTTTTGAAAATCTAGGCCATCATAATCAACAGTTGTTCCTTTAGAATGGTAGAGAAATTAGGGAATGCGAACAAGTAAAATCACTTTTAGCATTTGTGTCTCTCTTTGTTCCATATGTTTTTAGCTCTTTTTGGAGAGAAGTTACATTAATTTTGTGACGATGTAAGACTTATGTGCAGGCACAAGTAGCTAATAGATAAGGTGTCCTCTGCATCATTCATTTGTTCCCAAACAGACTTTGAGAAAGTCTGTAATTTAAACAAATAATTATTGATATTTGAACTATCACAACGTTTATCTAGTGAGTTAATAGTTTAGAGATTGTGCATGCATCGATTAACTTATGAAGATTAGCAGGAAGGTTTCTGAGTAGCTTTACTTGGAACATACGCTCTCTCGGATGATTGAAAGTCTGATGAGTTCAAGAGCTACTGTCAAGGAGTAAGTGATCCATGTGATGTGCATCGCCTCCAAGTGACTTGACTGCAGCTACAGCTCTGCCCTTGTGGCGTTTGCTACAATTCACTGGTTTAATGTTGTCCTGAGAGCCACTTCAGGGGATGCTGAAGGTATGCTTTGCAGTGCTGAGGTGACCTAATAAAACTGTGGTTTGTAATCTCATACTAAAAAAAAAAAAAGGCAGAAGGAAACATGCGCACAAGAGAGATGCTTTATTAACTCCCAGCCTTTGTGGGCAGAGTCTAGAAGGTGCAGGGGGCTTGGATGATGTGACCCACCAGCCAGCACACCACTCAGTTTCTCAGCAGCTTTCACTGGTATCTGGAATGCCTGGCCGTGATTCCTGCATGGAGGAGCTTTCTGTCCTATGCAGATCAGCTGCAGGTTATGTTCTGTGTCAGGGATGCGTGAAGCTAAAGACGTTGGAGCTGCCTGAGTGAGTTAAAGGTTGTTGAGCTGCAGTCAGAGGTTTCCTTGCTCCTTCAGAGGAGGAGAGGCACTGCCATAAGCATTCATAGTGGTTTTTATTATACTGGGATAAAATCATGGCGGTGGAGTGGGTAGAAATGGAAGCGTTACTGCTGGAGAAGGGGAAGAGCCCAGAAGCCTGGCTGGGAAGGACCAAACTGTAAGGATGGTGACAAATTTCTCTTGATCCATTCTATCAAGTGGTTACAAATGCCTTGACTAGCTCTGGGACACAAAATCCAGTTCTTCTGGCTTTAGAAGAACATGACTTCTGATGTGCCATCCTTCTCTCTTCCTCCATCCCCAGGGTAAACAATCTTTATTTCAATCTCTGTTCTTTGTAACCAAAATGTTTTTTGGGGAAGACAAATCCATCCATTCAGTGATTATCTTAATGGTATTGAAAAAGCTAAATAAGTTTTCTTCACTGATCTGAAAAAAACAACACCATATTCTTATTTCAATTGTATGACATAATTTCTGTATGCTAGACTGATGGTGGCAATGATCACAGACATCCCTGAAGTCAGGTCTGATTTAGAATGAATTTCCGCTTGCTGGTGGGGCCGTGGTTGAAATGCTGACATCCAAGTAAGGATTATACAGATAGTTCAGCTCTCAGGAGTTATAACCTAGCGAGGAAAAGACTTCCTCCTTTTTCTTCACCCTTTCATTGCTCGCTGCTAACACATCCATGGTTTTCACATGTCTGTACATCCTCCTGTAGTAACTTCAGTAACAGGGCAGGAGGAGAACAATTAATTCCAGCCGTGACCCCAGCACTACTTTGGGAACTGGCTTGGAGCGCGTGTTGGAAGGAGACTGTGGCTCTGGCCATATGTGTGTGCAAATGTAGACATAGTGCCATTTGGTATCCAAAAATTTGTTAGTCAAAGAGATCTGACCTTGTCACCAGCAGTAAACAGACTGTTTACTAGCGAGCGCTCTTACACCCTGAAAAGCTCTGAAGGATCCAGTTCTGCTTATGAAGATGCTCATTTTAGTTGGGGTCGGAAAGTCGTATATTTTCCAGAGGTGATCTATGCTTCGTGCAGTCCTACCTGAAGTTGGTGTTTTGGTTTTAAAGGTGTTAATATTGTCTGCTCCAAGCCAGTTCTTGCTCTAGCAGAACCGCTGGCTTTCCATCCCCATGTTCTTGGCCTCGTTGAAGCTTGGCATCACAATCACACATTTTATGATGACCTTAATTGGCCAGTGATAATACTGCTTTTGACATCGGCCAGGGTTGCTTTCTAGTGGAACAGAGTCACATTGTAGTCCTGGAATACTGGTTGTTGGGTTATTATCCAGCTACACTGGAGGGTGACTGGAAATACTGTTTGCAGAGAGCAGTTCATGCTTTGAGAGGACCCACGCCGATAATACTGGGCTTATTCTGTAATTCTGCTCCTGGGTTTGGGGTCAAAAAGGATGCTAAGAATGCATTTGAAATACTTTGTTTTCAGATATCACAAGCTGGGGACTGGATTTAATCCCAACACTTTAGACAAACAGAAGGAGAGGCAAAAGGGGCTCCCCAAACAGATCTTTGAGTCTGACGAAGCTCCAGATGGCAACAGTTACCAGGATGAACAAGTAATGTACCTTTAAAACCTTGCTACAGAATTCGTAATTTATAGTCGCATTTTGAAAGTACAGTCCCGTTCCCGTTATAAGTTGCTTTTAATTTGTTGAATCTCAGGATGACCTTAAACGACGTTCAATGTCGATTGACGATACTCCCCGGGGCAGCTGGGCGTGCAGTATTTTTGATCTGAAGAACTCCCTTCCAGATGCCCTTCTCCCAAACCTCCTGGACCGAACCCCAAATGAAGAGATTGACCACCACAACGAAGACCAGAGGAAGTCCAGCAGGCATAAGGAGCTTTTTGCACTACATCCAGCACCAGATGAGGTATTTTTACATATGTGTGGGAGAGACTAAAAAAGTGAAGGATATAGGGACTGTGAAAATTGTCAATCTGCCACGGGTTTAAAGGAGTTAAGATCACCTATGTTTAATAGCCATGAGATCCATGTTTTTTAGCATATTGTCTTGCCATAGATATTACTTTCTGAAGATTGGTTTTCCTTTATGGTTATGCAATCCTGTATAATGTAGAAACATTAAAGGGATTTAATTTAGCGTATTTATCGCTGATGATGAATGCAACATGCTGGTAAACCTCAGATTAAATTGGTGTTAGTGTCTTAGGAAAAAAAAGTTATGCATGTGCTTGCTTTGTAGTGGTATTAGTGGTTTTTCCAAGTGTCCTGTCTCTAAATTGCTGTTCCTGTAACGACTTTCAGGAGGAGCCTATAGAACGACTTAGTGTCCCCGAAGTACCCAAAGAACACTTTGGCCAAAGACTCCTGGTGAAGTGTTTGTCCCTTAAGTAAGTGTCACTCCAGCAGATGGAGCTGCATTACAGAAACTGAGAATTTAAATCTACTGTTGTATCCGCTTGCATCTGAAATAACACTGCTGCCTTGTTTATTCCCCTTGAAGAGATGTAACATTGTTTGGTTGGTCATAGGCATAAAGGTTAGTTCTATAAAGCATGAGTTACACAGTGCTGTGCATCAGACAATTTTATCTTCAAGACTTTCTTTAGTGGTGGGATGTAGAAAGTATTCACCTTCGCTGGCTTTTCTCGGCGTTGCTTTTCAGCCGGTCCGCAGCTGTACCTGTTCCGTGGTACCACCACGCGTGCTTCACCGTGCTCCTTCAGGGCTCTGAGGTTGGCCAGTCATTGGTGTTCAGCTCTGGAACAAGGATATTTAAGTAGGGAAAATAAATAAAAAAAACCAAACCAAGATTAAAAATGCTTAAGCCTAAAAACATAAGGCAACCAAAGATTTGCCAAAGTTTAGGCTCAACAACCTTGACTGTGTCCCTTTAAGAGTGAAGACTTTATATACTTAGCAAGCATTAGCTGGAGGAATAGAAACCTGTTAAACAAGTTTAATGAAGTGGAGCTCCTGAATATAGGGTTACCTGCAGCTGGTTCATTGCCTATAACTCTTGTCTAATAACACAAGGTAAAATTTTACTGTTATTCCCTTGGAGAAATAAAGTACAAAACTGATCTTCCACACTGCTATATTCATCATCTGTGTCCTCAGTTAGGTCAACCCTTCTTATTAGAGAGCTCCAGTTAGACTACATTGCGGCTCATAACTGAGATATATGTGTGGGACATATCTCCTGCTTGCAGAGCACTCCAGGACCTAATATAGCCATAGAGATGAACTGATTTTGCAGCCTTTTATGAACTGGAACAACATAATATGCAGTAGCAGTGGAGCTTCCTCTCCAAAGGACGGTGTCTTTAGCATAAATAAGTTAGATGCTGGAAATTAATGATTTCTGCTATTTAAGCATCTCTTGCTGACTGTAAATTTATAGGAAATCTGCCCGAGTACATGCTTGTTTGTGTACCAGTCATCTCTGAAGCTGCGTTTACAGTTGTAACAGCGAGCATCCAAGTTCGTGCTGTCTTACTGGCACAAAAAGAACTTTGTAGTCTCTCCCCCAGAGAGAAGGCTAAGATGACATAAGCATGATTATTTTCAGGTTAAACTCACCTTTGGTGCAACACTAGAGAAAATACCTGTTTGATGGCAGAAAGGGTTCCAGGCTGAAAAGCCACAAGGACGGGGTGCGTGGGGGTGTCCTGCCGTGGATCGGGCATTAACTGCATGGGAGGCTGTGCAGGCAGGAGAGTGGCGTTTCAGCCCCTGCTCACTTTGGTGTAGAGGCAGGTTTTGAATGTTTTTTAAATCCTTTAACTTCCCCGGTGATTTAAAAATAAGTTTAGCTCTATTTGGTAGGTTAGTGTTTTCGCTGGAAGTGTTTCAGTTTGTGTTACTACTTGATAACTGTTACTCTGAAAACCTGAGAGTGGTTTTGAGCTATTGGTATTTTCTGACAAATGGTAAATGTTGGAAATAGGCAAAATAGCTGTCCCTGACTCTCCAGAGGAAGGAGCTTTCTGGTCAGCAATGCTGAGCGGAGCCATTGGCCATTTCGCCTTATCAACAGGTCAGCGGGGTAAATTAGCAGTAGGACAGCTGCTCAGGGTAATCAGAGGAGCCAAGTGGCCCAGCTATCCCAATTAATTATTCCTCTCCCTCTACAGAAGCTATCAGGTTGCTTTGCTTAGCTGTCAAACGACACTTGAAGAAGATAAAAGCTTGATGTTCTGGGACCCTAATCCCAACCTTTCTGTTGGGTCAATGAGTTGAAGCGGCTGTTAGAAGGACCAGGGAGCACCAGTGTGTGTCCTGGTGGAAGGGAGCAGGAGCAATGCAGAGGAAGCAGGACAAGAAATTGGGGACCGAGACCCCCCCCTTTTCACTGGGAACAAGCCCATAGGTTCGCTCAGCTGTTTAGTCTCGGTTTAGTGTCACCTTACCCAGGGGGGATTTGGGGAGGGGGATAGATTTGCCTTTCTTACTAAATGCAAGTCAACTGATTTTATGTGTTTCTTTCTTTCAAGATTTGAAATAGAAATTGAGCCCATTTTTGCAAGTTTGGCTTTGTACGATGTTAAAGAAAAGAAAAAGGTAGGTTTTTAATTATTTGAGTGATGACATTTCCACTGAAGCATTACAAACCTGTATTTAAAAAAAAAAAACCAAACAACAACAACAAACCAAAACGGCAAGGAATTAATTCTGGAAACAAACCTCTACAGAGGCAGTGACATACTGGTGGTTGGAAGAATGATGAAGGCGTTTCATGAACCATCTTGTGTGTTCTTCCTCTGCTTAGTAAAACAGTTGAAGGATAACCACTTTTCTAAAAAGATTATCTAATATGTGAGTGCCTGAAATCAGAATATATATATATTGTCCAATCTAGGCTTTCAAAAGTCTCTTCCCCGGAGGGAACTTAAGTAACTGAAACCTTTTATTTAGATTAAGTTTTTATGACTTCCTTAATCTCTTTTCCATGATTCAGCACGGTATGTGTCCAAGTAACATTTTAATAATGCACAAGAAATTCATACGTGCTAAAATTGCTAAAATCAAAACAAAACTGAGGAGTCTTTTCAAGATTGAAGTTACAGGAAATGCAAAATACATTTATTCCCCTATTTATGTTCTGTATTTAATATTTGAAGAGTCTCTTAGTTTTCCTAATTCAAGATATTAGCAGTAGTAGAGAGAAAAATGTTAAAAATATGCATTTTGACATTTATCTTTTTAAGACTTGAATTTAATGCATTAAGTTTTAAGTTATGTAGATGAGAGTATGTGGAATATTATGTGAACTTTGTTTAATATTTAAATCACATTTCATAAGCCAATTTTATCATCTCATTACTCCATTTTTTTTCTTTCATGTAGTCAGTTCTTTAGTGACCTCTGGTGTTGATAACCAGCTCACATCCACTTTGTCTTTGAAGCCTCAATACAGTCAAGATTTTGGCTTCACTGCCTCTCCTGCAGGATGTTGTGGTTTTTTTTTCTGTGAATGATCTTAAAGATCATTTTTTATTTTGATCCTTTGGTATTTTCAGTTCACATAGCAATTGTATTTCCTAGACCTGTGATTGGAACTCCCTACCTTACAGGAGGTGGAGGAAACTTTGTCGGTAATGTGTATTGTTTGCTCCATTTCGTTTCTCTTTTCCCACTGTTCTGCCTTGATTCCTCAAAGAAAAGGCCTTTTTTTTTTCCTTTTCATCATTGGTTTGAAAGGAGGCACTGTTGGTAGTTTTTTCCTTATATTTTGAAATTGTCTGTTGTGTTTATGAAGAGCTTACCAAAAATAAAAAGTATAACTAATGCTTGAAGCTACCCAACTTCTTCCTTAGATTTCAGAAAATTTCTACTTCGATTTAAACTCTGAACAAATGAAGGGAATGCTTCGTCCCCATGTCCCCCCTGCTGCCATATCCACGCTGGCCAGATCTGCCATCTTTTCCATCACTTATCCCTCTCAAGATGTCTTTCTGGTAATTAAGGTAAGAAATACCAGAAAAATTTGAATTATTATTGTTGTCTTTTATTTTCTATTTAAAATAAAACAAACCCAAGTCCGGCTGACTACTTGTCTTCTTATTTTCATTTGGAGAGTATAATTCTGTTCTCAGAAGCATGAACACTGGAACAACAGAATTCTGTTTCATTTCAGAGATTCTCACTCAGTACGTTAAGTTCCTTTGTAACAGAAAGGGTTCAGTGGAGATATAAATTGTTATGTTATTGAAAAACCGAAAAGAGCACAAAAGTTTGCTTGATATAGAGCGGTTTTCTGGGGCCCGACCTTGGTGTTCATATGAAACAATGTGCTGACTCCTTCAGATGATAGATAAGTGAGTGATTTAGAAAGATATATTGATCTGAATCTCATTTCAAAAATGATACATGCCCTTAAGTCAGATTTTCAAATGTCTTTAAGAATTGGAATTGCTAAGAGAGTGAGATCTATAGCTGAAATAAAACACGACATTGGTCACTCCTGGAATAAAGTATACAAAGATAAAAGTTGTCTTCTCCTCTTTCATTTGATTCAACGAGCGCACAAATGTTAGGAGTTCAGACTGGCATTTCAGTCAGTTTTTTTGGCTGGCCTCTGCATCAAAATCATCCCATAGTAAAAAGAGGAGTTGAAGACATGCTTTCAGTTTGCAGGCAGGGGGTCCATCATCCTGAGAACCCCATGGACTGACGTTTGTGCCAGTTTTTTATAAACTGCTTCTTGTATGAGCCGTAAGCTTTTGCAAATGAATTAAGGCAGTCCCAGGTGAGAATAAGGCTTTCAGTAGTGTTGGAGAATATTGTGATCTCTGTTTTTTGGTACGATTCTCTGAATTCCTTCTAAACATCATGTTCTGGCTGTGCACACGTATTCACTCTTCTGGTTTTTACAAGATATGAGGAAGAGAGAACCCCGTATTTATGAGATGGGGATCTGCCTGAAAGAGCTTGTGACTGCACATTAGTGCCTGTAAAACCAGTGATCCAAGACGAGCTGGTGGCTTAGGTGGTTTTTTGATCTGATAATGAAAAGGGTACAGTCAGGGATAATCAGACAGACACACAGTGCGCCTTATAGGGTGGATTTTCACATGAGTTTTACTCACTAGGAAACCGCTTTTCAGACAGCTGGTATTGCCGGCATAAACTGTGAGTGCAAGATTTGATGGAAAGTAGTTTTCTTCTTTATCTTGTGGTAGCCTCGTGGAGTTCTATTAATAAACAAGCGTGAATGGCACTTTGTAAGCATGGGAGAAGTTTAAAGATGTTCTATTAATAATCTAATAACAGCGTGTGTGCAGTAGCGGGTGTGGGAGGAAGGGCCAGGATGCTTCTGAAAGAAACAGTCTTCATCTGTGTGATAAGGAAGGTGTTTCTATCAGAAATGGAGTGAAACTTGAAGACTTCAGAAGCAAGCATCTGCTCTTTGACTTTAATTTGGTTATTTCATTATTTGATTTGAAAACACACTGATTTAAAATAGTGCTTGTTTTTAGCCGAGCACGTCTGAGTTGCCTTTTTGTGCTGCTGCAGCGGATCCTTAATATGGAGAACAGAAATAAGAATGGAATTCTGAAAATGATGATGCTGAAGACAGTGTAAGATGTCTTCAAGACCTTAAAAACAAGCTGAAAGTGGCTCTAAAATAAATCAAACCAAAGTGAAGTGGTATTTGTTCCTGTTGAAGCTACATTTTACGCTCGTGATTCAGTTAGAGCTGGAGATCTGGGAACTTACATGGTTCTAACGTGGGGGCAGCGCTTGTTCCCTGACTCACAAAGGGAAATCAAGCTTGATCTCTTTGGAAAGAATGTGTTTGCTTCCTGGTGTTCGTTTAATTTAACAAGCCTTGCTGCTTACATGTCCTTAAAATGGTTCATTTTCCTTTCTCAGCTGGAAAAAGTATTACAGCAGGGAGATATTGGGGAGTGTGCAGAGCCTTATATGATTTTTAAAGAATCTGATGCAGCAAAGGTAAGAATTTTTTTAAAGTTTTGATTAAATTTGGGTGTAAATGCTTTAAGGCATTTTGTTATAAATTAATTAAACATACTCTTTTTTTCGCTTTGGGACTTAACAGCCATTGATGCTGTTCCTGCCGTTAAAATGATCCATTTTTAATTAAGAATCTGGTCAAATTCTAAAGGCCAAAGAGTCATCAAAGACCCTTGAATCCTGATGCCTTGTTGTGGTAGAGCTGTCGAAGCTGGTCGGTTTTTGTAGCTGACGGGCGAGATGTGCGGTTACCATCGAGCTGGGTCAGCCGGGATTCCCTGTCCCACAGGATCAGCCGTGTGCTTTTAGCTGGGTCAAGCGAAGGCAGCCTTTGGTGCAAATTTGCAGTAAAATTGCAACTTCTCCCTTGCTTCTGCAGCTTCACTCCATCACAGAACCTCTGCCTTCCTCTGGAAGGATTATAAAGAGGATGAAATGTGTTAACAGGAGATTCTCCCTCAGGCCTGGTTTTATATTGCAGTGCTATTTTTCTCCTATTTTCTGCTGATTTTTCTTTTTCCTAATATTGTAAAGAAGGGCCATACTCAACGGCAGGATGAACCTGTCCTTTTTCCATATAGTAAGGATAATTTTAAATTTTTATACTTTAGTGTTTGGTTTTTTCCATTGACAACATCCCTTTAACTCCTGCCTTCAGCAGTTTGGGCATCGTCCTGTGAAGTGCAGCGGATGGCATGGACCTGCCCCGGTTTGGCTGGTTTTTTTGTCTTTCCCACGTGTTTCAATGCCGCCTGTCTCCTTGCTGTAGAAACCCTTTGCTCAGGACTAAAAGCAGAGATTTCCTCACAGGGAAGAATCTTATTCCCTGCAGTTGGCAGCTGGTTGCTCGTTCGAGTGGATCAGAGTTTGGATGGGAATTGCAGGTTCGGTAGGTTGAAAAAAACACAGGAATGTTGTGAGAACCTGCAGAATTCAGTGGCACTCAGACTGACGTTTCCTCAGTCTTTTTCCCCATGGGCTGCTCTTTGTTTTTCTCTAACACGACGTGGCTATAGAATAGCAAATAAAGGATTTTATTGTTATTTGAGCTACGTGTGTTATTTTACAGCTCCAGCTTGTAAGATGTACAAGAGAGCTTGAAAAGGAAACCTTGCAAACACAGAACATGAAACAGTGCTTTTGAGCCTCAGAAATGGTTCCTAATTTAATGTACAATTAACTGTGTTGAGCCAAGTGAACATTAAAAGGTAACAGTGAGGACTGAATGACGGGGAAAAAAGGTGCCAGCCATTCCTGTGACTAAGAGTGTTTCCATTGTGCTTTTATCAAAGAAACTGGGCTGTTCATTTGTTAGTTTTGATCAAACTCTAACAAAGTTTTGCCTTCCTGAAGCTCTAATATATTTTGGGCTGAAGAAGTTCACATTTTTCGTTTATCTCTGTCTTTGTATCACTGCACCGCAATATGAAAAATGGATAGCTTTTACCTCACGTATATAGATAACGAAAGTAATAAATTACATTTCCTGTGATCAATAAGTTGACATGTGCCTAAGTGAAATTTTGGAATTGGATTTGCATGGTGCTTGGGAATGGAGGTGAAAAGGTGATTTTTCATGGTCTCCTTCAGCAAGGGGCATAAATGTGTCCTGAACTAGAAGAATGCGAGCAGGAGAGGTGTCTCTGGTTTTATCCAGCCCCCTGTCTGGGGACTTCTTAAAGACCTGTAGGTAACAACCTTTCTAAAGCAAAAACTTGCTCTTTAATATACAGAATTATGGAAAAGTCCTTTGGTTTTTTTTCCTCAATAAAATGAGTATGATACTGCTTGCTTGAGGAATGTTTCCCATACAACTCCAGGTGATCTGGGCACCTGCTGCATAAAATCACATTAAGAAAGACCATTTCAGACTTGACAGAGTAAAATTCAACTTTTTTCCTGAAAGAGCAGTGGGCAGACGAGCTCGCTGGGGTTTGACAGAGAATTTGGGAGGCTCAAGAGCTCCGACTCCCGGGCTGTCTGTGGCTGGTACTGCTGGCCCAATGGCAGCTTTGTGAAGCTTCACACTTGGTGATCCTCCTCTAGAAGGTGCTGTTGAGGCACAAAATCATTGCGGGTTAGAATAAGATACCACTGTTACTTAGCAATTTAGCTAAATGAACCTTTGTCCCTGCTCTTCTCCTTTTAATCGCTTGGATTGAATCATTTTCTTCACAGAATAAGGAAAAGTTGGAAAAACTGAAATGCCAGGCAGAACAGTTTTGCCAAAGACTGGGCAAGTATCGAATGCCGTTTGCCTGGACAGCCATTCATTTAATGAACATCGTGAGCAGCGCTGGAAGTTTGGAAAGAGATTCCACGGAAGGTGAAGTTGGCACAGGAGGTACCGTATCTGGCGTCTGCCTGAGGGAATGTGGACAAATCCAGAGTTTACTGAAGTTTTGATTCATGCCCCATATCTCCCATCGCTCCTTTTATCACTTTCCTCCCCCTGCCCGAGGCCTTCTGATACTCTTGGGTCATGGTTGAACTAAACCAGAAAAGTCCATGATAACAAATGGATTTATCTTTCAAGGATTTTACAAGCAAACCATCTGTTATATTACTTAAAACCAGGCTTCTAAGACTGGGAGTGCGTTACAGGCTGATGAACATTTTCCAAAGGAGTGGATTAATCTTTGTGAACCACACAGCTTATCTGAAACTGCTCTTCAGCATCCCTAAAACTGCCAACTTCATCATCTTTCAGAGCAAGAGAAATACATAAATCTCCGCTTTTATAATAGCAGTAAGGCAGTGGGGTGAGGTTGCTGGGAGAGGAGCAGGAGTCAGCTGTGCTTCACAGCCTCCCGATGCCTCCCGACTGCGATTGCTTTAGCATAACCACCTCTTATTGCATAATTTCCAAAAGCAGCAGCTACCGTCTTGTGTAGAAAATCCTGGTTGGAACACAAGTAGGCTCTTGAACAATTGTTTTTCCTCTCTTTTTTTTTATTTCTCCTACTTTTTATGTTTTATTTCTTCAAGAACGTAAAGGATCGTGGTCGGAGAGACGGAATTCCAGTATTGTCGGGAGGCGTTCGTTAGAGAGAACCACGAGTGGGGATGAGGCTTGCAACTTGACCAGTTTTAGACCAGCTACTCTAACAGTGACAAACTTCTTCAAACAGGTATTGTATGAAGTTATCTAATTCAGGAGTCGCTCCTTGGACAGAGCGATTTGATCGTGTGAAGTCAGCCTAGACCCAAATGATTAATTTGTGATGCTTTCGATGTGCGTAACATCTGTTCCCCGATCACAGGATATCTTTGAACAGCACGCAGTGGGTTTATTATATCATGTACTTAATTCTGCCAGCAGTAGGTCCACAGTAAATTGGTGGATTCTTTCAATAAATTTACTATGAATAATTACATTATGGAATTTGAAATTATCAGCTGTTTATGACTTAAATGATGAAGTGTCATTGTGGCATAGTGACTTAACTATGCTAACTAATATTAATAGAACTGACTCTCCCCAGGAGAATATCAGTTTATTTTGCTCCAGATTTTTCTAACGTGCATTGGAAAAAGCTCTGGTCAACATGTTTAGAAAAATGCTCGTAGAAGCAAGTTCACAAAAACTAAGGATAACTTCTATGGGTTAGTATATGCCAAAAAGTATTCCAGATATTTGTCCTAGCCTAGGAGTTGCGTAGCCTTTGTCATGATGTTCAGCTGACTCCTTTGGTTTCACTGGGTGATAAGAGAATCCCGTTGAAACATCAGCAGGCTCAGAACCAGGTTCGTCAATGTGATTTGAGGTTGGTATTGGTTCCCTGGACACATTTACACAATATTTAGCATGTTAATCCAGGAATGCCGGAGAAAACAAAGCATTTCACTTCCGATGCTGCTTTACTGAGTGGCAGCTCTTCTTAGCCAGAGTTTGGGATTTTCCTGAGAAGCAGTAGAAAACCTGATTTTAAACGGAATAAAATTTTTAGTTAAGCATAGAAAATGGTTTCAGTTCATTAATTTTTGCTAAGATTTACTTAGTGTCATATCTGGTTGGGGAAAATTGTTATTTGAATGTCACCTTTGTGTGGGATTTAATAGTGAGCACCCAGATATTTTTGGATAGATTTCTCAATTGTTGGGCATACAAAGATTTAGGTGCTATATATTGAAAGCTGGTTAAGCTCTATTTTTTTTTCTGATTGTTTTGGTTGCCTGCCAGTTTCACTGTGGGTAGCCATCCAAAGTCTGCTCTTTAAATACAGTAGAGTAAATAAGGAGAAATGTCATCAAGGCCATGAAGTTATCATGGTGCAAACTGTGTAAGTGGAGGGCGGCTCAAGGCTCTGGTGCTTTCATGAAACCAGTATGACCGTAACTGGGCTCTAGAATGGTGGCTCTGGGGTCTCAGTGACACAGAGCAGCACAGGAACTTCCTTTTACTTTTGGGGTGTTAATAAAATCCAGGTCTGTAACGTGTTCACCCAAGGCATAGAAAGTAAAAAAATAAATGTTTATTTACTTTGTCGAGATTGTTCGTCTGACAGCTTTGAAACAGCTCATTTTATAATTTTGTCCTTTAAAAATTGCCAAACATTGATTTAAGATTTTAAGTTTCTAATTCTTCTGTATCTTTTGTTTTTTATCTTCCTTTTCTCCCGTTGAGTACAATTAATTGAAAACTACCCAGCATTTTTCTCCTTCCATTGACTTCTTTTCTCATATTGTGACTTATTACCTTTATTATTGGTTATCTTCTGCTTTTGCATAGTTAGAAAATGTGACTCTGCCACCCTCTATAATGTTTCCAAAATGAATGAAATTCTGAGCTACTGGAATGTGGCACAAGGAAGACTGACAACAGGTTCCCTCTACTTCCCACCATTTCTTAACACTTCTCCTGAAAAGTAAGATTATTTTAGACTCATACCAAAGGAAAGGCAGAGGAGAAGGAATGAGGATCACTACCTGAATGACGGATACTTTTTCAAACTATTATACTTGCTAAAATTTGGATATTTTGGGGAAATCTTTTAACAGCCATTCTCAGTTTTGAAAAAGATAATATTGATGGGGAGAGAAAAGGTTTTCAGTGAGAACTTCCAGCAGCTGTCATGATGATTAATAAGGAAAAAAGGAAGGAAAAAGCATGGAGAAATGAGCTGTAATTTAGCATGTTAATCCTAACACCTTGTTCTGGGAGGGTACATTTTGATATCAGAGGAAAGAGACTGTAGTATTAGGTGGTTTATTCGTTCTCTCGCAGTCCTGAAGGGTGTGTAAATAGCCATTTTCTTCCCAAATCCAACAGGAGGGTGATCGCCTGAGCGATGAGGATTTGTACAAGTTCCTTGCTGACATGAGGCGGCCGTCATCGGTGTTACGGAGACTGAGACCCATCACAGGTAGTGAACAAGATCTTTTTGCCTCACGTCTTAAAAGATTTGGTTAGTCCTTCCTGATTGCCACCCCGTTCTTATAAGTAAGCAGATGAAAAAACCCTAAGAAGTCATTGACAACATTCCCTGATAGACCACAAGCACTGAAGATGGCATTTTGGCAGATTTTTCTCTGGCACATGTGTCCATGCATCTCTTGGCACACTGAGAGCAGCGTCTGTGAGAAAAGGATACGAACCCCAAAGCCCTAAACCCAGCAGGGGCTGAGGAACCTCTGTTTTCCAGAGTAAAATCTCTCTCTCTAGCTGAGAGGAGATCTCTCTCCTGGCTCCCGCTTGGTTAATAGGAACAGACTCCACCCCTGTTTGAGCAGGGGAAATAAAAGTGCTGGCACACCGGCAGTGAAACATCCCTGGTCCCTGACCTCTGCTATTCCTGACAATATTTACTTAACCTGTTCTTAAAAATCTTCAGCAACAGCAATCTGACCGCTTCCTCAGATCATCTCTCCCAGCGCTCAGCTGTCCTTGTAGTGAGGTTAGGTATTAAGAAAACTTTGCCAAATTATCTTGCTGCAAATTAATCTGATTATGGTCTGTCGTGCCCTCAGAGCAGTGATCACAACCTTTCGAGTACTTGAATACTGCTATTAGTTCACTCTTATTCGCCTCCATTTTGTAGCCTAAGCAATCTTGAGTGCTTTCCAACCCTTTCTCAAAGGTCGTGGTTGTAAAATTGCCTGTTACTCTCTGCTAGAGCTTCTTTTTCCACACTTTTCTTCAAGCACAGTGCTCTAAATGGGTGTGCTGCTCCTTCTGAGACTTCATGCCCAGCAAAGCAGAGGAATTTCTCTCCAATGTCTTACACATGCACTGCACCTCTTGGAATAGTTGTAGCTTTCTTCTGGACGTTGGTTTATTGTCACTGCTGTTACCCAGCCCTTTTCTACAGAATCGATCCATGCCATTTTTATTTTTTTATATTTGTATGTTTGGCTTCTACTTCTTAATATAAGTTCTTTGCTCTTTCTTATGTTTCACCTTAGTCATTTGATGCCATTTCTCCAAATCTCTTCTAAATTTTCACAATCGTTCCAGCGTCAGTGGCATCCATCAACAGGCAGTGTGCTGTCAGTGCTGCCAGCTGACTTGCTAAGGAAAATATTCGATAATCTCACTGCAGATGAGCTTTCAGCAACTCCTGATGTATCCTTCTGGTTTGATATGCAAGATTCCTGATGAGACTTTGAACGTTGTTTTTAACAGTAGTTGGGCCTCACAGCAGCGTTATGGTATTTCCCGAACTTGTCTATGAGAACAGCATTTGGGACTTGTTAAGATGTGTCTTTTCTGTTGGTTCTTATTTGGTACCCCAGTGGCCCTCGATATCAGTTTGATTCACTGTTATTTGTTTTTAACAATTCCACCTTGGCTGTAATTTATAATTATTTGTGAAATTAACATGTAGGCTATTAACTTCAAGAAACAAAGCAAGAACGTGCTCTTTTATTTATATTTAACTTCTGTGTATTCTAATAAAAGCATTTCCTTCTTGCAGCTCAATTAAAGATAGACATATCTCCAGCTCCAGAGAATCCCCATTACTGCCTAACTCCGGAGTTGCTGCAAGTCAAACTTTACCCAGACAGCAGAGTTCGACCTACGAGAGAAATCCTGGAGTTTCCTGCCAGGGATGTCTATGTTCCAAATACCACATACAGGTTAGAGTTTTGAAATACGTTTCACATTTCAAGACCTGAGACTGGCAAATCTCGAAATTCCTGCCCTATCATCTGTTTCATTGCAAAACTTGCTGTATCAGTAGATCTGCTGTGCCAGAGGCACAAAAAGGGTCCAGACTGACACAGCGGAAAATACACAGATGTGGAGGGGCAATCGTATCTGCACACAACTTGGCTGTGAACAGGAACAGGAGAGAAGTTTCTCCATTTCCTAAAATTCACAGTGAAATTTAGTTGAATTATTTTCACTTTTATATAGGTTTTTTCTTTGTCTGTGTCATCATTCTTTTACTGTTTCTGTTACTTTCTGACACTTCCAGTGACTGACTTTTTTTCTTTAAAGTGGGGGATAAAAATGAAGAAAATGCGGAATCCCTTTGTTCATATTTCTGTTTGGATTTTCTTGTTCACAGGGCTTGAAAAAAATCTTCCAAAGGTCTGAAAGACTAGAAATTTTTCTAAAGCATCTTGGAAAACAATAGCCTTTCAGTAACTAAGCCCAGATTTATTTTTGTTATGCATCACTATTAATTTAAAGCTTTTTCACAGGATCTTTGAATACATTACACCTCTGAGTGGAATTGTCTTCTTCTGTTGAGTAATTTCACCAACTTACCAAATCAGTTACGTCTTGTTATAAAAGTTTGATAAATACAAACCAGGTTTTTATAAACCAAAGCTTACAAGAAGTAGTTTAGTCCAGTTCTATATCTCATGTCTTTTTTCAGAAGCTCCATTCATTCATTTATTTATTTATTTATAAGAGGTTGGACAGGTAATTAAACATTACAATACACCAGTACAAATAAGCAGCACTGTGTGATCTCTTCTTTGTAATAAATCCATGAGAAGTAAAAGTACTTTGGCAGTTTCTCTGTAATTAGCATGTTCTGTTCACGACTGCTTCACTCTTGCGAATTACAACTTAAAACCATTTTCTCTATGGTTGCAAACGTTGAGATAAAAAATCCGTACTGTACAAGGGTCAGTTAAGATATACAAGTCAATATGACTCAATTTAACTGCAGAATTGGGGTCAGCATGTCTGTAGTCCGTCTGCCTTACAGCATTCTGCAGCCGAAGTTGAACAGATGTGAATGTGTTTTTGGGAGCGGGACCAACACTGGACCAACACCGTCAGGGCGGTTGTGCCCACAGGGTTTGTTGGTTGGTACCGTTGACTCCACTGGAGTTACCTCCCCCAGACAACTGTTCTCTGTTTGAAAGGTGTTTTGTCAGCTATTCACTTGGTTTTTGTTTAATTTCTTAGGTGTACTAAAAGGTCGCAAAGGGATGGCTCTGAATCCATTTCAAATGAGAAGAAAAGATCTTTCATGTATTTCAGTGAGCTTTGAAGCTTAGGTCTTAACTTTCAGTAAGAAAGTGTAGTTCTTAAGTTATTCTTCAAAGCATGGTGTGTAAAAGATCAGGCCTGTGCTGTGGGTTACTTGATGTGCCCGTACACATCTCTAGCTGCGCGAGTACAGGGCTTCAGCAAAGATTATCCTGAGCTGCACTGCTGAAAATTTGTCTGGTAATACACAAAGCCGTGAAATGGGGAATTACCCATCTTTTCTTTGCTCCGAGAAACATTCCGCAACAGTACCATGAACCAAATATCAAATTAGTTACTTTACAAAACAAAATTTCTTTTTTTGTTCCCTGCAGATTAGTGCTTAAATGTCTTCTGTAGCATTTTGCCAGCCCTTTGTTTACTGAAACACTTTCTGTGGTCCCTGCTGTGCAACCCAGAAACGAATGGAACAGCCTGAAAACCCATTTCCCCAAGCAGTGCTGTCTAAGACATTAACGGGCAGCTGGTTCCTGGGCATTAGAGTTTTGTCCTGGGGAGGTAAAAGCTCCACATAAGTTACAGCACATTGACCATGGGGCTATGGTGAATGAGAATACTCACCAAACATACTCTGAGACCATCGCAAATGCCTCAGGGTTTATGTGTTGGAGAATACACCATACAGCGTATGGATTTAAACATGCATCTGTTATTAAACATCACATGAACTTATTTGATGTAGTGATGTTCAGTGTACATGTTCTGAATTAAAATGCATCAGGTCGAGTGATCCAGTCAAAACTTTTCAGATCTGTTGGGTGTATCATTATTTTGGTTGACTTGAGCAAGTAATATCTTCCTTTCTTAGGCTTCCAGTATAAACCTTTTCTTCTGTCTAGTCTTCCTTTTGACCTCGGTGCGACATATTTCCCATTGAGATTCGTTTCCTCACATTCACTGTGCCACCACCCTCCTGAGGAAAAATATTGTAAAATCAGTGACTGTCAGTTGTACCCCGACATACCGTGCGCTCTGTTTCTGAGTAGACGGCTCCCGTTTGCAACATAAATTTCTTCAGATCAATCCCAGCAAAAGTAACAAGTAGCCGGTATACCCAAATGAAATGGTGCTCGTACATGTACCCACTTACACTCGCAGGTTGAGGGCCAATAGACAGAAGTTGTGCTCCCCGTTATTGTCCGCTTCACATAAAAGAAGCGGTGCATAGAAAACTGCAGACGCAAATGCTGCCGCTGAATTGGGACACTTAAGAAGTTGGCTCCACACTTCTGTGCTGTCTGTGACCCTCCACAACTGACTTTCTGATTTGCTGATATTTTTCACAGGTACAAATAGTTAAATCTCTGCACTTGTAGAAGGCTGAAGAGCCTTTAGTAAACAAATTTTCTCTTTTATTGTCTAGTGTCCTTAACCACAAGCTTAAATTGTAAGCCCAGTCCTGCTTGCAAAGGCCTGGCAGTGACTCTGTGCTGGAAATGAAAGTTTAGCACTTTGGAAGTCATTGGCCTGCTTTATGATCACTAGAGCTGAGTAACACTCGCAGCTTTGTTTGAGACATTAACAATTTTCAGGCCTAGAATGATGTGCAAAGCTTTTGTTACATGAAGCAAGGGTACAATTCTGTATCCTGTGGTTTAATCATTAATTGCTTTTTCTGTTGTTTGCTTTTTGCTATAAGCTGGCAAAACATAAAACCTTCATAAAATCCAAGAATCAGGTATCCTTTAGCCAAATTATCTTTAAGTAGAAATATGTCTTCAGCTTCACATCTTGCTCTTTTGAGAGCGATTACAGCATGTATACTTAACAAACAGCTGAAATCTGCCTTTGAATGGAACCTCACTTTTGGTTTGTAGTCAAAACGGAGTTAAGAGTCAGTTTGTCTTCTCTTTTTTTGCAAGGAGAGGTTAAACAATCTGACCTGCCATGCTGGAGCAGGCATTGGAGGAAGAACTCTCCTTCCCTTCATAGCTCAGAATCTCATCCTGGCCTTTTATGTCAACCTACACTGCTAGTTCAGTTTCTGAGGTTGGTCATTTACACAGCCACACTGTGCTTTAGTTTTACCTGTCTATAAAATAGAAAGATGGTGCCTCGTTGTAGGACCCCGCTATCTGCCAACAAAAAACATCTTCTGCCCTTTCCTGCAAAGAGAAAGATGCTCCTGCCCCCTCTTCTCTGTATCTAACACCAGGCTTGTATCGGTAAGTACCCTCCGACGCATCCTGCCATCCTTCATGTAACAAAGACACCCCCGTGTTAATATACCCAGCATACCCAGGTAGTTTTCTGGACAGTTGAAGTCGTTTATTGTGTTCAGGTCCCGGTCTGCAGTGGAGAAGCGCAGTTCCGTCTGCTCCGGCAGCGCGTTGGGGATGCTCCCAGAGATCCGGGAAAGCTGGAGGCTGTAGTTTGTTTCCAGGCCTCCCAAGCTGAACGCGTACTCGATGAAACGTTTATTATCCTTCCAGTCCTGCAGCTCAATCCGTAAGATATAGTCCCCTTGTTTAGTGATGGAATAGGTCTTATTCAGGCCCAGCCAGAATTCCTCTGCAAAGTCGTAGGAAATAGATGCTGTTAATATGAAACTGGGCATGAGCACACTTAACCCTGTTTTTCAGATCTCTAACCCATACCTCAGGTAGCTCATTCGCCTTTAAAATATCAGTCTTCAAAAATACATGTTCAAATAAGCTGCACAGTATCAAGAGGTGTCAGAGGTGAGGGTTGGGGGACAGAAATCACCAGGCAGAGAGTTGGTGGGCAAGGGGTTATGTGATAAACTTTCCTTAAAACCCCATATCGCTCACGCTGCTGTTGAATTTGTTTTTACAGATAAGCTGCGGGTAGTATGTGTGAAAATATAGTATTTAAAAGGATTTATTCATTGCTTTAATTAAATCAATAATATGAGTCTTGGGGACTGTTGATCTTTTCAGAGGTCTCCTGCTACATTCTTTTTGTTTACCTCTTCTTAATTGCACGCTGGTGATCAATAAAAGCAAGAGATATAAATGAACTGGAGCTTCTCTCTTAACTTTCCCACCTCTTGTGAAACTTTGAGAGGGAGCTCAAGACATTTAAAACATGCATAATTGGAGCTGTGTGACAAATGAAGCAAATGACATACATAAAACCTAATTGCAATTGTCACATTTTTTAAGGAAAGAGCTGCAGAACTCAGCTGAGGTTTCGATACCCTTGTGTACAACGTGAATTTAACTTGAGGATTTTTCTTTTGCTAGAATTCTTGATAAGTAGTTTAATTGTTTCATAAATTATATTAATCAAGTAGCTTATTATCAATGCTGCTGGTGTCAGTGCACGATGTGTAATTGCCACATGTACAAATAGTGTAGCTGCGTGCGAGTGCTGTACATGCAGGTGGCATTTAAAGCAATAGAAAAGATGTTTGAGTAAAATACTCCCACAATTTACAGGTAAGGAGCCTGTTGTATTTTATCACCTTAGAATACGCAGCACAGAAGTGAGTAGGACGTAGCTGAGTGATGCCATCCTCTGCAAAATCTTTCTGATTCTGGAAAGATGTGGCTTCATGTTGGTGTGGTATATGGGAATTGGAGATGAATTAAGACACAGCTGTAGCATTCAATGTGATCAAACTATATATTAACAGACGAATGTGGGTGTTTCCTCGCCCTGTCCAGCCGTGGAGGGGATTGGCCTCGCGTGGGGAAGCCGGAGGTGTTTGCACAGAGGGCACGGGCAGGCTGGGGGGCTCTCGTGCTTGGAAAAATTGATGGGGATTGCAGAAAGTTTGAGAGAAAGTAGTGACAGCAACTTGATGAGGTTTTGTGGTTGTGTATATTTTAAAGGCTTTGGGAGATGCTTTTATGAATAGTAAAAGCTCAGTAACTAAAATAGTATTTAAAGCATTCTAGCCTCGATTCAGCAAAAGTTGCTAAAGGTGTGTTTGCACATGTCTATTTGAAAATTTTGCCGAGTTATGTTTTCTGGTAAGCACCACCAGATCTGATTGCAGGTTTTCTCTGCTCTGATGTGAACACCTTTCAGTAAGAAGATTCAGCTTCTCAAATCAACTGATACAAAGAAAAGACACACAAAAAAGGCACTTTTACCATGGAGGTCACCAAAACCATTGGCATAGGCATCCCAGGTTTGGTTGAAATCTAGTGATCCATCCACCCTGTTCTGGATTACGGTCCAGGAACTGCCTGCGAATGCGAAGGGGAAATAAGTCACAAGCCTGGCTTAAGTGTTTAGAGCGTTAGAGAGAAGATGGGAACTAACTGAGACTGTCAGGCGCTGACCTACAGACTGCACCGCTGCGGCTGCCTGTCTGCAAATTCGCAGTGAAGAAGAAAATGGGTTTGCACTGAAGGTGGCTCCATATGAATCCCATTTATTCTTCATTTTGCAGCAGACCTGAGTGCACGTGTGTTTATATATATATATATAGAGAGAGAGAGATATACATACAGAGGGCAGATGCCCAACTCATCATGGCCTTGGCCTTATTAACCACCCATGAGCGCGCTCTTGGGTGCTCTCATTTTGAGGTAGAATGAGTTAGCCTAAATCTTCATGAAAGAAATTTAAGTGGGCCCAGCTGAACAGAACGCAGGGCTGTTTGAGTGTCCTCTGCCACATCGCAGCGACTCGCCTCACTGGAGTTATTTTGTTAAGCTGCCTTAACTGGGTTTCGTTAGTTTATGGGGGCTGAGAAACACAAACGTAGAGAAAATAAGAGATATGAAATTTTCTAGGCATTTGATCAGATTGTCAGACTCTCTCTGCTGATAGCGCTTGACTGCTGGGAGCACAACTCCACAGAAGATGTAAAGCGTTGAAGGCCACGTCCACGCCAGGGCTGCAGGACGGTCTTTTCTCCTGACCAGGTCATGACACCCTCCTTTCAACAAATGTAAGCAAAGGAGCTTTTTTGCACAGGGCAGCCCCATGCCGCTGTGTTTACACATCCAAACAAACGACACGGCCCTGCCGCGGCTGGGTCAGCGGTTTGGCAAAGGGACCGTGAGGGACACGAGGCAGGACACACACAGGGCAGCACCGCAGGATGCTGCAGAGCGGGGTGAAAAAAACAGGGAACGGTGAAGTGGCCAAACGATGTGGGATCTCTGGGTAGTGGCATAAAGGAACAGACAAACGGGTTTCTTACAAAGGTAGAGCTTGGGCATTCTGGTGCATGACAATTCCGGGCCTATATGATCCATGCATAGCTACGGACTCACCCAACTGTGATACAGGAGTCCTATCTCCAGGACTCACCTCCTTGGGTTAGGTATATTTAAGTCTCAAGCATTAACCCTTGTTAATGAAACAAAATTTTACTAAGGTATTTACTATTGAATGTTAGCTTTTATTGGGAAAAGCTATTAATGGTTGCAATAAAATGGCATTTATAATTGCTGTTTTCATTCTCTATAGCTAAAGGGGTTTGTTTTTTTAAATATACCTAATTTCTGTCACATGATTGAAAGTCCTTTCCTCAGTATAAACAAGAAGTGAGTAAAGAATGAGTGTTAAGGAGACTTTAGGATATGAGAAACCTGAGTTCAGAACACAGACAGACCAATAAGTCAAGAGGATGCATAAATCGTGGTAAGTTTTTGTGCGCTTTGGGATGAGACACAGTTTTTCAGCTTATAGGAACTACTTAGGTGAAAATTAGACTGTTGCTAGCACGGTGTCTTACCGAATTTCATTTCACAGTAGACATCGAAAGCTTCCGAGCTGTTTGGCTTAATAGTGTAAACGCCACTGAGCCGCATGCCGCTGTTATAAAGAGCAGTGCAGTCAGGAGCAGCACCTGGGAAAGCAGACAGCAGACCCTTACAAATCCTGCTTTGAATGGGGTAAGTTTTAACCCAGCTTTGTAAGTTGGGATAGAGCCAAAGCAAAAACTAGGACGATCTTTTTGGTAATTTTATTTTACAGTAAATGTCACAAAATGGGCAAACTGCTTTGGGCTTGGTAGTGCAGCTGCCAAGTTGTACGTAGGTTGAACTGCCTATATTTTTTTAAGTTAGGCAAGGTTTCGATTTAGATAATTTCTGAAAGTTTGTAAGGCCTAAGACTAGACTTGGGCAAATGGACTTTCCTACCCCACTTGTGAAGTTCCCAGTAAATACTGTTCCCATTGCTGCAGTTCAAAAATTCCTCTCAACTTTAAAGAAAGTTCTTCAGAATCTTAGAATTTGTCCGGCATGAAGTAAATTAGTTCTCTGTTCGTACTCTCCAAGACCGGCATCGGCAATGCCAGAAGTGTTGGTAAAAGGATGGTCACAGCACACGTTTACAGGGGTGGATGGAGGCTGGAGGTTGAGGACAGGATTGTTGGACGTTTTTCCTGTATATCACCCCAGAGACAAGTACATGTTTTGTGGGGCTAAGTAGATGATGGCATTTTTTTCCAAAGCAGGAATTCCAGCTCCTTCCCACAGTGCCGTGTATAAAATAAGGGGGCTTTGCTTTTAGTGTTTGTTAAACGCAAAGCTTTCACAGAGAACACTGCGAATGCCATGTTTTGTGTAGTCACGTCTAGGAGAGGAGGTCTCACCTTCAGATTTGTGTGTCACAACCGTGGCGTTGCGCACAAAGGAGGGAATGGCCTCTGGTTCCATTTGTTCCCCCGTGAAGGAGTTCTCTGCGAGTTCCTGCAGCTCTATGTGGTTCAGCTAAAAGAACCGTTAATTACGGACTGTTAATTTCCCAAGGCTCTAAAATCTCTGAAATGATGAGATTCATGTAGCAAGCTGAACAATGTCATGCAGAGCATATTTTTTCTTGTGAATGTAATCCGTTAGAATACTCAATTTACAATATAAAAATAACTTCAGAACCGCACTGGTGGGTTTCAGCTGCGTGAATGTCAGCTGTGCCACTGCTCAAACAGGACAGGATTCGTGAGGTGAGTAAATGACCCGTCCTCACCTTAATGGGCAAACAGATTTAACTTATTTCCTCGAGTGGCATCACTTAGACAAATAATACCAACATCTAAAGAGCATGAAACCACCAATTCCTTCAGTGAAATGCATTTTCCTTTTATAGCCTCCCCTTAGGAATAAATTAAATATGAGCATGTCAGTTGTGCTCAGTATTACAGTGACACATGTTGAACTGCAGAACATGGTTCCCTATTGGAGCGAATATTGGAAAAGAAGAAAGAGGTAGAACATAATGATACTTAGAAGACCAATGGAAGGACAAGAATATGGTAGATAATAAGACAAAAAAAAATTAGCAGCCAGAAAATACAGCAGCCTGGTGTTGATAAGTGTTTCAAAGCTCTGTTCTTGGTCAATGTGTGCCCTGCCCATAGCCCTCTGCCTGGCAACACAGCCATCTCTCACCCAGAATGTACATGTTTGCAGTCAAAATTGTTTATACCCGCCTCTGCACCCCCAAACTGTGAACAGGAGGGACGGCTGACCCAAATGAACGGGCCGTTGGCTCCTTCAGTGTTAGGAGAGATGACAAATTCTGAAAAGAGCAATAGAGATGGTTCCTGTACCTTGTCCTCCAGCTCCATTATTTGATTGTGCTGTCTGTCAAGTTGCACATGCTGGTCCTCCACGATTTTGAGAAGTTGCTTGATGTGGTTGTCCTGCTGCTCCACGAAAGCCTGAGGGCAGGGAGGGAGGCGAGATGTGGTTAGAAGCAGTGCAAGACCTTCACAACCTTTTGCTGTTGTTATTTTCCTTCCATTTGCACGTCCAGAACAATTGCATTCTGTGAAGCTGACCCTTGATTCAAACTAAATGTATTCCACCAGTCAAAAAAGGGAGTGATTGCCTGCGTTTAGGTTATTAACTTGGGATTTGGGACATCTGGATTCATCTTTCTGTATGGAAACGAATATCCAGTATTTTCTCACACAAGTTGCTTAACCTTATGCTTCTGCAAAATACAGTTAATCCTTCTTTTTCCATAGGAAACCTTATACCCACTGAAATACATGTATGGACATCAAGTCTATTAACACTTGCAAGGTTCTTTGGTCCTGGAGGTCATGCAGGTCCTATGGATGTCCCTCTCTAAAGGTCTAAGGCAGTTCCTAGGGCATTGATTTGTAATGAGCCGATGACATACAAATCTATGGGCCTGCTAATCACATCACTTCCCTGATGGCAATTTTTAAATCATTATAATTACAGAGTTTCTTAAAGCTAATTTGCAAACAAATACTTGAAAAGATACATAGCCTTATAATTTCATGATTTTGTCACTGACTTTACTGGGGAATTTTACTGCAAAATGAACAGTATGTCAGATTAGCACATGAATTCTTTTATGATTATTGCAGTGAGTTATTTCTCAACGTATACAGTAGTATTACAATGAAGATGCAGGGAAAACATGAGCTGCTGTTGCTAAACTACCAATAATAGCATTACAGTTTACTTTGGCTTTGTGTGTCAGGGGCTTTCACAACTCTACTTACTTTGAGTGAAGAAATTTCTTCTGTCTCTTGCGCTGAAGGATGGATAATGGCCAGTTTTGTGACTTTGTCTTCCAGTCCCCATACTTGCTCTTGCAGCTGGATTTTGTTTTGTATGAGGTCTTCAATCTTCAAATTCATCTCCTGCGAGAGATTCTTCATCTCTTCGTTGTTGATTTGCAGTCTGGCTGTAGTTTGTTTGAGCTGTTCTTCTTCTTCTTTGATTTCGCTGGTTTGCAGTGAGAGCTCATAAAAGGACCTGTCAAAAATGTAAAGTTTTTGAAAGATGTCGTTCATCTGCCCCTTCGTCTTGTGGACAAAGTCTTTAAGACCGTGCCCAAGCTGGAGGAGTCCGTTGGCCAAGATTCGTACATCATCTAACATGGCAAATCTCGACTTTGTCTCGGGAGAAGCAGCAGAATCTAAGGAGGAATAATCCTTCTCAGCTCTGGCTGAAAGAGCAAGTGGGGCAATGAACAGAAAGACTAGAATGATTTTCATGTTTTCTGCTCCTTTTACTCTTTGTTCAGGATGCAGAGAGTTTTCCTACTAACAGTTTTTGCTGTGTGGCTGTTCTGGCTTGAAGAATTTGATCTATTTATACTCCTCTTCATTTTAGAAGAGGCAGACCAATGAGTTGATCATTAAACTGTGTGTATTTGAACGAATGTAACCCCTCTTGAATGTAGGTTGATATCTGGGAAGATAAAACTGGGAGACGGGCATGGTGCTGATTAAACTGGTTCTGAACTTTTCCATCTGCCAGACTTTCTGTTATAAAAAGTTATTGATGACTAAGTGTTTTTCACACAATGCTTTTTAATAGATTAGTTTTGGGTCATAATCTTGATAAGGGCCTAAATTGCTTCTTGTTTGTGTTGTATGATTCCTTTTATTGCCTCGGGAGTGTAAAAGGGTTTAGCGTACTTGAAGAGCGCTGGTCGCTGTATTTGAGGTTGTGCAGCTGCTTGGTAACCTATGGAAGGGCAGAATATTCCCAGATGATTCACACCACTTGATTCTCATTTTGTACCATTTTCTGATGTAACTCATTGTGCTGCAGTGGATTTACTTGTCATCTAGTTCAGATTAAGTGAGAAAGAGGGAATGAGGTCCAGAGATTGCCTGGATGTGATTCTACTATGTTAAGGTTTGTGCAGTAATTTACACCATATAAAGCATATTCTTTTAAGAGCTGCTTTCCAGAGGTGGGTGAGATAAATAATACCTCGCCTACATTTCTCACCTTACCATTCTCTTTAGTGTTTAAGATTCACACTACATAAAGCAAGTCTGCAGGTACTGTGAAATAAATGTCCTGTTCTGCAGTGGGTCTCTGAATGGAAGCATGTATGTTTTTTGAGTAGCATTGCAGTATGAATGAAAGGTATTTTTCTTTCTGGAATCACTTACAGCAATCCAAGAAATCAGTCCATGCGTAATATAGTCTGTACTTTGCAGGGTTTTCAGGGCTTTGCTTAATTCTTTTCTATTTAATAATTCTTCTTCTGGACTTCTTGTTTTTCATGGACATATGATAATGATATGAAGCATCTATAGAAAAATTATTTTTAAAATGAAGTTGTTATATGATGAACTTCCTGTGTGATGAAGGCTTGATAATGTGCAGGTGACCTCCCCACCTATAATTAAGTAACGTGAAAGTATTTTAGACCTCCAGTTAATTGGTGGAGAATATTTCATAGCAGTATGATTAGTTATCTGATTTGCATGGCTTAGGGCTTTATTCCAGAGATCCAGCTTTGACAAGGTTGATTCTTTCACAAGGGATGTCCATGAGGTTCTAGGCTATGAGAAGCTCTTCAGTGGAAGCCTATCGTGCCCTATTAAAATCTGTATTTTTTTTTCAGATTAGTTTCTAAAGAAACTCATCGAATCAGTATTTACTCAACCCTTCTAAAAATCTGTTTTAAAAAAAGTGTTCGAACAGTTAGTGTTATTCATGGGACAGGGATCAGCCTGAAGGGTTTGCATTGAGTCGTCATTCCTGCAGCATTTTCTCATTTGATGGTATCAGTGGAAATGTGTAAAGAGCTGTTCAAATGAGCAGGAAGAAAAAAGCATGTGCAGGGCCTGGACTGCTCTTATATTGTACTTTTGTGGGGAGTTCTTAGGGTTCTTAATACTTGAACTCCGAAAAGTTTGATAGTTTTTGCTTTGAATGGTAGACCAAGATACATAACACCTGATAATCCTATTTAAACACTTCCATCCACTTAAATCCTATTTAAACATTTCCAGTGTTTAAAAGGTAAGATAAGCATGTTATTTTGAAGGATTTGTATTTTCTCATTGGATTGTCACTTATGTAGATGAAGTCCAGGTGTGTGCCAGGTACGGGCCTGACACTGCTCTGGAACAGGGAACAAAGTCCAGCCTCTGGCGTCTGACACAGGGATTTTGAGCTGCAAAACTTGGAAGAACTGCTTGCAAAATTAAAAAAATATATATATGTATACTTTATACAGTCCACTTCAAAGTACTTGAGTGGCTTTGGTTTTACAGGGTTTCAGATGAATCACTTTCTGGTTTAACTGTTACTCAGAGTCACAAGAAGTCTTTCTCAGTTTCCTTTTAAATAGTTTTGAATTTTCCCTAACCCCATCACCCCCAAAAAACCTTTATTCTTAGCTTAGTCTTCAGAAAAACACAGAAAATTACTCAAGAAATAGCAGTGACGAAGCAAGTGGAGGTCAGACATTGAACCAGGTTTCTAGAGCTGGAGAAGTTGCTGCGTCTCGCTCTGTGCCTCCCATTCCTGTGCCAGGGTGCTGCTCACACACGACACTACCCTTCAGAAAGGTTCGTTTTCCAAAGACAAAAGGCAGTCAAAATGCCCTGATGTCGAATATTAAACAAGCACAAGTAGCTGCCAAGCACATTTCCATATTAGTGCCAATAAGTGATAAGCTCGCTACAAAAAAACACCCTTAGATATCACAGCAGTCACAGAGTCCGTCAGCAAAGCAGGACACAGGAAAGCAAAGGGGAGAAAAACCTTCTGGTGTGATTAAACCATTGGATTCAGAGGCTGTAGAAACCCTAAGGGGGAATCCAGCCTCTGGGAGCTCTTAGCCCAGGCAAGAAAAGATGTGTTATATATAACAAACATGATCCTGAAGATCTTTCATGCAGCTGGGTGACCCTTATTAAATGGGCTTTAAATGATTTTTATAGTGGGAATAAAGCAAAGAAAAAGGTCTCTGGGTTTTACTGAAAAGGGAAGGTTTTGTTAATAGTTAGACATTCCCTCTAAGAGTTAGGATCAGCTCTTAAGGTTTTAATACCTTTATAAAGGATTTTGCAAAATGGCTGCAATCACATTATATAAATATTTCAAGGAGTGCCTGGTGCCCTTGTTTCCATGGCTTGGGAAGCCTTTGAACTTTCGCAGTTCACTTTATGGAGGTAAAAGTACGTTTGAGATCTGTTTGAGATAATAGTATAAGCTTTGCGTATGTTTTGCGTAGCATTGTAATAAACGCTCCAGACGCAAGTCCTTGGATTTAGAGCTTCTGGCTGAAACTTTTATTGATAGCAATCTGTGAATAGTATCATCAAGAAGTAGCTGTTACCTGGAAGCATAAGGACAAGCAGTCCCTTGGTTTAATCAGTGTACGCTCAGCGTGGTTGTTGGTGTTGCAGTGTTATTTTCATGGTCAGTCCCTTCTCCTCCCCTTATCCCTTCTGTAGAGAATTGACCGCTGTGATATGAGACCTCCTCACGACGTCTGGCCCACCAGAAAGTTGTTCTCTCCTCGTGTTTCCCACCACTTCTGTACAACACAGGGCAGGGACTGTCTTTTCTTGATTTCTGGAGGCTACATTCAGTGCCGCGCCACTTTGCTTTGTCTTTAAAAGCTTTAAAAGGCTTCGATGTCCATCACCTCAGTGAGGCAGCTTCTGCCATCACTTTGCACAGAAGTCGTTTCACTTTTTTTCAGAGGACAGTGGCTGCACCTCTGGTGTCCTACAAAGTCTACTGAGCCCAGGTATTCGTGCACACAAATAATGAGAACTTGAGAGGTAAAGTGTCAAAGGAAAGAGGGTAACAGAGGAGAAACCGAGAAGCCTCCCAGGGCGGCTGTAAGACAAGGACACTGGTTACTTTAAGAAATTTATAATTTTCCTATTGTTTTTCATCTGTGAGTCTCCGTGGCTCCTGTAACTGTGTTTACGGCAGGCAGGAAGATCTGCGGCTTATACCTATGTAGGGTAAGGTAAAATTGGATTTTTCGTTTGAGGTCGCATTTGGATGTGCAAACGGGAATTTTCTCCCCTCTCTTTATGTAAATTCTCAACAAAAGGATGATAATAGGGATCCTGTGGAGAGAAGCTGCCTGCACAGGAGCAAGTATTCAACTCTCCACTGTCTTACAGTGGGATCTGTGCATCTGAACTCCCCTAACGAACGTGAGTTTCTTCCTAATGAAATGCAGGATATCGGGGTTGGTGCTGGTTGTTATGAACGCAGCTAAAGCCAAGCCCGACATATAACATCAGCTCTAACATCTGTTTGTAGGTCTCAAGCACCCTCTTTCTAGAGTGGCATCCACCTGGTGAAATGTCTCCTTTGCTCCCAGCAGCAGAGGCGGTAGGAGGACCGCAAGCTCGGTCTAGATTCATCTCTGCTATTCAGCGTAAATCAGTCCTAAGCGTAAGACTGCATTTAATATAGGGATTCTGTAGCCTGGCTTCACAAATACATTAAATCCTTCTCTTAAGCACTAATAATACTTAATAAAAATTTTATGAGCAATGTACATTTTAGAGTAAATTTTCATACCCCATTTTCATTTTAAAAAGAACATCAAGGAGCAAATGTATTCATGCCAGAACAAAGTAATTTAGTAGAGTCACAAAAACGGCACAGGCCCCCTCTGAGATAGTAAGAGAGCCTTGATTAGGCAAAGCGACCAGTGGGGATGGGATTCAAAAACTTAATTCAGCATGAAGGACTTGAAAGGGAAGAAATTCCCACCTGCCAGCAAAGGATATTCCTCTGTCTGGAGGGGTGAAAAAGAGCCTGGCTTCGTAGCGCTTCCCCGTATGGAGCTATACAGCTGGGCTGCTCCCTATAGGTGCTGACCTGGAGGAGGGACCTTTTTCTTCAGGGGCTCTTAGAGGATTCCTTAGGACCAGCATTAGCCCATGTCTGTGAGGTTGGGAAAACCCGTGGATATCAGGGGGTGAATGGAATTGCCATCAGAATCAAGTTCTCAGGCGGGATTAATTTGCCAAAATGTTGACATAAAGTGCAACTTCCGACGGTCTAGGGCAGCCCACCTCCTTCTTCCCAGCTGGTCCTCCAGGAGATTGACCCACTGCCCAGTGCAGGTGCTTCGAACATCCACGGCATCTAGAAATGCACCAGGTACCTTCACTGAGCAACCAAATCGCTGTTCTCATGACAATCAAAAAAAAAAGAATCTTTTTGTTTTCAGTCTACTGTTGCCAGCACTCCGTAGTGGCTGCTTTATTACACTTAAAATGTTGTCCTGCTGTGCTCCTCACTGCAGTTTTCCGTGCCCATCTGTTGTCTCTTGTCTCTCTGGGACAAGGAACAGTTGGAAACTACTTACAAATTGTATTTAGATTCACTGAATAGTTCCCAAAAGGGGGACAGAGGGGAAGGGCATCTCTTTTTCCTCTTGACTTGCAAGCCAGGGCTTGTTGCAGAATTGGTTGCTTCAGTATTTGGGTAAATGCAATACATCAGTCTTTTATCCCGAGCGGATGGAAGGCAGAAATGTGAACTTCTCACCTACCATCGGGCTGCCGAGGAGCCCCTGGTGAGCATCACTCTTGGTCTTTCTTATTGCAGCCGTAGGAGCCGGGATGTCCGAGGGGGAATGATGCTGCTCTGGTGGGCAGGGTGGTGTGGGAGAAGGAGAGGGGATTTCCAGGCTGGCTTTTTAAAGATGTTTAATAATTCACACACTTTTATTTGTTTGGAGGCAAAAGAAGGTATATTTCCTTTGAATAATTGAGTATGTTGAGTGGAATGGTTCAGGGGTGGTTGTTGTTTTCGTAGGGACATGCCAGGGCCTTTCTGTGGTGTAAATTACTTGCTTAAAAGACAAGAGCAGGCTTGTAGTGGACAGTTTTGCTAATGTTAGTGAATGCAACTTGTGCTTTGTTGGCTGGGACTCAGCAGTGCTAAGCGGATGGAAAATATTGCCAAATTTTGCATCTTAGAATTGAATAGAGTAGAATCATTTCAGTTGGAAGAGACCCCCAGGATCGTCGAGTCAAACCATAACCTAACCTAACTCTAGAACTAACCTATGTCCCTAAGAACCTTGTCTAAATGCCTTTTAAACCCCTCCAGGGATGGTGACTCCACCACTGCCCTGCGCAGCCTGTTCCAATGCCTGACAACCCTCTCCGTGAAGAATTTTTTCCTAATATCCAATCTGAACCTCCCCTGGCGCAACTTGAGGCCATTTCCCTTTGTCCTATCACTTGCTGTCACTGTTGTGTTTAAAGTAATCATAGACTTGGAGAAATGGACCTGGAAGAGGCCTCTAAAATGTGCCCCCCTGGTAAAGGCTGAGGTTGTCTATAAACTGATCTGGACAGGTGTCTGCCTCACCTGTCCTCAAAAAATAGCAGAAAATGGAGATTTCACACCCTCACTGGGCAGTTTATTCTACTGCTTAGCTAACCTTACAGTCAGAACATTTTCCCTCATATCTCACCTCAATCTCCTGTGCTGCAGTTTCAGCCCGTTATGCCCTGTCATATTCTCTGTGGATGTGATGGTCATTTGATCACTTTGATCTTTGCAGCTGTTCTTTAGATACCTGGGAGTGTTGCCACTACCCATGGCCCCAGGTGTTCCCTCAAAACTAAACACTCCTGGCTCGGTCTGGCCATTCCCGCTGTTGTCCGAAGCTCCTGACTATTCTCGCGTCTCAACTGCGAGCTTTAGTTGATTCTCGTCTTTCCCAAAGTGTGGTGTTCAGGTGTGAAGCTGGAGACACCATGAGCTGAGTCATTGAGAAGATTGCATATTGTCTGGTGAAGCTGCAGATACCCGTTTTACCCGTTTAGTTAAATCTGTTTTCAGAGAAGAGGTGTAACCTGAAGTCATCCTGATGTAAGAGATTAAAAATGAAGAAAGAAAAAAAGGACAAGTCACAAGGAAGTTATTGAACAGAAACCAACACTTTGTGTTAAGCAAATAAATATTTCTCAGTGCTTTTCTATTCATATGTTTTCTTACCACTTGAACTTCTTAGATTGTAGAATCACTGTGAAATTTTTAGATATATTTTCCAAGTACCCTTATAAGCAGGAACTATTTCAAAATATGATGGCAGTTTAAAAAATACAATTTTTGGTGTCTAAAATAAGGAGTCATTATGAAAATGCTTCTGCGCTTTTGTTGAAGAGAAGACCATGTGGCCAATGGAAAATGTCAAACCCTTCGCTTTGACTCAGATCGTTTCCATGGAGGTTTAAATAACAGATTAAGGAAGATTAAACTCTCTCATTCTCATGCTTGATGCCTTTGTCTCTTGCAGGAATCTTCTTTACGTCTACCCTCAGAGCCTTAACTTCGCCAACCGCCAAGGATCTGCCAGGAACATCACTGTAAAGGTCCAGTTCATGTATGGAGAGGACGCCAGCAACGCGATGCCGGTGAGGGGAGGACTTTGTGCTCCATGTGAATGCTGCATGCCACAAGGCAGAGTACACATTGCAGTCGTAAAACCCCTGTGTTAAAGAAAACCTCGCTGAAATACATTTCAAAATAGCAAGTTCAGGGGAATATAAAATGGCAATATTTCAGAACAAAGAGTACATTTGTGTAGAGTTTGCAAAGTAACAGTGTGGTAGCTAGTATTTTAATCTGAGATGTTTGCAATGGACACCCTTGTGTTTGGAACAGCATCTTTGCTTACGTGCCAAAAAAATGAAAGGTGATAGTTATACCTACGTTAGAGCCAGAAGTGACCAGCACTGGGTGAAGATCTGTGTAGGAGTGGTTACAGTCATCACTTCATCAGCCAGATCTGCATGCATGTGTAACTGGGATTATTAAAACTGTGAACTCTTCAGTGACCAAGTAAAACGTTGCATTTAAGTGAAGGGGCATGTAACGAGCAGACGTAACTGTACGCAGCTTCAGGGACTGTGCAATGGAGCTGTAAATGTCTCTGCAGGATTATGGAAAAAAATCTCAGCACAGTCTTAAAAGGAGATTTCTTTGTTGTTGTTTTTCTTTTCTTTTTTGCAGGTCATCTTTGGCAAATCAAGCTGTCCTGAATTTTCCAAAGAAGCGTACACAGCTGTAGTATATCACAACAGGTAAAACACATGGCAGCTTGTGAAAGTTGTCACCCCATATGGATAGCGTGATCCCACCCAAAGGAAGTTTTACCATTGTTGAAATGGAGTAACTCACCAGTGACTCTGTCTCAGCGTTAATTATTTAATGGTGACTATCTGCATAGCACCCACAACAACTGCAGTGGCAGCTGATACTGTTGTTGGAGTTTTGTGATAACTAGGAGCTGGAGTCTTTGTTTGGTCTGGTACAAATCAAGAGCATTTTGTCAGGGACTGTGATCCTAAGCACGTAGCCCAGCTCAGCAGATGCTGTTAAGGACGAGCTTCAAGTTAGTAGGCATGAAGCTCTGCGTTATAAACTCATGTTAGCATGTACTTTGTGATTTTGATGGAGTCTTTTAGGCTTTAATTAGAAACTGGAATTACTTGGTTTTGAAAATAATTTCCTTGGGGTTAGGATTGATGATTCTGGCCTTGACATGTTGATAGTCCTTGTAGTTGTTCCAGGGAGAGATGTCCCAGGAGAGAATGGTGTCCTGCAGGCTGGGGGTTGTGGTGGTCTCCATCTTGAGACAGGACTTTATTGCTCATGGGGAGCAGCAAAAATGAAATTCAGAAAATGAAGCTTTAACCCCTTGGGATAGTCCATATACTTCCTTCCCCCCAGATACTTTAACTCAAAGGATTTAGTGTTGAGCATGAGATAGTAAAGCACACAGTTTGTATTGGTGACTCAGCTGAGGATCTGGTCTCTGCACAGATCGCCTGATTTTCATGAGGAAATCAAGATTAAGCTTCCAGCCACTTTAACTGATCACCACCACCTGCTTTTCACCTTCTACCATGTGAGCTGCCAGCAAAAACAAAACACTCCCCTGGAGACTCCAGTCGGATACACCGTGAGTGGCTTTCAGTCTTTGTGTTTCAGCACCGGGTATATTCATAATCCAGTTGTTTGCAATTTGTTCAGCATCGCTGTCAGCTCATACACCATGGCAGAATTTGAGAATTGGACAGTCAAGCCTGCAAAGTTCAAGAAAGCCTTAGAAATGTATGTTTTTGTTTTTTCTTTTGTTAATTCCTTCTCCGTAAAGTGGATACCAATGCTTCAAAACGGACGGTTAAAGACTGGTCAGTTCTGCCTCCCTGTTTCACTGGAAAAACCACCACAGGCTTATTCAGTGCTGTCTCCAGAGGTGAGTTATACTTCATGCAGGAGAATGCTTCTGTTAAAAAGTGAAAGAATGCATGTGTGTGTGTGTGCATGTGTATTCTTAACTCTTAGGTTATTTATTTCTTAACTATTGTTAATTTTAGACAGGTGTGTGTGTTTGTGTGTGGGCACATGTGTGTGATCTGACAATAAAATGAAAAGAAATGGCAATTGTAATCAGAAATGCCTTAGCTCTGGTTTCTATCACATCCTCAGCTCATCTTTCTGTTAACCTGCAGGTTCCGCTCCCTGGGATGAAGTGGGTGGATAACCACAAAGGCGTTTTCAATGTAGAAGTTGTCGCTGTATCATCCCTCCACACTCAGGTAAATCTTAAGAGTAGTCATTGGAATAAAGAGTTTTTGATAATCTTTTGACGGTTGAAACACTGTCAAAGTTGATACTGTGAAGAGTGTAGTAATTACTTGTAGTGAAATTACAATCTTATTTTCAGTTCTGAGCAAGCAGACCTGTTATTCCACGTTCTGCTGTGAGTATATTTGAGAAATTCTGCTTAAAAATGTGAGCAGTTTGGCCTTTATTCACAGGGGGTGAATGGCCAACAGTGTTTTCAGACCTCAGACTGTTGTGTTTAATACAACAGATCTAATGTACAGTCCAAGCATATGATGTTTTCTTGTTTTTCCTTTTCCTCTCTGCCTCTTTTGTTTCACCATGTATTTTCCATCTTTCTTTGATTTGAAAAGAAAGATGGCAATCATTTTGACTAATCATTTCAACTTTAGTTTTAATTCATAGTGTGTCATTTGGTGGTTTTTTGTGTATTCTATTTGTGTTGTAGATAGTAACCTGATTTTAGTACATTTTTGTCTGTTTTACTAACAGTCTTTGGGTCCTCTAGTTTTGCGCTGACAACCTCAGAACATTGGCTGATTTCAGTTGAATTAGACATGTGGGCAGAGCTCTCAAAGATATTGAGTTTCTGCTAATTTTGTGAGATTAAATGATCAGGCAGAAGAATGAGAGAGACAATCGATCCATGAGGGGCAAATCCATAGAAAGCAGAGTTACTTTTGGAGCTTCTTGCTGATTATAGGTTTTTCTGCTTGTGCGTAGGACCCTTACCTCGACAAGTTCTTTGCACTTGTCCATGCTCTGGATGAGCACATGTTCCCTGTGCGAATAGGAGACATGAGAATTATGGAAAACAACTTGGAAAATGAACTGAAGAGCAGCATTTCAGCTTTAAATTCCTCTCAACTGGAGCCGGTAGTGCGATTTCTTCATCTCCTGCTTGACAAACTGATTCTCCTGGTAGTAAGACCTCCTGTCATTGCAGGCCAAATAGGTATTCTTTTTAAGTTTTATAGAGAATTATGTAGCTGAAAGTTTGACACTTCCAATTTTATCATATTTATGTAGAAATAAAAAAGTCTGGGTTTATGCTTTATTTTTGTGCCACTAATATACCCTGTATCTTCAAAATAAAACATGCTGGCATCCAGATCAGCGGTGATATACACAGAACAATATCTAATACAAAGCTTTCCAAGAATGACTAGTAATTTGATGTCCAGGTTGAGGCACCAGAAAGAGGCCTGGCTTTCATGAGCTGGGTGCAGCGTTTTCTTAGCACTGGAGCCTGTTAAGGTGTCACCGCACTGTTCTTCAGAAACTAAGAATTTCAACCTTACTAGTCACCTTGGAAAATCTCAAAGTAGGTCAGATAAGAAGATACAGACGCTGTATGTTCTTCCAGCTATTGTGGGTCTGATACTGTCAGTATGAATCATCATTCCTTTTGCTCCCTGTTATGGGCTATGCTCTGGTAGTACAAAAAAATCTCAAGTGGAAGTCAGGATTAGTTCCTTAGTATTTAAAATAGCAATTGAGAGCTTTTTTAGAAAACTTGAGTTTGGACATGCTGGAATATAGGTATTTAAGACTGCTTTAAAAATAGCAATTGTTTATTTTGGAAAGGTTATCTTTCTGGGTTATCTTTTTTTATTTTATATTTTAAAGCTCTTTCACTCTTCAAGTGTTCTGTGTTGGTTTAGTTTGTCTGTATGGAGCATTGAGGACATTAGTGTCTAGTTTTTTAAAAGACTACGATTTACGGTCTCCAGCAGCTGTCTGCTTCATCCCTGATTTGTTTAGAATATCTACCTTGGTCCATGTGTAGATTTCTGTGGTCATTTTTGGAACAGATTTTTTTCCAAAACAGGATGGAATTGTTCTTTTTGATGCAGCTTACGTTTTGGCTAAGGCTTAAATGGAGGAAATAATTAACTGAGAAAAGTATGATAAATATTCAAAGGATATTATCCGTCAATTAAACAAGGACTTGATCTCATTACCATTGCAGTTGATGACCCAAGTTGGTCTGATTCAAAAAATCAGGCCTAAGTTGATTAAATTTGTTATTAATAAAATTGAAGCTTATCACCTCAACACCTGTCTTCCTGTCAAGCTGTTTATTAGACCCAGTTTAAACCCCAGGTTCAGTTTTCATGAGAAATGCTTCCTATACTCTTGAAAAGCTTCACCATGTATATTTTAGAAGGTGAACAAAATGCACATTTACGATTTGCTCATGGGTACATCTACGGTTCAAAACTCCTCACTTATCACTTTCAGTTAACCTGGGCCAAGCATCTTTTGAAGCGATGGCATCAATCATAAACCGGCTTCACAAGAACTTGGATGGAAACCAGGACCAGCACGGCAGAAACAGCCTTCTCGCTTCCTATATTTATTATGTTTTTCGCCTACCAAATACCTATCCCAACTCACCATCACCAGGTAGCTCTTTTTTCATTTTATTTCGAGTCACAGTTTGTTAAAAGTGGCAGAAATTGCCTGCTGGCAGGTGCTCTGGAGCTCCAACTGCATGGCTGGATCCCAGCCAAGCCCTATTATTAACTTTCTCTAAGATCCAGTGTAGCCATTTACAAGATGAGTATAATTACAGTTGGCCATGTCAGAGATTTAACTATTTGATGATCTTAAATAACAGTGTCACCACTGAAAGACTGCAAGGATAAATTATGGAAAAATACTGGGTTTTTTAGTTTTGTTTTCAGTGGCAAGTAGACAGATGTAGAACACTCTGGGCCTGTCCTGCCTCCCTGTCTCCTTCACTAGTACTTTCAAACTTTCATCCAGTTCCAGCAAAAGTTGGTACGCTGGCAAAGGAGTGTGAAATTCTTGAAAACACGTGTCTGGGTATGGGAGGAAAACAAATTAATTCCCCCTCTGCTGAGAACAAGGGATGTATCTGCATGGGGAGGAGGTGGTGTGAGTGACAGCCACAGAAAACTGGGCTTTGGAAGGGCTGTTGTGCACAGCACTTCTTGCATGGAGCAGAAAACCTCTGGGAGGCATTGGGAAGGTTGTGTACTTAAAATTGTGCCCAGTTCAGTGGTTTTTGAGTCTGAGGTCTGGAAAATAGCCCTTTAATTAAAGACATACCTCACACTGGCTGCCTAAATCCACAGGGAGCTTCCTGCTTCCCACAGATTGACGGATAAAATAGCTTTTTAATCCCATCCCTTTCTCCCTGCTGCTCGCCTGGGAGAACCAGGCAGGGGAAGGCACAGGAAGGTTTCGTTACTGGCTGTACAAAGGATTTGCTGCCTCAGGCTGGTGTAAACAGCGGGGATCAAGGCTCTGGGCGATGTTCTAATGGGATGTTCTTTGGTGACATGGCAGGTCCTGGTGGCTTGGGGGGATCAGTGCATTACGCCACCATGGCTCGATCCGCCGTCCGACCGGCGAGCCTGAACCTGAACCGCTCGCGGAGCCTCAGCAACAGCAACCCAGACATATCTGGGACCCCCACCTCGCCGGACGATGAAGTTCGCTCCATCATTGGCAGTAAGGTACGCGGGCACTACTGAGGGTCTTACGGGAACTTCAGCATCTTTTATTTAACCTTTAACGAAATAATGGGGAAGTTTTTGTGGTTTGTTTTGGTTTTTTTTCTTTCCTATGAAAAGATGTTCTTACTAATGGCCCCTTCTCAGACTTTTTCTGGCAGTTACTGATAACACTACTGAAACTCCACTCTTTGAAAATAGTTGCTGATCTCTCTGACTTGCTGGAGACCATCCTGGCAGTGTTAGTTCCACATGTGTGGTGGCCAAGGGCAAGAGTTCTTCTGGATGCTTGTCTCCTCAAGACTAGTAGGACAAGAATGGATTTACCACCTCGCTTTTCACAGGGCCAGCTGCCAAATTCTCTGACCAGCTCTCTTATGTCTCCCCAAATCTTACGTCCTCTACCTTGCTGCCCTGTGGTCCCACTCTTACCTCCCAAACCAAAACTCTCTCTTCTCCTCTGCATTCAGCACTAACTGCTGCTCAGATGCTTTCTCTACTACTCATGTCCAGAGCAGGTATCATGCACACAGCAGGAAGATTCCTGCTCCCTGCACGGGCCAGAGAGGATTTTGGATGATTAGTGAGTGAGCCATAGTCTGGCTGACCGAGCTGCAGTGTGAACTTACGGTGTGATAACTGTACCCACCGTGGCTCCCCACACCTAGAAGTGACTTTCATAGAATCACAGGATGGTTTGGGTTAGAACCTTCCCAGGTCCCCCAGTGCCCCCCCTGCCATGAGCAGGGACATCTGCACCAGCTCAGGTTGCTCAGAGCCCCGTCCAGCCTGGCCCGGGATGTCTCCAGGGACGGGGCATCCACCACCTCTCTGGGAACCTGGGCCGATGTTTCATTAGTGCAGAGCATCCGGTGTGGTCTTACTTTGACTTTTAAGAGCTCAGTATATGCAGAAGGGCCCGTCCCTCTCTGGTGACTTCCCAGTACACAGGTCTGCTACATTCCTGATTTGAGCACTTCAGTTTTGTGCCTAAAATATGTGGTATGAGCCAGGGCAAACCTGCTGTGTTGGTAATTCCCTTCCCTGAGAGGGCTGCCTTAGCATGGTTGGAGTTCTCTTTTTTAATCTTCAAACTGTGATAACGTACACCCAGGTGAGGCTTTCTTACCTGTGACCCGTCACTCTTCCGGCACAGATGAATTCCTGAGCCCTTTCAGAGATCTGTTACGTTGGATCGTTTGGAATCAGTGAGCAAGTTTGTCAAAAAAGCCATCAGCCTGACCAGACAGGCTGCTTGGTCCTGGGTTTTATAAGAGCAAGAAAAACATAGTTTCAGAAAGAGGTTACCAGTTTTAAACGAATAGCAACATAATTTGCTGACCAAATAAGAGACTGAAGAAGTGTGGGCAGGCAAATAATTATTTCTTACATCAAAGTTTGGACTTAGAAGTCTTAAAATATTTTAAAGACCACTTCAGTATCTTGCTAATTAAACAACCCTGACCTTTTGTGAAATGCCATAGGCACCAATGTGCATATGGAATTTACACAGGCTATCAGAAGTTTAACGCATGCTGGCTTAGTGAATAATGTCACAATACAAAATGAAGAGAGCTTTTCTTCTAGAGGTGTACTCTAGGCTTTAAAGAAAATCCTATTCTGTGGATAATTGTTGAGGGAAAAGTTTCGTTTAGGGTAGTCTGAGCATCGGAAATTAAGCTCAGTCTTGACTACACAGAATTTTGGTTGAACAGAATTATTTCTGCTTGTTAGTAGACAAAAATAAGACACTTCTTGAGATCCTGAAATGGGTAAAAGAGTGCAATAATTCCTATTCTGTTTCTCCGAGTAATGGCTTAGGCGCACATACCCAAATAGGGAACCTGAACTTCAAACTAGAATTTATCGTGGGAGGTTTCTGCTAAATAAATAGATAGATAGTGTTTTGTTGTTTGATGGAAGCCTTTGGAGTCCAGTCCTGAATTGGTTTTTGTTGTAATGTAAGATATTTGATAGGTTTGGTAAATATGCTTCAAGCCTCCCCTATATCAGCTTCTTTCTCAATTCTGAGAATTCAAATAGCCATCACCTTCACAGGATTTCGAAGATTTCTGTTTATTTTCATAACGGAGGAGGTTTCAGGCCTGTCACTTATTTTGCCTTCATTTATGAATCGAGCCCATGTGCTAAAGCACATTTATTAAGTGTCTAAAAAGACCTATGATAAGATTTTACACTTCAAATGTTCCCGAAATGTTGGAAATGTGCTGGGAAAACAAAGGATTGTGGAGTTTCGTTGCTCTGACAGGGGATTTTCACAAACGTGTGTTATGTTCCTGCACAGATCCAGCTGTGCAGGTTGAACCCCAGAGACGGAACAGAATTTAACAGCAGTTTTGTGAACTTCTGAATGACTCTGCCAAGCAAAAGGAAGAAGCTCCTGTACTCTTATTTTCCAAGGGGGAAAAATCTTTCCCTTTTCAAATTTTTACAAAATGACTTCTGCTTCTGCAAACACAGTATATGTTCAGCTTTATCCTCAAGACCAGAGCAACATGATTAGAAAGCTTGTGAGCAGAATTGTGAGTGCGATAACAGCATTTTCAAAATTAGACCTGATTTTACAAAACATGAGGTTAGTTCAGCATTCTGCGAAGTCCCTTCGGCTTTAATTCACTGTGAGCGAAATAAAGCATGTTTATGGGTCTGAGCAAGGCAGAGAGCTTTGATTTATTTCTTTCGAAAAGTAACTGAGATTAAAACACTCTCCTTATGCGTGTTAAGTATCTTTTTATTGGACATATTAAGCAAAATTACAGCGTTGCTGTACTCTGCGTAGAGGATAGCTCAGTGGATTAATGGTTCGAATCCCAGGTTACAGCTCTCATGCTGGGTTCAACCTTGAGGTGGATTTTTCTTGTCTGAGAGAAACAGATTGTTGGGCTTGCTGGACTTTGCAGCTGGTGATAATCGCCGCGATGAAACGGGCTGCACCTTTGCTTCGTGGATTGGGAAAAAGCCCTAAGTTGGCACAGAAACCGGGATGGAAGCTCTCGCTCAGGTGAGGGTTGAAATCCAGGCATGGAATTTATAAGGAATTTGGCTATTTGGCTGTGGCATTGCAAAACTGCCTCTGTTAGAACGGGTTCCAGGGACCCAGGAAAATCCACTGTGTCCCACTGAATGTTCGTGACTTGGGAGAAGCCTGGGTGACAAACACATTTTAATTTTTCCTTTTCTTATTTCTGAGTGGCTTGAGAGGAGAAGGGAGCAGAGAGAGAGGAGGGATCCACAGTCATTTTGCCCATATGATTCATTGCAGGAGTAGAACTTGAAGTACAAAGTAGACTGAGCTTTTAAAAAGCAGGATGATTTTTCAGATATTTTCCTTGGTTCCAGAAAAGGTATGTGCTCCTTCCTCTCTTTGCCACACGGCCCAGAGAAAATAGCCGAGTTTCCACGTGAAATCCTGTTCACAGGGTTACTCTACCAGCAGTGCCAGATTTTTATTCTGTGAGCAGAAAACCCTGTGAGAGCTGACAGTTTCTTTGAAGTTTTTCACCATTTCCATAGGATTTGTAGAGCTTATAGACTGTGGGCTAGCGAGTAATCTACCTTAAAAGTGCTGGAAACCTCAGAGAGCATCCTTTGTGGTTTTCACATCTGTGCACCAATTTGTGTCACACTGTAAATCTCAGCTGGCTCCATCTACTGAAATGAACTGGTTTAAACTGACCAAATTTTTTTTCAGGAGGAGGAGAGTTTTTGAATGTCAAAAGTTACAATAGGAAGGGTTGGACCGGAGCTGTCAACAGTATTAATGTGGTGTATGTGTGTGATGAGATATAAAATAATCCTCTGGACTAAAACGTCTCAAGAGACACCTGGGAATTCAGGCTGCTTTAACAGCGCTAACTGGTGACGTGTTCGCAGCGTAGCTGCTTTGATTGCTTTTAAGGGCTAAACTTTGACTACTGTATGGCATGCAACATGTAATATTTCTTTCCTTTCCCAACTGCTTTCTATTACATGCCCAGGGTTTAGACCGCTCCAATTCCTGGGTAAACACTGGTGGTCCAAAAGCAGCCCCATGGGGATCCAACCCCAGCCCAAGTGCAGAGTCAACACAGGTGGTGTCCTCGGGAGAGGTTTTTCTGGCTTTGTTTTCCCTGATGTTTCCTTGTAGAATATCTTCCTTTCAGTGTACACTCTGATTTTGGTGGTTTGTTTTTATTATTATTATTTTTTTTAATTTATTCCTGGAAAACATTGAGTTTTATTTTATAAATTAGCATCTTCTCCCCCACCACCTCACCACACTGCATGAAAAAACCTCAAAATGCGTGAACGTGTCCCCTTCTTTCATTTCAGTGATTGCTGGTCTGTGAAATGTAAATGCTGCGACTGCTTTTATTTTCTTTTTTTTTTTATTTTTTTCTCTCTCTCTTTCCTAACACTAGTTTCAGCTTCAGGTGGAGCACATTTCTAAGTGGGAACATTAATCACAGCTTCATAGTTTTGTCCATGTTTGCCATTTCTTTTGATGTTGTGAACCATTTTGCCATTTTCATCAAGCATTTAGTATTCATAGTCAAGTAATCCTTCATGACTGTTTGAGTGGAAACCAAAATTGGTACCCATGTAAAATTCTCTCGTAAAACATGTAAATTTAAGTGCTGGAACCAGTGACTTGCTAGGTCTGATTTTATCTGTTCTGTGCTGCAAAGTATGAAAACTTCATAGCAGCTTCAGTCAGAAAGACTTACTTTATTTAGCCCCCGCTGCCTGCTGCTTTCCACTGCATGGTTGCCTTGAACATACCTCTCAACTGTGCCTCCTTTCCAGTTTATCGCTCATCCAGAATTATTTAGCCTGAGTTCACTTGCACTCACGGCAAATTATTTCCATCAGAACCAGAACTTCAGTAATTTTCTCATTGCCTGTGCCAGTTGCAGCATCGCTGTGGGGCACATCCCCACATGCTCGGTCGCTGGTAGATTGAGAGGTATGGGCTGAAATTACAACTCTTACCTCCTTGGACATATGCATGTTGAGAAAATACAACGATTAAAAAGTTTCATGCTTTGCAGCATTAAGTGTCTTTGTGCATAAGAACACGCAGTTATTTAAATAGCCTATATGTCTTAAAACAGTAAAAAGTACTGTCATTTTGTTTAAACCAGATCTGTAAATGAATGAGAGTTTGAGAATGCATAAAAAGGTGTAAAGACAGTAAAAGTCTACAGTTGGAACAGTATTTTTGTAAACGTACGTTGTCCTTGAGCTGCAAAACCCATCCACAGCAAACTTTAATGTCCTGTCATCATTCATTCATCTCCACTCCGTAGGCTACGGATCGAAGTTGTAATCGTATGTCTTCGCACACTGAGACGTCAAGTTTCTTACAAACATTAACAGGACGATTACCAACCAAAAAGGTAGATTTCAGTGAAGACAATTGATTTTGTGGGGCAGGGAGGTCAAGTCATTCTGAAAACATGATGCAATCTATTCTTTTATTTATAGCCTGAGTTTTTCCGAGGTCATTAGGAACTGCTGTTGCTTAACACCTCTGAATATCCAGGCTGTAGTGAATATGAAGTATTCTGGCAAGAGTTGAATTGGGAAGAATAAAATGATCAGGAGTAGCTTGTCTGATTTAATGTCCATATTGTTTGGAGCCAGTGTACTGCTGGCTTTCAAAAAATATGAATAGCACTGTCTAGACATGTAAATGATACATTTTTGTGTGCAAAATTATAATGCGTTAGCTGGCAAGATCCTAACAAGATCCTGACAAGATCCTAATAAATGTCAGAAAGGCAAAATGCCTGACTTTTGTGTAATGAAAATGTGATCACTGACAACGCCCAGTCTGCGGGTTGGTCCTCCCAAGAAAATAAATCAAAAAGCTGTTTCTTAGCCCCACATTTCTTTCTTACTGTTTAAAGTCCTTTCTCACATACAACTTTGTACAAATTGCTTTATATGTCCACTTTTTACTCCTTTTTCCTGCAAAAATCAGACCAGGCAGAAAGGTAGACTTCTAAACTAAACTAATTTGAGCACCAAACTTTTTTTTTTTTTCGGGGTGGGGGGGTGGGTGGAAAATTCTTTTGCCACTTGAAATTCAATTTTGGAGCAAGATGCTGTGAAACGTTTCTCACATCACATACCATAACATCGTCCTTCATCGTTAGCTGGGGATTTCTTTAAGGGATGCCACCACTGCTGTCACGTTCCCAGTTATTTATTTTGCTTAACCTCACTGTTTGCCACACTTCCCATGGACCGTGCTACCATTTCTCATGCGGACTTTATTGTGAACTGATCGTGAGGCTCGGACTAACTCTGGATTTAATCTGTGTAGCTTTTTCACGAAGAGCTGGCCTTACAGTGGGTTGTGTGCAGCGGGAGCGTGCGGGAGGCAGCCCTACAGCAAGCCTGGTTCTTCTTCGAGCTGATGGTGAGCAAACTGGAAACACCTCGCTTATCGCCTTCCTGTTCGTAGTTTAAAACACAAACGGCAACAGCTGCAAGTGACTTTGCTGTAATTTATATTCCTATAGGTGAAGAGCATGGTGCATCATTTGTATTTTGCTGACAAACTGGATGCGCCAAGAAAGAATCGTTTTCCCGAGCGTTTCATGGATGATGTAACTGCTTTGGTCAGCACAATTGCCGGTGATATAGTCTCCCGGTTTCAGAAGGTAATGACAAACAATTAAACTGAACCCCGGTCAGACAGAGCTCAGGCACGAGACCTGCTGCATGTTTGCTGGTACCTCGACCAGGAATTGTTTGAAAACATACAGTGTTCTTCATTTTCTTTCCCGTTTTTCTCTTCTTTCTCTCTAGGATACAGAAATGGTCGAAAGGCTCAACACCAGTCTTGCATTTTTCCTCAATGACCTGTTGTCTATCATGGACAGAGGATTTGTTTTTGTTCTTATTAAGACTTGCTACAAACAGGTGAATGTAGACAAATATTATGACTTAACTGCGAACCATAGCATAGCCTATTACTCTAATTTTCTTTGAACAGACAGTAAAGTATGAACACAGAATTCTGCTATTCAAGTCTGTTTAGAGCAAGCAAGCCATTCTCAGTGGTGATGTAGAGTTTACACCCTTCTGATTGCACTCTTAAATGTGAACAGGGAGTAACTTCCTTGAGTGAATGTACACGCAGCAGGGAGGAAGATTTATTCCCTCTGCTTACCACATTTAGAGTAAATTGAAACAAAAATTAGTAGGAGGTTTTGTGAGGGAGCTCAGACTATGATGGTTTGTCTCTCAAGGACACATTTACCTTGTATGATCCCATCAGTCGCCAGACTCCCCTTCCATCCTTCTGAGGGTGCAAAGTCTCCTCCCCACAAGGAAGATTCCTACGTTATGCGTTGGGAAGCTTATTTGCAATGTTGTGGCAGGGGAATTGCCTCAGACCACAAGGTTTTGTTTGACTACAAACATCTGTGCTGACACTGTGTCCAAGGAGATGAGGAGGTATCAGGACTCATTTTTGCTGCAGAGTCTAAAACATTTTATATAAGGAGCAGGAAAAGCAATTGCATTTGAACTTTGTTGCCTACTCTGTGTTCGCCAACCCGCGTCTTCGACCTGTTGATGCATCGCACTGTGTGGTCCTGCTTCTCACAACTCCCTACTTAAATCACTAGGATGTGGCTGTCATATGTGAAGCACGTAGCTCTTCGTCTCCTTAATATAAATAGCGCTCTTATATACATCTTGTACTGAAATATGTGCCACTGGCTGGGAAGTATATCCCTCCCGCACATCACAAGTTGAATCTGTAGCACAAAGAAGTGATGTGGATGTGACCATTTAATGATATCAAGCTCTTCCATTTTTGCTTTGCAAGTGTTTTGAGGAGCACTGGTGGGACGGGGAGGCTGGTGCTGCATTTATACTCTGTTTTGGTGCTAACAGCGATCTTCTGGGCTAAACTCGCCAGGTGTCTTCAAAGCTGTATTCCTTAACAAATCCAAGTAACCTGGCGTCTCTGAGGCTGGACTTCCTTCGCATCATTTGCAGCCACGAACACTACGTCACCTTGAATTTACCCTGCAGTTTGCTCACACCGCCTGCATCTCCATCACCGTCTGTGTCTTCAGCGACTTCTCAGGTACGCCGTGACAAAGATCCTTTGTGGAAATGCAAGTTGGGCTGTGTTCTGAGGCCTAAATCGTGTGAGGCGGTTGCACCGCCTGTATTTTCAGTGTCTGCTTGCTAAGATCAGTTGGAAGTGTTCATTTAGAAATTAATTTTTCCTGCTACATAGATTTTTGACTTCTTTTGATTGTTTATTATTGAAAAAAGAATGCCCATATCCCTGTCCTCACGGTCACCAGACATATTTCTGTCCTTAGGGACCTAGTCCCCTTCTATACTGGACCAACACATGAACCTAAATGAGCCATTAAAGAAAAGGCTTTGCCCAATGTTGCCCTTCTCTTACAGAACAAGGATGTTTCACAGCACTGTATTCAGTCCGAGCCTGTGCAGAAAAAGTAATTTGAATTAGCAAGTGTGTCATTCAGGTGGATTAATTAGTTGTAAAATAACATAAACTAAATCAAATTAAAGCCTTCTTAAACCTGAATAGGAGCATCTGTACCTGAGTTAAAAGTTTAACTGATCTGCTTTTAAAGATTATTTGGGCTTAGCTTTCCTAAGGCTTGTCCTGTAGGTGGGAAGGCAATGACAGCAAACAGAATTAACAGCAGAGTTAGTGAGTTTACACATAATGTAAATAGATGTGCTTAGATCCAAACAAAAAAAGGGAAAAGGTAGTTTATGTGAGATTGTCTTTAGTTCTGAAAACTGCTTCTAATGTATTTCATAAGCTTTGACTCTGTGTTCCAAGGGGCCTCATTATGCAACTTCTGAAACTTGATTTTTTGCAGAGTTCTGGATTCTCCACAAATGTCCAAGACCAGAAGATTGCAAATATGTTTGAATTGTCTGTGCCTTTCCGCCAGCAGCATTACTTGGCCGGGCTTGTATTGACAGAACTGGCTGTCATTTTAGATCCTGATGCAGAAGGGTAAATCTGTACAATTTTTTTTCCCCAATACTTTTCTGTAATTCCAAGCAAGTTGTGGATGCAAAGCAAGTTCTGCCATGGCCAGAACTGATTTAAATTTGTGAGCTGAGAGGATAAGAAACCAGTTCTTTAAGAATCCACTTTCTCCCTACCACTCATATTTCGTACTTCCTTGGCCCTGACTCTGAAACATGGTTTCAGTCACATTTTTCCAGCTGAGAAGAAGGGAGAGAGGTTCCTGCTGGAGCCCCTGTCTGCCACAGGGGCACAGCTGAGGCTCTTAGGAGGAAAATAGATAAACAGATTTTCTCAATTGTAACAAGAAAATTTTCAATGTTTCAGAAGTCTCTGTGGCTGGTGGTTTTGAATGTTGCAATGTATTTCACTTGTGGTCCTCCCAGCTCTTTTTAAGCAGAAATTATGCATTGATGAGGTCCCTGCAGGTCACATATATAGACAAATAGAGTCAAACATGCAGTTTGTCCGTGACTTGCCCGGCTTGTGCAGCAAATATTTTTCTGAAGTAGGAGTGTAGCCTGTAGTTCTGACGTCCAGTCTGTTACTTGTGTTCTTTAGGGCTATATTCTGCCTTGCCTCTTTAAAATGGGTTTCAATGGAAATTATTGATTGCTTCTGCAGTCCTAAGTTATCTCGCAGGCATTTTTCTCAAGGTGGACTCAGAAATATCGGCTGAGTCAACAAATGCTGATGATTCATGGTTAATTCTGCCCCTTTAACAAGAGGTCTCGGGAGTTAAACATTTATTCTGTTTCCTGTTGGAGAAGAAAGTGATGCCATAAATTAGAATATTTTCTTGTATACATACATAACATGCTGCAGGCCATTTGTTGGCCTGAAATGGAAAAAGCAGCAAATCTTTACTCATATACGCTGGCTGCAGAAATCCTTTTTGTGGCACAGGACCATCCCACTCACTGGTCAGAAATCGGGTCCTGTCTCTCATCATATTTGCCCTTGTTCTTCACCAACTTTCTGTTCTCACCTCCCTGCCCCTTGAGCTCTCTCATCTTGCTGTTCTCAGCACTTAAGCTTGGCCCAGGACGGTAATCTCAGCCCAGCTGCACAAAGGGACAGTGGGGAGACGGCTCCTCCCTCAAACCTGGTCTAGACAGAAAAAAACCCCTGATTCTAGTTGAACTCTTGAGATGCGATTTGATCAAAGCTCCTGAATTTTCGTGGAGATGTATACCAGTAATGCATTTGGGTTTTATTGTTTTCCAGAATGACTTGTAGTTTGCAGTGTATTGGCTGTTCTCAGGCTTCAACCTTCTACATTCGCCCTGGTAGATCCACCGTATAAAGTAACCCAGTCTGTTCCGATCCGCTCCTCCCTTGCCTGTGAAGACTTTTAACAGGCAAATAGTATCATGAGCAGGCTATTAGTAGAGGCTTCAGACATGCCTGCCGTGTTTTGGCCCCCACTGGAAAAAACTCAGAATTGTTCCTAGTTGCGCGATCCTGCAGCAGCACTGGAGAAGGATATCCATCTAGTTGCTTATTGTGTTAGAGCCTTGCCTTAGGTCTTGATGGGTGATACACAGGCTTCAGTGTGTTCTGTTCTTGCTCTTTTTGCTCCATTAGTAAACTATGTTAAATTTTAGCTCACCCGTTTTATAAGAACTCTTTGGGTCGAGGCGGGTGGGTTACACAGATCCCTCCATACGGGGTGCTGCACTGCAACACGGTGCATCACATCCTCCTCCAGCGCACTTGGATTCATAGAATTGTTTTGGTTGGAAGAGACTCTCGAGATCATCGAGTCCAACCGTCAACCTCACGCTGTCACTAACCCACGTCCCCAAGAACCTCATCTCCGCATCTTTTAAACCCCTCCAGGGATGGTGACTCCACCACTGCCCTGGGCAGCCTGTTCCAGTGCCCGACAGCCCTTTCTGAAAAGAAATTTTCCCTCCTATCCGATCTAAACCTCCCCTGGCGCAACTTGAGGCCGTTTCCTCTCATCCTGCCCTTGCAATCTAAAAGACTCTACAAGATGCAGATGAAAGAACGAGCTGAATGTGTCAGAGTGAGTCCAAGCAGCTGTAGACCCTCAGCAGACTGTCTCTGTGAACAACGCTGGGGTGCTTTGGTTATTAACTCATACTGCTCGTTTCACAGTGCCCATGTTGTCCATATTGTCTGAGGTTATAAGGGCAGAAGTGAGAAAATCAGAATTTGGCCCTCAGTATTCAGCAACTAAAGTCATTTTTCCAAAAGTGTGCTGTCTTGACACAAATTTAGGCCAGGGCTGAGATAACAGAGGGGATGGCTGGAGGGCGGCACGATCAATTCATTGCATTATCAGCCAGAAATATTAGGGGGCCGTATTTCCTCCTCTTGGCTGTGGATCGATCCACCGCGGTACCTGCTCTGTTCCGGAGAAGTGAAAAAGAAATCCATGTAGCCCTAGGTTTGAATTACTCTGTTTGGATGTGTTTTCCCTCTGTGCAGTTCTGTAGCCTGCAGGATAGTTTCCCTTGAACTGTCAGAAACACAATTTAGGTGCCACTCCTTCAAAATAGTACAAAGGCTTTCCTTTAGCCTTAATCTGAAGGAACCGGTCACTTAAATAAGCATTTCCTTCCTAGTTGTTAAGGGTCTCACTAATTACACAAACAAACAATTGTAGGATCTCATTACAGTTTGATTGAAAAAACAGAGGAAAGAAGTGTCGCTACAACTACCTGATGTCCTCTAACCTGTATGGGTATCTTTTAAATCGTTTTAAACCCCCAACAATCCAGCCAAAAGCCTCTCGTCTTTTTTTTTTTTTAACCAGAACTCAACTCTACTTTTCAGGTAAAGTGGATACTGCCTGAAATTCAACACTTGTTTTAATACCTCAGGTCTGAACACTGAAGCTTATGTTTTGCTAATGCACAATGTATGAGCTTCCTTGGCTGCTTCCTGCATGGGGTAAAGTTGTCTTCTTGGCCTGGTTTGCCTACAGAAGCAAATAGCTCCAGAGGTCCCTGCTGTTTGCTCTGAGTTTCGCCTCGGTGTGGTGGTGGAGGGAATCGAAAGGAGCAGAGAGCGAGTTCTTGAGAGATTCAAGGGAGTTTGGGGTTTCAAGGCGTGAACACCGAGTTGGCTCACGCAAGGTGTCCAGCAAAAGGGATGGTGCTTGGGCCCTGCCATCGTTTGCATCTTAATAATGAGGAAGGCCATTTTTGTTGCTGTTTCTCCTTCTACCCCTCCATTTCTTTGACACTTTTTATGCAGAATTATGGATCTGTAGTCTACCGTTTTGGTTGAATAATTGCATGGGGGGCTGGGGAACTGAAGCAGAAACTTCCCTATCATTTGATAAAAGCAATGGTCTGTCTTAGGAGGGCTTTTCTCTCTGTAAATGGTGTTAAATAGAAACAAAAAAAAGAACACATCAAATAGTTTCACTAAACCCGCTGTCCTCTTAAGTTTCTCTCCCTGTTTTCCATATTCCCTAAGTTCTCCTAATGATCTGTAGTAGACTCAATACTTCAGCATAGCAGTAGCCGGGACTTTGTTTTCATATGGAAAATACAAGAGTGTTCACATTATATTGAGTGTGTACCTCCACAAGATATTTTTGTATGTTTTATATGGCACAGTGAAAAGCCAGCCATTTGTAAAACAGATGGGAGATTAAAAAAAATACGTGTAATGGCATTTTATTTGAAGCTAAAAATAAAAACCAGGATTTTTTTTGTGTTTTTTGAAGCACCTTAGTTACAAAGTATAGTTTGCTTTGAAGATATTAACTAATCTGTGTGACCCAACTCTCTTTTAACAGTTTATTTGGATTGCATAAGAAGGTCATCAATATGGTACACAATTTACTGTCCAGTCATGACTCGGATCCGCGGTACGCTGACCCGCAGGTAAAGGCCCGGGTGGCAATGCTGTATCTACCTCTGATTGGCGTGATCATGGAAGCCGTGCCTCAGCTTTATGACTTTACAGGTATTTTATATTCTGTGCTTTGAATACATGTTCATCCGCTCACCAGACTTGAGTGTTTGAGTTCTCAAATTGAACTACAAAACCCTTTACTGTTGGGTGAGATTGTTTCTGGTTTTGAATTGTGACTTCGAACGTGTTTTTGCATCCATTTCCCAAACTGTACTTGCAAAATGTATCTTCAGTGACTTAACACTCAAAGGCTTCATTTGCCCAATTGTTCGCGTGAAGCAAAAAACGAGCAATGCATTTTAGTTAACATCTGGCTGCGTACTGTCCCTCTGCATCTCTGACCTGCTTGAAAAGTCACCTCACGTAGTGTACAATTGTCATAACAATTCCGAAGGATAAGCAGAGTTCTTCTCCTTCCTCTTAGCATGTGCTCTGGCAGCAGCGCGTTTCAGGGGTGCTTTGCAAAATGTTATTTCAAATCAGGGCAGGGAGTCCAGTCTGAAATAGTTTGAAATTTGGAGGTGTCATCTGCAACCTTTGAGTTCAATGACACAATAAAGCTACAAGTCAGGATTTGAAGTGAAGCACTCAAAGGGACAAAAGGTCTAATTTTCAGAAGGGTTCTAGATACTGAGGTTGTGTAGGTTGCATTAGAAAATTGTAGTTTGCTTTGCGTGATCTCAAATAACAGCCCTGCTTACTTGCAGGACCTCATGAGCGTGATGATTTTCAGTTTGCATTCCTGGACAGTTCCATGAAATTAGCACTGTGGAGGGAGTCTGGGGAGAGAAACTTTGAATTTGGGGACTGACGAGATGCACGTGTTTCTCGGTAGAGAGTCACAACCAGCGAGGGAGGCCGAGCTGCGTCGCTGTCGATGATTACGAAAGCGAGGGTGGAAGCATGATAAGCCAGACAGTTGCCATGGCCATCGCAGGAACATCGGTGCCTCAGCTCACCCGGCCCAGCAGTTTTCTACACACCTCGTCGGTACAAAGCCACCTCTCTCTATTCCTTCACCCTCAATCTGTGTCAACAAGCAAATATTTATGCATGCAGGTCCTGTGAAGCTGATCAGTGAGTGGTAGGGACCACTGGGTGTTACACAGGGAGGCAGAGGGTGAAAGACAAGGGGGAACAAATCACGTTTGCAGGTGGTTGTGCCTTTCTCAGAGACGGTATAAGAAAATGCCAGATGGGGATAAAAATCAACAAACCTCAGAAAACGGAAGAATTCTCTTTTCTGATAAAGATTCTCTTGTTTTGAAACAATCTGATAAAAGCTCTGTGAAATGCAATGGTCATTGAGCTCTGAGCAAAAATTCCTTCCATGTCTAAATCCTGCCTGGCTGAAGACACAAATGAGCCATTTCCCCTGTTCTCTGCTCAGGGAGGGAATCCTCCTCCTTCCAGAAGCAGGCAGGCCGTTCCATTTCTCAGTCCTGCTTTTACTCCTGCATCAGAACCCCATTTTGTTGGGTTTTACGCACGCTCAAAGTGAGACACTGATACATGCATGAGATAATGAATGGAGCGCCTCTGTGTAACTGTGAACCTGCTCGAGGTTATTAAAGGCATCCTGAGGGAAGTGAGTATTTGCTGCCTGAGCAGAAACTCATTCATTAAATTTGATTATTTTGGTTCAAACTACAGCTTCACACTTGTGGCTTGTCTATCTGCGAGCTGTTGGTTTGAGAAAAGAGCGATGTGTATCTCCTGGTTGTTAGTAAAAAATGTCTATTGACCTTCTGTTCCCATTTGGTAATTATTTAGGCTGGGATGGTAGGTGGTGCAGATTCTTTTAGTGATGACTGAAGTGTTTGGATGTAAAATACAGCATGGCAAACATATTGACCTGTCTGTTTCAGAGCGGCAGGCAGCACTCCACCTTCTCAACAGAGTCCAGCCGCAGCCTCCTGATCTGTCTCTTGTGGGTGCTCAAGAACGCGGATGAAAGCGTCTTGCAGAAATGGTTCACAGACCTCTCGGTGTTGCAGCTCAATCGCCTGCTGGATTTGCTTTATCTTTGTGTATCCTGCTTTGAATACAAGGTACTGCGATATTGTTTAAACCTCCTGAAGTTCCTCCTAGGGCTTGCCAAGGAACTTTACACTCCCATCCTTTACACGACTCCAGAAAGGCATTTCCTGCTCTACTCTAAGTATTTCCTGTATTTAGAATCCCAAGGCTTAGCACTTCTCTGTGCAACCTCTAGCCCTTTTCCATGTTTACTTTTCAGCCATGCAAGTGTCTTGTGCCTTGTTTCACTTCTTACGCAGGTTGTGCTGCTTGCCACTCATCTGGGAACTGCTGCGGAGAAAGGGGGTGGCTGGTGGCCACTTTGCTTACTGTCAACAAGAAGAGAGTTTTCCATAGCAGTGTTGGAGTCTGAGTGGATTGTCTCACTAGCAACTAAACCTGTATTTCTTTCTTGCCCTATGTCTTTAGACAGGAAAGATATTTTGAGTTGCTAATGCTTAGAAAATATCCCAGGTTGAAAGAATCTTCCCTCGTGGTCTCTCTCGAAACTTGCAGGGCAAGAAAGTGTTTGAAAGAATGAACAGTCTGACATTCAAGAAGTCAAAAGACATGAGAGCCAAACTTGAAGAAGCTATTTTGGGGAGCATAGGGGCAAGGCAGGAAATGGTCCGAAGAAGCAGAGGACAGCTGGGTAAGTAAAGAAGTCTTCTCTGCTGTCCCCGTTTCCCAAAAACTGCTACTCCCATGCCCAACAATTACTTGCAGCCGTCCGTGATGTGAGATACTACCCATCAAGATCTTCAGGCGAAGAGGCCCCTAGAAAATGCTGTTTGCAGTTTGCAGCATGCTTTGCTGGGCCTGCAAAATTAGGACACTTTTCCCAAGTTCCATCTACAGGAGATTTATTTACTTGATTGCCTTTGTGCACGTCATCATGTCTCATTTATGGGGTGTTCTTGCCTGAACTTCTTCCGGTGTAGAATTAGGGGCCATGTAAACTTCTTGGGTAAGTGCCACAGCCTTGGGCTCGAAGAAGTCATAGTTTGCTGTCACCTGTCACTCGTGAACAAATCTACACTTGCTACCCGTGCAAAAAAAATTAGCATTAGGTGACTGCTATTGTTTTCATATTCTCCTGCAGAGAGAAGTCCTTCTGGGAGCGCGTTTGGAAGTCAAGAGAATTTGAGATGGAGAAAGGATATGACTCACTGGCGTCAAAACACAGAAAAGCTTGACAAGTAACTCTGCCTTATCCTTCTACATTACCAATGTGGGAATGCGGGGTGTCTCTCCCCTTGGGTGAATGGCAGCGGCTCACTTAGCTCTCATGTGAGCAGGTTTGGGCCCTCGGTTGGAACAGGGCTGGCAGTGTGCAAATCGCTTTTAGTCCAGCACTGCCCTAACTCCTTGCTTTTTCACTGTCCCTTGCTTGCTTTGGTTTTAAAATGAGATTTAAAGAGACTGATACAACCCTTTACCTTCTCAAAACCCTGTAGCAAGCTGTAATTTAGAGAGACGATCCATTAACAGTGTTCATAGATAGCATATATATCTCATGTCATATTTCCTTTATTCCATAAGAGCATTCTGGAGTTCTCAAAGCTCGCTTTCCTTTCCTGTCCTAATCCATCACTTTGGTTGTTTTTCCACATGTGCTGTGCTTTTAGAAGCCACAAACCAGCCAGGTACTGTAGCATTGGTGTGCAGTTCTTATGAATTGGCGTTTTGTACATCTGCAGCCTCAATCATCACAGCGTTGTTTGTGATGCTTGGCAGAAGTTTTCGGTGTGTGTGTGCAACTGGTTGAAACGAGCTCTTATTGCTTATTACGCCCATTTCCTCTAAAATTCCCTCTCTTAGTGTGGTTTAATCTGGAGGGCTCAGGAGTTGTGTTTGAGCTTCGCTGTGCACGTTTTTGTTTCCTCAAATTGCAACCCGCAGTCCCCATCCTCCTGGCAAAAGCCTTGTTCCTAAACCTGGGACAACAGTCTCAGCCCAAGTGAAGCTCTGAAGAAATTGGGGAACGGGGTCCTCAGAGCCTGGATGGAGAGCAGGCCAAATTTTACCCTCGAAGACATTAATGCTTCCTGCAGTTGGAAGTACATCTTCACAGCTTCCACTTGCTTTGTCCAACACCAGAATGTAGTCTCTTGTTATGTCAAGTAGTGGCTTTTTGTCCAAGACTCCAGTCCTGTTGAGACCTTGGGAAAGCCACGTGACCAGTGTGTTTCAACCTACTAATGAAGCAATGTAGGTATAAATTCCACCACAGCACAACTCCAGAGCTGTGGACAGAGTTACACCAGATTAAAATTCGGCCTGAAGAACTAATCAGTTCGCTGCTGGCACTGAGTCTGAGCCCTCTCTCCTCTTCCCAGCAGGACCTCCTGTCCATGTTAAACAGCTGTGCAATACCTTGATGATCAAAGGGTGGTATCTCACCCCACAAAATAATCTGCTTAAATAACTCTACAGATGTGCTTTTTAACCCATATTTCCTCACTGTGACCCGAGTCCATCGCACTCCGCTCCTCCGGCACTGCAAGCGTGTTCTGCACTCATAGGCAGAGTCTGGCCTTTTGAAATTAATTAAACAAGACTTTTCACACCAAGAACCGTGCACAGCTGATTGCAGGTGGTATCATTTTGTGCAGATGGTATTATTTTATAGAGAGCCAGGCCCTAAGCCTTCATTTTCTGGAGCCTGAAGAGTAGATAATGAGCGTGTGACCCGGTCCCAGAGCATGGCAGGGGGCTTGCTGCAATCTGGGTCCCAGAGCCGAGTCAGCTGCCGTCCCCTTTGGTGTGTAATTTCTTTGGATTTGATCAGTTTCCGTGTCTGTTGGAGGTGGCACATGCAGTAGGACAAGGCACAGTTGGGCTCTTCAAATATCCTGCTGGGTCTTTGCCAAATCCAGCTCCTGCCACTGAAATTAGGCGGTTGCTGCTGAATTCCCAGGGCCACTGGTGTGAGGGGTCATACGAGCTTTGTAAAGCCGTTCCAGCAAAGTGAGTGCCTGGCAAATAACAGCCAAATGGTGCCATTTTTCTTGAACTTATTCAAGAACTGTAATATAATGTAGCTTAAACAGATGAAGATCGCACCCTCAGACTATGCTACAACCAGTCTAGCTGCGGGGATCATCAGTGCAGATATATTATATTAGCTCGTGTAGCACCACCTTGTGTCCATAGTCTATAACATAAAGCCGTATGTTCTGTTTCTGGTTGTGCTGTTGCATGCCGAACGATGCTACTAAACCAGTTTTGAGTTGGGCTTTTTGATTCTAAACTGTTATTGTGTTCCTGGGAGAGTAATGGAGTGGCAGAAAGTAGCGTGATTTCTCCTGAGCATGGCGAACATAAATCCTGTGTAAGTTTGTATATGTAAAAAAAACCAAGTCTTTCTTCCTGTCCTCTTAATGGATGCGTTAAAATATCCTTGTAGTGTTGTCCAGTAGTAAATGTATGCATTTCGACTGGGGGTTTTCTGCTAATGTGAAAATATTTTTGACCGGAAAATATGTAGGTCTGCTTCTTAAACAGAAAGTAATTTTATTGCTTTCTTTCTCTTATTAGATCAAGGGCAGAGATAGAACACGAGGCACTTATCGATGGAAATCTTGCAACGGAAGCGAATCTGATTATTTTGGATACGCTAGAAATAGTTGTACAGGTAAGGATGGTAAGAAAATAGAAATATAACAGCATTACGGTCACCTGGGCAGGCAGCAGATTGTTAAACAAAACCTTCCTGCTGCTCTGAACTGCCTGAGCGCCGTCAGAACTGTTCAAGCACCCTGCTGCAGCGGGAAGGGTGGTAATGCCTCAGCCCAGAATAATCTGCTTTAAAATGTCAATGCCTTCCTTCAGTCTTTTTGAAAGTTGTTCACTATTGTGGTGTAAGAAGCAGATGTTCATAAAACTCAGTAGTGAACTGTAAAAATTTCCAAGTTCTGCCCTCTTCTAACTGATTCGTCTGGTTCCTTCCCAAATCCACCTCAAGTTGTTGAGTTCCAGGTCAGTCTCCTGCCTCCATACTTAATGTTCGTGGTGCAGGGAAACCTCCGGGCTCGTTGATCTGTGCGCACAGCCCAGTGATGTTCTCAGTCCCTGCTGATCAGCACGGACACCTGGCAGTTTTGTCCCCTGCTTTTGTACAAATGGAACAGGCATGGGCTGGAAGCAGGTGGACACAAGAGCAGATCTGCTCCTGAGCTGCAGGGAGACTTGGGGATACTGGGGGTTACACCTTGCACCCGAGGAATCCACTTTCCCTCTAGTAGAACAAGGTCCCCAAAGTTCAGAGCTTCATTGGCTGGAAAGCACCATCATTCCAGCAGTGTTAGCGTGTGGCTCAGATTTTCATTACCTGGGGGTTGATTCAGAAATGTGACTGTTTTGCAGGGCCATAGAAATAGAACATAGAATAGAATCGTAGAATCATTTTGGTTGGAAGAGACCCTCAAGATCATTGAGGCCAACCATAACCCACGCCTGGCACTAAACCATGTCCCTAAGAACCTCATCTAAATGCCTTTTACACCCCTCTAGGGATGGTGACTCCAGCACTGCCCTGGGCAGCCTGTTCCAATGCCCCACAGCCCTTTGGGGAAGAAATTCTTCCCAAGATCCAACCTCAACCTCCCCTGGTGCAATTTGAGGCCGTTTCCTCTGGTCCTGGCGCTTGTTCCTGGGGAGCAGAGCCCGACCCCCCCTGGCTCCAAGCTCCTTTCAGGCAGTTCAGAGATCAGAAGGTCTCCCCTCAGCTCCTGTTCTCCAGCTGAACCCCCAGCTCCCTCAGCCGCTCCCGTCACACTTGTGCTCCAGCGGGTAATTTCTCCATTCCAAAGGGCTTTTCAGCGGTTGTTCTCCCCTGACACACACACGAGAGGTTGATTTTTGCTCATGCAACTTTTGGTTTACTTTTGACTGCAGACGGTTTCTGTGACGGAGTCCAAAGAGAGCATCCTCGGCGGGGTGCTGAAGGTGCTTCTGCACAGCATGGCCTGCAACCAAAGTGCACTTTATCTCCAACACTGCTTCGCCACACAGAGGGCTTTGGTTTCAAAGGTGAATTCTCTGCAGATGCTACAATATATCCTGAGCAGCACTGATGGAGGATGGGGCTGTTTTCTTCCTTTGCACTGGGGTCACTTCACCAAGCATTTATTATTTTGTGCAATATTGATTTTCAGGAAGTGTGGTCTGGGGGGTTGATAAATCCTGGCTGGTTTTCATAATTGGTAGTACCTGTATTTATGCATTTTGGGTTTGATGGCTGCACGCAAAGGTACAGTTCGCACAGCCCAAGCGTGGCGCGGGTTCCTGCTGGCCCATGCTAAGCAGGCAGAGGCATGTAGACAGCAGGGAGCACAAAACACAGGTGGAATTTAAGTTATATGAATCTCACTTAAGGTGGATTTGTTTTACTGGGCCCATAATTTAAACAATTTCCTGGTTTCTGTAGGTATACTGGGAATACCTCACAGTTTTAAGCCTGAGTTTTTGGAACTCATGTAGATCAGTGTAAGGGTCTAGATGTAGGAACAAATTGTGGGGGTAGGTAAAATGAGTTGCCTTCCATTGCTACCAGTGAGTCTGCTTTTGCCTCACTGTACAAGTGAAGTGATTCAAATTAGCACCTCTCCCCTCAAACAGAGAGGACTGGACTTTCTGTAATGCCAGTGTACGCTCAGTGCAGTGGATTGCCCTGGCCTTCACGGAACACGAGTGCGTGTTCCTGTCCAAACACTAATTTCCTCACGTGCTGTGTTTCCAGTTCCCAGAGCTGCTGTTTGAAGAAGAGACGGAGCAATGCGCGGATCTGTGCCTGCGGCTCCTGAGACACTGTAGCAGCAGTATCAGCACCATACGGTCACACGCCAGTGCCTCACTTTACCTCCTCATGAGGCAAAACTTTGAGATTGGGAATGTGAGTATCCTGCTGCACTTCATTAGGTTATTCTATGTAAACGGGTGGAGACTGCTGGGATTTTGGTTTCGTTCAGCTCTTGCTTACTTCTAATTACATCTTAGCTTGACTCACCCACATGCACTTTAAATTGTCAAGAAAATTCCCAGCCTTAACTCTTCAGTTGGTATTTCACAGGCATACGTGTAGCTCTGTGTCACAAAGCTCTGCCACAGACATCTCTGGTTGGTTACAGTCCCCCACAGTGGGCAGAAGACCCAGAGAGACCTGCTGGTTCTGGGCCCAGGGACTGTTAACGGTTTGATAGCAACAAATTAACTGTGAGTTCAGTTTTTAGCCCAGCCCAAACCAAAAGCAAGTGTCTAGAATGAAGGCTGTATTACAGAATCACAGAATCACAGAATCACAGAATGTTAGGGATTGGAAGGGACCTCAAAAGATCATCTAGTCCAATCCCCCTGCCAGAGCAGGAAAACTTAGGTGAGGTTACACAGGAAGGCGTCCAGGCGGGTTTTGAATGTCTCCAGAGAAGGAGAATCCACAACCCCCCTGGGCAGCCTGTTCCAGTGTTCTGTCACCCTCACTGAGAAGAAGTTTCTTCTCACATTTAAGTGGAACCTCTTGTGTTCCAGCTTGGACCCATTACCCCTTGTCTTACTGTTGGTTGTCACCGAGAAGAGCCTAGCTCCATCCTCGTGACACCCACCCTTTATATATTTATAAACATTAATGAGGTCACCCCTCAGTCTCCTCTTCTCCAAGCTAAAGAGACCCAGCTCCCTCAGCCTTTCCTCATAAGGGAGATGCTCCACTCCCTTAATCATCTTTGTGGCCCTGCGCTGGACTCTCTCCAGCAGTTCCCTGTCCTTCTTGAACTGAGGGGCCCAGAACTGGACACAATATTCCAGATGAGGTCTCACCAGGGCAGAGTAGAGGGGAAGGAGAACCTCTCTGGACCTACTAACCACCCCCCTTCTAATACACCCCAGGATACCATTGGCCTTCTTGGCCACAAGGGCACAGTGCTGGCTCATGGTCATCCTGCTGTCCACCAGGACCCCCAGGTCTCTTTCCCCTACACTGCTCTCTAATAGGTCATTCCCCAACCTGTACTGGAACCTGGGGTTGTTCCTGCCCAGATGCAAGACTCTACATTTCCCCTTGTTATATTTCATTAAATTTTTCCCCGCCCAACTCTCTAGCCTGTCCAGGTCTCGCTGGATGGCAGCACAGCCCTCTGGCGTGTCAGCCACTCCTCCCAGCTTGGTGTCATCAGCAAACTTGCTGATAGTACACTCAATTCCCTCATCCAAGTCATTGATGAATATATTGAACAGTATTGGTCCCAGAACTGACCCTTGAGGCACTCCACTAGATACAGGCCTCCAACCAGACTCCGCCCCATTGATCACAACTCTCTGGCTTCTCTCCTTCAGCCAGTTTGCAGTCCACCTCACTACCCGATCATCCAGTCCACTCTTCCTCAGTTTTGCCGTGAGGATGCTGTGGGAGACGGTGTCAAATGCTTTGCTGAAGTCAAGGTAGACCACATCCACTGCTCTGCCATCGTCAATCCACCTTGTTACGTCTTCATAAAAGGCTATGAGGTTGGTCAAACACGACTTCCCCTTGGTGAAGCCATGTTGACTGTCCCTGATGACCCTCTTATCCTTGATATGTCTTAAGATGGCACCAAGGATAAGGTGTTCCATCACTTTCCCAGGGATGGAGGTGAGGCTGACCGGTCTATAGTTGCCCGGGTCCTCCTTCTTGCCCTTTTTGAAGACCGGAGTGATATTTGCTTTCCTCCAGTCCTCAGGCACCTCTCCCGTTTCCCAAGACTTGGCAAAGATGATGGAGAGCGGTCCAGCAATGACTTCAGCCAGCTCCCTCAGCACCCTCGGGTGCATCCCATCTGGACCCATGGATTTATGGATGTCCAGATTGCTTAATTGCTCCCTAACCCAGTCCTCATCAACTGAGGCAGACTCCTCCATTGCCCTGCCTTCCTCTGGGGCCTCAGGGGTACGGGGCTCCTCAGGACAGCCTCCGGCAGAGTAGACAGAGACAAAGAAGGCATTCAGTAATTCTGCCTTCTCTGTATCTTCTGTCACCAGGGCACCCACCCCGTTCATCAGTGGGCCTACATTGCCTCTGGTGTTAGTTTTATCTGCCATGTATTTGAAGAACCTCTTCCTGTTGTCCTTGACCCCTCTCGCCAGGTTTAACTCTAAGGAGGCCTTAGCTTTCCTAGTTGCCTCCCTACATCCTCTGACAACAGCCTTATATTCTTCCCAAGTGGCCAGCCCCTCCTTCCATGATTTGTAAACCCTCCTCTTCCACTTGAGTTTGCCCAGCAGTTCCCTGTTTAACCACGCAGGTCTCCTGGCTCCCTTCCTTGACTTCCTGCGCGTCGGGATGCACTGATCTTGAGCTTGGTAGAAGCAGTCCCTGAAAGTTAACCAACTATCTTGGGCGCCTTTACCCTCAAGCAGCCTTGCCCACGGGATTTCCTCCAGCAACTGTTTGAAAAGGCCAAAGTCGGCCCTGCTGAAGTCCAGGGTTGCAATTCTGCTCGGTATTCTGCTCCCACCACAGGAGATTCTGAACTCCACAATCTCATGGTCACTGCAACCAAGGCAGCCCCCCACCTTTACTGCTTCGACCAGACCCTCCTTGTTAGCGAGGACAAGATCCAGCAGCGCACCTCTTCTAGTCGGCTCCTCCACCATTTGCATCAGAAAGTTATCGTCAATGCACTGGAGGAACCTCCTAGACTGAGGCTGGCTGGCTGAGTAGTCCTTCCAGCAAACATCAGGGTAGTTAAAATCCCCCATAACAACCAGAGCCTGTGACTGTGAGGCCACGCTCAGCTGCCCGTAGAAGGCCTCATCAACTTCCTCACCCTGATCTGGTGGCCTGTAATAGACTCCCACAACAGTGTCACCCCTGCCAGCCTGCCCCTTAATTCTCACCCACAGACTCTCAACTCGCTCCTCAACCGCACCTGGACAGTAATTCACGAGAACAGTATTCACGAGAGGGAGTTGAGCATCATCCTGTGCAGGGTCCTTGAGTGCAGGGAGAAGGAGAAAAAACTAAGACTTTTGCAGGAGAACCTTCACCTGCAGCTAAAAATTCTGTCCTCAGATTATGAAGTCAGTAGCACCAGAGGATTATTATAATCACTTCTCTGTGACAAGCCTTTTCACAAAACTTGTGTTTTCTTTTTTTGGATCAGGTGTCTATCAGGAGGAGGGTGTAACAACCAGAGCACTGAGGTTGCAGCAGACTGTTGAAGTGTTTCCAGGTTGTTGAAATACCATAATAATTTCTCTATTGCAGAACTTTGCCAGGGTGAAAATGCAGGTGACCATGTCTCTCTCATCCCTGGTGGGGACATCCCAGAACTTCAATGAGGAATTTTTGCGACGTTCCCTGAAGACTATTTTGACATATGCTGAAGAAGATCTGGAACTTAGGGAGACAACATTTCCTGATCAGGTACAAGAAATACCACAAGAGAAGTAATGTGTGGTTCATTAACAGGCTGTTCTTAGACCTCCATTTATAGCTGGATTTTGCATGAACTCCCTGAAGGAGCTACTTTTTTTTTTTAGCATCTAAGTACATAAAACTCAGGTTCTTGATTAATTCTGACAAGGTGCAAACACACAAAGCTTCAGAGTGTCTATGTTCCAAACACAGCAGTATGTAGCTCACATCCCATTGCTGGTTCATTACAGCAGTATATTTTTACAGGTCCAGGATCTAGTGTTCAACCTCCATATGATCCTCTCTGACACAGTGAAAATGAAGGAGCACCAGGAAGATCCAGAAATGCTGATTGACTTGATGTACAGGTAGAGTTTATAACCGTTGCACTGGAGGGACAGTAGATGTCAGTGCTCCATGTGGTGTTTGAACAAAACCTTGCACCTGCTGCCCTTCCTGTATTTACAGCATGAGGTACTTTATTCCTGTAAACTTTGATTACTTGTTTTTTAATAGCAATTACTTTAAACTTAAACATGTTTCACAGTGTTTGACATAGTTCAAATTTCATCTGCAACCAACACAGCTACTTGCTGCTTGGTTTTCGACCCAGGTGTTGCACATTTGAGTCCTTATAGAATCATAGAGTCCCTTTGGTTGGAAAGGAGCTTATTTTTGGAGCAGTTCCAGGTCTTAGTGCTCATGCACCAATATGTACCTGTCTGTTGTGTTTAAATGTGGTGTTAATAGGTTTTGTTTGGCGTTTATGTACCTTATCTTGGATAAAAGTAGTTTCCATTCCCCAGGAGTCTCTGACAATCTCATCCTCCACCTAAGCACAGACAACTCTCCCTGCTTGCATCAGGGAAAGCTTAATGATCTTCCAGGACCTGCTTGCACAAAAGGCTTTTCTGGTGCTGGTACATATGATGGTCTCTGTACGCAAAAGATATTCCAGAACCATGTTAAGATGCCAGTTACCAAATTACGTGGTGGTGTCTGCACCAGTGGTCCTGAGGGCTTCCAAGCAGGTCTACTCTGATTGCCTTACACTTCCCACCAGTCTCCAAGTGAATTATGAGCTTTGGCTAGGACCTTCAGCAGTCACCCATAAAAGCATCCTGCTGTGAGGGGGTAGCTGCAGTTGCTTGCTCATCACTAACTAGCTCAGAAATCTGTAAAGTAATTTAGGGTAATTTATCACTGTCTTCAACTGCCTGAAAGGAGGTTGTAGCATGGAGGGTGTTGGTCTCTTCTCCCAAGTAGCAAGTGATAGGACAAGAGGAAATAGCCTCAAGTTCCACCAGGGGAGGTTCAGATTGGATATTAGGAAAAAATTCTTCACGAAAAGGGTTATCGGGCGTTGGAACAGGCTGCCCAGGGCAGTGGTGGAGTCACCATCCCTGGAGGGGTTTGAATGCCGTTTAGACGAGGTTCTTAGGGACATGGTTTAGTGCCAGAGTTAGGTTGTAGTTGGACTCGATGATCCTGAGGGTTTCTTCCAACTGAAATGATTCTATGGTTCTGTATCTATATAGCTTCTTATGTTGTGTATCTCTAGATAGCCTAGCACTGAGGGTGGTTGTATTTAAGCAGAACTAACTAAATACTAGTCACAGAGGTTTTCTTTCCAATCAGGATTGCGAAGGGCTATCAGAACTCCCCTGACCTGCGCCTGACGTGGCTGCAGAACATGGCTGGAAAGCACTCGGAGAGGAGCAACCACGCCGAGTCAGCCCAGTGCCTGGTCCACTCCGCAGCCTTGGTGGCTGAATATCTCAGCATGCTGGAAGACCGAAAATACCTCCCTGTAGGGTGTGTTACATTTCAGGTAGGAATTATCCTGCTGAAGTACCGTGCTGGTTCAGAAGGAAATTAAACAAACTACATGTGAAAACTGCCTCTTTAGAAATTTTAGGATTTGATTGAAAATCAACCAGCTTTCAAAGTATTGAGAATTTTGATTGTTGTTTAAATTGAGTAAATTATTTCATCTATATTATATCTCCTTAGAACATATCTTCTAATGTTTTGGAAGAGTCAGCAGTTTCTGATGATGTTGTATCACCAGATGAAGAAGGTATCTGTTCTGGAAAGTATTTTACAGAAGCTGGTCTGGTGGGATTGCTGGAACAGGCTGCAGCATCTTTCTCCATGGTAGAAGACTTTAATTTCTTTACCTATCTTCTTCAGCAGTCTTACACTGCTGGGCATTATGAATGAAAATGTTTTCTCTGTGTATAACTCTATTGTAACCACTTAATTCGCATGAAGCACTGGGAGTTTTAATTGTTCAAGGCAACTTGCTTTGCCCTCTGGCGTAAACTTGCAAAGAACAAGATCTGGGACCAGTTTCTAGTGTTTTTCACTTCAACGCTGCACATTTGGGAGTTAAGGAGGACCGTGATGTTTTTCCTCCTCTTCAAAAAGAGTGGCCCAAGAGCTTTATGTGATCAGTGTTCCTGAGCTGGTAGTAGCAGATCCATCGGAAGCCAAGGAAAGCAAGTGAATTATTTCCTGCAACACAATATGAAGTGTCATGCAGTGGGTTTAAGTACAAGCAGCAGTAACTTCAGAGCAAAGACCTAGAACCCCTGCTGTGGGCTGGCTATGCCATGCTCTTGTGCCCATATCCATCCAAAATACCCCAGTTTTTATTCTATTAATAATCTCATTTATTAGTGGCGATGTGTGATGCAGTAGGCTTTTGATTCCAAAGGTAACTGAGGATTTTATTCCATCCATGTGTGGGTATATTTTAAGAAAAGCTGCTGATGACATCACAGTGCCACCTTTTAATTTTGCAGTTTTATCATTTAAATGCTGGTAGTATGTATCATTCTTGCTGTTGAGTTGATGGACCTTATTTTTGTAGGCTGGCATGTATGAAGCAGTTAATGAGGTTTACAAGGTCCTTATTCCTATCCACGAAGCTAACAGAGATGCCAAGAAGCTGTCTACTATTCATGGTAAACTCCAAGAAGCATTCAGCAAGATAGTTCACCAGGTAATGATTTGAATTTTCAGCTGCAGTGTGAATAGTGAAAAAACTTCAAATATTCAGTGCAAATAAAAACTACCTGTTAAGGAAAAAAAAAAAATAGATTATGCAGGATTTGTCCAATGGTGATCCACAGTAAATGAAAGGATCACTAACAGGATTTTTTTTCTCTGGACATTTAACCTGAGAAACATGAGAGAACATAAAACATAACCAAGTTTCATTGTAACTTTAGAAATATCCAAGAGTTAAAAATTCCAACCATTTGTCAGTTTATCCTTTCAGATGTTATTTTAACCTGTGTTTTGCATGCTGTATGTCTGGGAAAGATGCTGTGTCTTGCCTTTAGCCTGCTAGGTAACATTCAGAAGTGTCGGGGGTTTATTTGTCTATTCATACAGTGGACAAGTAATTGAAGGAAACTTTCTAAACTTAGATTGTGCAAAACCCATCAGCTAGATGCAGATTGGTGCATCGATTTGATAGGATCCAGCTGAGGGTCTGGTGGTTTTCTCCCTGTTCTGGCATCGCCAGATTCCTGAGGTTAAATTTACCAATAGAGGACAATTCGTGAGTGTCCTTCTGGGGCAGAGAAGGCCGTTTTGGATGCATGATGACATATAATTATTGAAACCATTTCAGGTTTATGATACCTTACATTGCTGGTCATGTTTTGGCCTTTGAAACTTCTTTTTTTGGTTTCTGTGACATGCGCTTTTTACTTTTTATTACACAGAGTACTGGCTGGGAGGTAGGTAACTCCATTCTAGTTAGTAAAGAACACTAATAGATTTTTCAGATGACTCACGCCAATGCTTGCCCACATGTGCTAGTTGTGGGTATTTCTGTTGCTGTCTGCTGTTAAAACAATTCATTAACCAAAGAAATACCAATAAACCGATTGTGGTTGTAGTAGGAAATTCTTCATAAGAAGCTCTAGGTAGTGCATGGATGCTGACGTGTTCCACTAATGAGGTTCTTTGGTGAATGAGCCACTGTATCATCACTAGTTTGTTTTTATAATTTGTTTATATTTCTTTTCATCAGCATTGACACAGAAAATCATCCCTTCATACCATATTTTCACCCCACCCCCAGGGGTCGATTTAAACAATAATGCTCAGAGGTACTAAAACACAAAACTCGTTTCCGGCATGTGCAGACCGTATCTCGGAGAATAGGCTGCTTCATTCTGCTCATTTAAGAGCAATCAGTTCGTTAGGTAGCTGTTTATCTGGCAGTAAAATGGCTCAGTTGCGTTAACTGGAGTCAGTTTTGCTGCTTTTGTTTTTTTCGAGGCCGTTGGCTCACGTTTCTACAACATACACCACGAGAACCACACAATTGGATTAAAGATGGGCAAAGCCGTCGGCTTCATCCGCAGCAGAGAGAGTTTGGTAACTCGGGCCCTAGTCCAGTCGACACAGCGGGCACATGAGCATCCAGAAGTCTCAGAAGACATTTAAAATGTTTTGTGAAGATGATGTTACATTATTTGCTTAGACTTCAGCTGTCCAGTTAATCTCTGCTCTTCTGTGAATCAGGCAGCTCAGCATGGGCCATCTCCCTCCACGTTTCCACCGCAGGAGAGCATTTAAACCCACGCTTCCCAAACTGGGGCTAAGAACAAAATTCTTTTGCGTTGTGTGATGTAAATAATTTGGGCAGATGATGTCTGAATATCAGCTTTAGCTCCAGCCTAGCAAGAAATTAAGTCCAGTAGTTTAAAAGTAGTCCAGAGTACGTGTGGTAAGGAGTGTAAATAATCTGTGTCCAAACGCCAACAAATGTGAAGGCCTGTGAGCATCTATTTTGATTAGTCTGTCCCTAAATCGACCCCTGAAGAAAATCCTGTCATTGGTTATGATCCTAACATCACTCAGTCACGTTTTACTGCATGGTAAAAGACACCCATGGTTTCTGTTCTCATGTGTCGTCGTGCTCCTTCATGGCCACACTTTTTCTGATCTTTGTGCTTTGTAGCTTTCAGATTTGTTGCATGTTTTGCCCTTTTTCCTTGTTTTAAATACTTTAATGGATGCTCACCCTTTTTTTATTTTAGAGTTTATTTGCTGCCAATTTGCTGCTTGTTTGTTTTTTGGAATTTCCCTAATTAAATACTTTCTGTTTTCTCCTCTGTCGCCCTGGTTGCTGACCCTCCTCCCCACTCTTACTATTGTCTGTTGTGGTAAGTTCCTACTTGTGGATTTTTTCCCCCCTCCTTTCTCCTTGTTTGTTTTTTTTTCCCCTTTTTGTTTTTTGTTTTACACTGTGGAAACCCCAATTTCATTTTACCAAAGAGCTATGCCAACAGCAGGACCCCACCTCATGTCCCAGGGCAAGCAGTATTGCCAGCTACAAGCACCCAAGTATCCTGAGTCTGGCACCATTTCCGAGACCTACTTAAACACAAGTGGTGGGTTTTTCTGCTTGTGTGTTTGTTCGTTGAATAAATGTCAAATTTAATTCTTTATGTTTAACAAAGTTGTTAGGAAAAAACCTCTTCATGCTATGGCACGAGAATTCAAAAACGCTTTTTAAAGTCTGCAAGGTGAGGTTGCCAGTGAATAGCAACAGCTTCAAAAAAATCAGTATTGGAGGACTTGTGGTAGTTGGCAACACTGCAAAGGACCTTGGGTTAAAATTGAGCAAGAAAATAACAACGCTCAAGTTTGGTAAAGATGGTTGGATTTTGCATTCTGCACGGTGTGTACGAAGGAGTTACTTTTATTCCGACATCCTTCGGGCTGGCTCTGCCTCCAGGCAGCTGCTGCTGCTGTGTTGGTCTTGGTGAAGAAAGCAGATGTGATCACTCTTGTCTCTGATGTTTCAAATCTTGTTGGCAAAGCTTTTTGTGTGCGTGCAAGAGATAACTCTCAAACTTGATTCCCAGCAATTTTGAAAGGTATTTACCATGCATAATAACAAACCATGAACCTTCATAAATCATGATGGCTGTTATCTGCTCTGCCAGTTCTGTAATGGCTATTCAGTGTTCACCTTCATTCTCTTCTCCTCCCAAAGACCTATTATTTTTTATAAAATAATAGGAGATAAAATGCTTTTAATAATTTCTCCCTCATATCTGCATTTTTAGCTCTTTTCAGAAACAAGACCATGGAGTATTTTTAAGTTATTTGTTTCGTTTTCCGTACTGTGATTAAATAGACTTCGGTATTGGCTAAATTTCAATTAAAAGATCCCGGTACGGAGCCATCCTGGATTCTTAACACCAGGCAAGAAATTGAGCTCTCCCAGTGTCGGGGGGCTGGTAGCCACTGCGTGTCCGTGTGAGGTGGGGAATAGCCCCAAGTGTTTGCTCTCCTGGAGGAATGTGTCCCTGGCCCCTCGCTGCCAAGTGCAGATCCCCCAGCACGAGTCACGGAACGTTTCGTGGCTGATGGATCCAGGGCTTGGTGGGGAGATGCTTCTGTCACACGAGGGGCTGCCAGTGCTCCTCACTGCCGGCTTTTCTCCCCGGGATCCTTACGATAACTGAGATTCGGCAACTGGATTTATCAGGAAAAGCCAGTGCAGCTGGCCTGCATGACAAAGAAATAAGTACGTAAGACACTGAACCTCACCAGACTTTGCTGCTGCTGCCGCTCCCGGGACTTCCCAGTGCTCCATTACTCTAATTTTATGCATTTAGTAAATGCCACCGGAACTCCTTATTAACTGATGCAGATCAACAGTCAGCATATTCTTCCTCACTCGCTGTTATGAATACTTTTACAGTGACATAAATGCACACTGCCCATAACAAATAGGCGTCTGGGCAGATGTCCACATGGCAGATACCTTGTGGGGACCAGGTTCTGCAGACACTTCATAGCCTGAAAGTCACTCGCCAACTAGGTAGGAAAAAATAGCTGAGTTGGAAGAGCAGCAGCGTGTCCTCCATCGCTGGGGCCTGCCCTGTGCCCAGGGGTTGGGGCAGGATCCCACCAGCTTCCACATGGAGCATGCCAGCCCCATGTGAGGTCTGGGGAGATGTTTTGTTTGGCTGTTCCCCCAGAGGGCGTTAAAAGACACGATGAGGTTCTCAGGGACATGGTTTAGTGACAGTGTTGGGTTAACGGTTGGACTCGACCTTGAGGGTCTCTTCCAACCAAAATGATTCTATGATTCTGTGCTACTTTGGGAAAGGAGCCCTGGAATCAGAGTCTTCTGCCTGTAACATTGAGGTTGATTTTTAAAAAATAGCACAGGAAGCTGGAAATGCTGGACATTGAGGGATTTTAGTGTGGGGAACATTATCCAAAACTGTGGCCTTGCAAAGGTAGTGATGAGTAAACGGAGGGTTCTGTAGGCTGCTCATTGCTATGTGGGTCCAGAGGGACGGGCACTGGAGAAGGACGGGGAGCCCAGGGGAACGGCAACCAGATGTTGCCAGGTGTTAGTTCCAATCAAACAGTAACCACTTTGGAGCTGGGGGCGGCACCAGGAGGTGCTTCTGGGGATGGCTGTGGGGTGACAAAACCCTGTGGTCAGCACTGGCAGGAGATGGATGAAAACCCCTCTCTGGAGGAGGTTTGGACTAGATAGCCTTTGAAGGTCCTTTCCAACCCAAGCTGTTCCATGATTCTGTGATTCTAGGGATGCTAGCGTGACAGTGCTTTTTCCAGTCTGCCTGAGGTTTGTGGGGTTTTTTTTTAATTTAGTTTGGCTTGTTTATCCTCTTTGCCTTCCATAGATTATGTTCACCATCACCACAAAAGATCTGTTTTGCCATAGCAAAATACTAAAGAAAAATATCGTACACAGCAACCAAGACATCTGTCAGTGCTGTTTGAAACCAAACACTAGCCCGGATTCAGAAACATTACATGTTATATACTATGTGACACTTTCTCGTGAGAGTAAAGGTGAACATTTTAGAGTTTCTTGCTGAAAGGCGTTTCTGGTTTGTGCATGCAGCGTGTGTTTTTTTAACAAAATCAAAGGAGCGATGTATTTTTAAAGCGTTTTTCTTCTCTCTCTCTCTTAATCAGATTTTCTTCGTTACTTTTTCCAGCAAAAATCTTTCTTGTTTCTCTACTTTTGTTGCATTTCTGGGCCAAATTCACCACTGGCTCCCATGGAAGCAGGTACATGATAGAGCGGATTGCATCTGCTTTCACCAGGAGTGACTTTGGCCCTCTGTACTAGACATTAGTTACTAGAAGAGAACGTAACCCCTTCCAGTCGACACGCTATTTAAAAAGCACTCGCGTGTGTGTATGTGTGAGTGAACTGGACATTGACTTCAGCCCAATCCTGCAATTACTTGTGAGTGGATTATTTATGGGGTGCTCTGGTGTGGGTGATTTAAGGGGTGTCTGTGCGATATCCCCCCGCAGCTACAGGGTACGGGCTCAGGGCTGTCTGCACAGGGTTTGGAGAGCCCGAAATAATTACCCAAACGAAGGGACTTGCCTTGGACTGTTCCCTAGAGACGTCTGACACCTCCAGACTCCTCCTGGGGTGGGAAAAGTCATTGCAGCGTTGGGCTAATGGTCATAACTGATTCATATAATTCCATGTTAGTTTATAATTTCATTGTGGTGTTTGCTGCTAAAATGCATTCATGCTGAGTTCCAGGTGTGTTTTTTCTTTCCCTTCTTTCTTTCTAATTTTTTTCCTTGTTTTTTAATTTCTTTTTTATTTCGCATAAATTCAGGAGCCTGCCTGCAGCCGTGCTTGGGGGTGTGCATGTCTCCACACTGAAATAACCTTCTGTTTCTCCAAACCTAGGATGGAAAGAGGATGTTTGGCACCTACTTCCGGGTTGGTTTTTATGGAACTAAATTTGGAGACCTGGATGAGCAAGAGTTTGTTTACAAGGAACCCGCGATCACCAAGTTAGCTGAGATTTCCCATAGGCTCGAGGTGAGATGATTGTGGCCAACCTCAAATTCTGTCTGGGAGTTGCAGTTTAACTATTTTCCATTAGTTATTTAAGAGCTGCATTGCCAAATTACGGGAAGTGCTGGAAATTAAAATCGTTGGGCAAAAACCAGCGCTCTGCCTCTTGGAGGCTGATGCAAAGCTGAGCTTAGAGAAACAGTCGCTTGGCAAAACAGTTTGCAGAGCCCCATGTGGTGGCCAGAGCTGGACCCGATGTCTCATGTCCTGTGGCCAGGGCCACCTCTGCAGCTGGAATGTGAGGAGTGGAGTCCCACAGGTTTTCCCTGATCTTGTAGCGAAAGCTGCAGACCGGCTATGATCATTCTGGAGTTTGTGGTGGATCACACCTTGTCTGCATTTCTCCTCAGCCTCCTGGTGTAAATGGGGTGACCTGGGCTGGAAAAAAGGTTGAGATGCCTTTCAGGATCTGCCTGTTAGAAAGTCTTGCATTTTGCTGTCATTTTGTTGCTTTCGTAATGTTCCTGTGCTCCTAGAGATTGAAGCCTCTAAAGTGGCTGAATTTCAGAGCCCCTGAGGCGGGATATCACAGGTCCTAAGTTTGTTTCAGCCGTGAACAAGCAAAGGCAACTCCGATTAACGTAACTGGGGCTTGGGCGCTGCTCCAGGCACCACTCAGTGATCATCTGTACCGTGTAATGGTTAGTCTGGCCTGGTTTTGTGCCAACTAACCTGTGTCTACACAATGCCTTAGCACAATTTGGGGAACAGCAGAGGTCAGAGACTGTTCTCATCTGTGCACAGATGAAGCCATCCCCAGCAGGAGGGGAGGACCAGGCTCTGGGCTGTGCCACGCTCTGTGTCCCTAGGGCCAAAGGGCAGAGCTGACCCTGGTTTATGCACAACAGATCTGATGTCACATTGTTGCTCACAACAGTCCAGCCGCTGTCACGTTGCGCTGAAAGCAGCAGCGTTGTTTGAGGTTTAAAAAAACCTGAATTCTGAATCCGGCCATTCACCCAGCCCAGCAAAGCTACGCTCTGATGCAGCACCTGAGTTCCAGGCTGATCCCGCATTGACCCCAGTTTTCAGCTGAGCTCACAGACACCCAGCGAGCTCAAATGGCTTGTTCAGAACCACGCAGCCTGTGTTTGCGCAGTTGGAAGGCTCCCGAGTTCTCCTGCCTTCCAGGGCGTTAGGCTTGTTTTTTCCTGTTGCCCCTGAAATGCGACTGATTTAATTCTGGGATCAGCAGATCACATTCAGCCCCAGCACAGCTACTGTTGGAGGCACATGGAGCTTCACCTCCCCTGAATAAGCCTTTGTCTCTCCAACCCCCATCTCTGACGGCTGCGTTTGATGGTTTCTTTCAATGCATTTGCTCTTGATTGTAGGGATTTTACGGAGAACGGTTTGGTGAAGATGTGCTTGAGGTGATTAAGGACTCAAACCCTGTGGACAAATGTAAACTAGATCCTAACAAGGTAAGAGCACAAGTACAGTTTTAGAGGTAGAACCGGTCCTGAATGTATGCAAATGCAATGGAACAAATCCTGCCCTGAATTTCACCCAGCAGGCAATGAAATCCACATCCAGAGCATCTTGTGACTGCTTGAGATGAGAGTTGGGGAAAACCATCCCAGCAAAGGAATGCAGAATTAGGCATGTTGTCCTCTGCCTTTGCAGTGACGGGTGGGAAGGGAGGAGATGACAGGACAGCAGCGGCCCAGGCTGCACTGGCCTTTTTCTTTCTTGCTGGGTGCATGGAAGGGAGTTCGCCATTCTCTGGCCTCTGGTTTTTTTGCAGCTGCAGCATTTTGTCATTCTTGCGCCATGTCCTTTAGGTGCAGCAGAAACAGAATCACAGAATGGTTTGGGTTGGAAGGACCTTCCCAGCTCCCCCACTGGCCCCGCTGCCATGAGCAGGGACATCTGCACCAGCTCAGGTTGCTCAGAGCCCCGTCCAGCCTGGCCCGGGATGTCTCCAGGGATGGGGCATCCACCACCTCTCTGGCCAACCTGGGCCAATATTTTACCACCCTAGGCTGCCTAGTGGTTTAGGGCAGGGCATTATCTGCAAGGAAGGGAAGGAGAGGCTTCATGTGAAGAGCATGAGAGGAGACAGGCAGTGAGCTGTATTTTATCCAGTCCAGAAACTGCTGAGCAGCTACCAGCACCCCTAGTCCTTGTCTGTGTGAGTGTGATTTTTCTGAGTAAAGGCAAAAAAACCAGTCCTGGTTCTTCCAGAAATGGCTTCAAGAGGAAAGAAAGCAAACTGGGTGATCGCACTGCTGAAAAGCAGGGCATAGGGCTCAGCTCTTCTCCTCTGGCGCTGTTCCTCACCGTGTACACCTGGCTTCTGTCCCGCAGGCCTACATTCAGATAACCTACGTGGAGCCGTACTTCGACACGTATGAGATGAAGGACAGGATAACTTACTTCGACAAGAACTACAACTTGCGGCGTTTCATGTACTGCACGCCCTTCACGCTGGACGGCCGGGCTCATGGGGAGCTGCATGAGCAGTTCAAGCGCAAAACCATCCTGACGACGTCCCATGCTTTCCCATACATTAAAACCAGGATAAACGTCGTTCACAAAGAGGAGGTGAGGCCTGTGCTGTCAGGGGCTTCCTGCGTTTGATGGGATGTTGCTGATACTCATGCACAGTGTACTATTGTATGTGTAATTTAATATCACAGCCATGTCCCTTCATGCCGTCACATTATACAGATGCACCCTCCTGGCCATCGCCAGCCTGCCTTTCCCTTCTCTGTTAAAAACGCAAAAATTTGGCAGAGAGCGAGAGCAGACTGCACCGTCGTGAGCTGCTCTGGTGTTCACTGCAGGGACTCTGCACCTGAGTTTAAGAGCGCCTTGTTTCTGTTGAGCTTTTCCCTGTTCCTATTCAACCTAAACTAAAACCAGACTGATTTAGTAATGCAGAACATCACCTCTTTCACCAGTGTATCCAGTTGACACCGTCCTGTAACCCTGGGCGGCTGGTTGGAGAGACTGCAAAGGAACATGAGTCTGCCAGCTCAGGAGCAATCTCAGAAAGCTCTTGAGCACCCAGATGTAGAAATACATTTAAAAATCAAATCTTTTTCTTGATGTTCCTAAATCAAGACTGAGACAATGTGTTTCTGAAGTGCTTCTGTCCAGACTGTCCTGTCAGTGTCCTCCACCTCTTCAGTGGGACACCCCAAAGTGACCTTGGTGTTTCCGAAGGTCTGTGTCTGGTTGGCAGTCCCAGCCATAACAGGTATCCTCTATTCTGGCTACTTGTTTAGATCATTTTGACGCCCATTGAAGTTGCCATAGAGGACATGCAGAAGAAAACACAGGAATTGGCTTTTGCAACCCACCAAGACCCCGCGGACCCAAAGATGCTGCAGATGGTGCTGCAAGGATCAGTAGGTACCACAGTAAATCAGGTGAGGATCACTGGCCGAGCTGGAGACACTGGGGTATCATATCATGTCATATCGTATACGTATCACTCGGTGCGATGGATGTTCAGCATTGGGCCTTATTTCTTAAAATACCAGGGCTTTTTTTCCCCATTCAGTCTGTGGGATGTGTTTAAGGTCACTGGTTGGTCTAGGCCGACTGCTCTCAGTGACTTTGCCATTTGAGTAAGAGTCCTGAAAATGTGGTTAAATCTGGAAACTGGCTGAGAAGAGACAGCCCCCACTCAGTTACCTGCTCCTTCCTGGCATTCACAGTTGTTTCTCCCTGTTTCTCCTTCTCCCTTAAAAAAAACAGAAAAAACCAAACCAAAACCAAACCACAACCAAAAAAACAGGAGGAAAAAAAACCCAAAGAAACAACCCAACCCCTCAACCCGCCCCCCGCAAAACATGTGAAAAGTTTTATTAGTTTCCTGTTGGTTAGCCAGGCTCTGGTGGGTGGAAGTAGGATTGTGTCCTGTTGTGGTTTTTGAACAAGATGGAAAGCAAAGCTAGTGAATGGAGAAAAATGAAGGAAAAACTGAGGGACTACAAGTAAAGCTCTACTAATGCACAAGCTGGAAAAAAAGCAGCCGGAGTTTGAAGTTCTGGGTTGAGTTTGCAGTGCTGGCAAACATTTCCTTGGTTCCATCCGCATCGTTTAATCTTTGTCTTAGTTGTGAGTTGAGCAAATTTTGTCGAGAGTCCTTATAAGAGAAAACAAATGTAGAATCTGTGCGTTTTCTCACACTGTTTTCCAAAAGCGGAGTCTTATTTAAAACAAAAAAGAAAAGCTTAAAAGAGATTCAGTTGTCATGATGTTTGGTGATTTATGCCAGATTTACCAGCTGCAATTCTTCAAGGTGCATTCTGTAAGGAAATGTTGCATTTTATGAATGTTTCTATGTGCAAGAAGTTTCTCCAGTGACTGGATATGACAGATGGTTCCGAGAAACTTAATTTTCTCTTCTGCTCCTAAAAGGGACCATTAGAAGTTGCACAAGTTTTCTTGTCTGAAATACCCAACGACCCAAAGCTCTTCAGACATCACAACAAGCTGCGGCTCTGTTTCAAAGACTTCACGAAAAGGTAGGGAGTATTGTCAAACTGCCTGCCAGGTGCAGTTCGTACTACCACATCAGGCAGGAACATGAAATGAAAAATAACATGAAAATAACATGGAGGTGTCCGGAGAGAGGAGTATCCATGGTGTAACTCCGTCTCTCCAGTTCCCTGCGCAGCTGCCCGGGTGTTTCCCTGTTTCTCTGGTGCTGCTGGTCCGTGACTTAAGGGGCTGAAGTCGTTTGGCTTTGCTGTTGATCAGGAGTTAATTAGCGATGACAGTTCAGTTGTGAACAAGTGTTCCTGTCTCAGAAAACACAACTGGCCACGCTGGCAGAACTGAACTCACAGCTTGGCCGGGGCAGGAGAAGCTGCTGAATTGGCCAGGAGGTTTCATTTCCTTCTGGGGTGAATTTCTCCGAGTGGAGTGGATGCACGCTGGCAGAATTCTCTTCAGAAATTTGCTGGCTGCTCTACTTTTCTCTTGAGTAATGCAAACTGCATCTTTTTCAAGCACCAAGGAATTAAAAAAAAAAAAAAAAAAAAATTGAAATAAAAATAGATCCAGTGACAACATAGTTTTCTCATATGTAATACATGGCATTGATGATGAAGTTCTTTTCGTACCCTTTGTTTAAATTATATCTTTGCAAGTAGAAGAGTTCCTGATGAACATCTCAGTCTGCTATTTATTAATCTTTCCTGAGGAGAGCAGTAGATCTATTTATCTTTAAATCCCCTCGGACTGGAAGGGGCTATGTGGAGATCAGCTTTTCTTTTCTCTTCAGAGAGGATAAACATAACTGGAGAGTAAATTAAAATAAAAAAGGAGTTGTGACTCTGGAAATGAAGTGGAAATTGGAAATATGACAATCTCTCCTTTCCCCATGGACACCAAGTGGTTTAGCGGAGTCTTCATTACCCAAAAGACAAGACAGAGGAGGATATTATGTGTCATACCAGAGGAACAGAAGGAATATTTTTGTACTTTTAGCCTAACAAGTCTGTAGCAAGCAGGTCCTTTTTTTATGTGCCCAAGTTTACAGGCTTTTATTTTCTAGATGTGAAGATGCTCTGCGCAAGAACAAGAGCCTGATCGGTCCAGACCAAAAGGAGTATCAGCGAGAACTTGAAAGGAATTATCACCGGTTAAAGGAAGCTCTCCAGCCTTTGATAAACAGGAAGATCCCACAGTTGTATAAGGCAGTGCTGCCGGTCACTTGCCACAGGTGGATATTTGATTTTACTCTTTCAGCAAAGATAAGGAGGGTGTAAAACGGGGCACTGGGGTGTTTGATCTTCTGGTGAACCTGTGACATCTGTTTGTTTTCAATTATGGCTCTTTTGGCTGAGTCCGTCCCTTTCCCTTTCTGTCCTGACTTCAGAGCACATCCCCTTCCCAGCAGTTGTGGTAGGTGGTGTTTGCAATGCTTCTTTTGTTCCTCATCTATGACAATTTTTTTTATTTTTTCATCCTGCATTCCATTCGTTTTAGATTCAGAACCACCCTCAGTGTGGCAGGACTTTGACACTTGTTTGTTCCAAGTGGAACAGGGATGAGGAGCTCCCGGGGCAGGCAGGTTGGAAAAATAGTTGATGTTTTCCATGCTGGAAGATCAGTAAGCTGGAGTCGGGGCTTTTTTTTTCGTCTGCAGTGAGACTGAGCTTAAAAACCCCACTGGGAATGTATGAAGCAGGTCAGAACCTGTAGCACCATGATCCCCTGGCTGAGCAGGGGGACTTTGGGTGCAGAAAGTTTCTAACAAGGCTCTGGCGTTTCTGTAGTTGAATTTGAGGTATTATATTTTTCTGTCTTCTGTACGCTGCAGGAAGGGGACCTTCCCTCCTTACCCGGATTCAGGACATTTTAAGCTGTCCCCAAATCACGTACTATGTGTTAGTTGTTCTGTGCTGGAGTCAGTTTTCACTGGTTGGGGATGGTGGGAGTACCAGTGCTTCCCTCCCCACCCAGCTCGGACCCTCACAAGCACTTTTGTCACTGTATTTCTTAATAATAATTAACAATAATATTAATAATGTTTCCTAATCTTGTGAAATTCAGCCTGTGCAGGGGGCCTAATACAGGTATTCCAGGCAAATTCCACTTAGAGATTCAGCTGAAAGACTTTAAAAAGATCTCAGTAGCGCAGGTGGTTTGTGCTGCTTCTCTACATACACGTGAATTAAACTTTCGGTTTTCATCTCAGTTGGATGATCCCAGCTACAGATCCAAAACCGATTCCTTTGAAAAGTGATGAGTTAATGTCAGTGGCCTTAATTTTTGCAGTAGCTAGTTGCAGAAAACACTGGAAATCAAGTACAGAATCATTCATCTTGACGAGGCTTCTTATTTCATCATGGAAAATACGAGCTCATAATTGTATTTTCTCTCCCTCAGAGACTCCTTCAGCAGGATGAGCCTTCGCAAAATGGATATCTAAACGAGTTAAAAGCCAAAATAAAAAAAGCACTTAAAAGTAAGGTTTTGAAAAGAAAGAGCCTTGTTATCAGCGCTGGGAATCAAAGAAGTTTTATTGTGAAATAAAACTTGGACTTCATCCTGGACATCCCACACACCTCTTCCTCCATCAAAGTGTTCAGTGGCCAAAAATCATTCTGAATTGTCAAATGTAGACTTCTCAATGTTTGAAAAAAAAATCATGGCAGTGGTATCCGGAGTATTTGTGATAAGCTGTAAACTTACCTGTTTTTTAAGGCATTTTTATGACTCAAAGGTACACTAAACGCATTTACCTTTATTTATAGCATTACCTAATGTTAAATTTATTTACTTTTAGTTCATATATTTAATTTATATTAGGACCATACGCAAATGCATTTTTGAAGTTTTTAATGTAGTGATGATGGTTATTTTGATGGTACTATTAAATATGTGAATGTTTACACTTTAATTCCCTGTGCCTTGGACTTCAGAGCTCGCCACCCTTGGGAAAAAGGTTCAGAGAAGGTAAGTCTTACAGCAACACTTCCTAACCAAGTGGTGATTATTTAATTATCCCTATTCCTTTTTTCCTTTGTAATGCTGGATATGAATTGCTGCAAAGAAAAAAAATAATTCCTAGCTAGGAAGTCCGAACAGCACAGTCATCATCTCCTCGTAACTTTGAAAGTGCCACTAGACTGCTTTTTGTGTCCCTATTTCGATTTAAAAACTAATTTCACGGGGAAAAAGAACATAAAATGGTATCACAGTTTAAGTGAAAAGCTTATTTAGAAAGCATTGTTACTTATGTAAAGAAAAACATCTTTTAGGGCAGTGATTTTGGTGGCTGACACAGCACTTCAAGGAAACATCACACCTGGAGCTGAGTACCCGAATCCTAAATCCTAGTACTTAATATTTTTCCTCTCTGTATTGAACAAGGTCCCTTGGAAGAGGTGGGATGTGATCAAACACAGGCTTATTGTCTCTACATAAATACCTAAATATGCATACATATGTAAATACACATAATTTTTTTATATATATTTTGAAGTACATTCATTCTTTAAAAAAATACACGAAAGAAAGGGGTTTATACATGAGCTTATAATTCATCAGTTCCAATTTGTGAATATTTGATTTTTGAAACCTAAATGGTTTTCACCTTCAGTTCTACCATAGACAATCCTGTATGTTAGAAGGTGCTGGGGGTTGTTTCTTTGGGGTTCCCCCCGCTTCTGTTTAGTTTGGAAGCTGTACGGGAGTCGGGGACTCTCGTAATGGAAAATATTAAGGGGGAGGATGTAGCTCTGCAAGAGATTTATATGACGAGGTGTGCAAAATATTTACAACCTGACAAAGGGGAAACAAATCCCAATAGCTATGAAAGAATGAGATCTTCATTTCCTGTAGTCCTTGTATACTGTTTCAAGCTGCGGAGTGTGATAGAAGACACCTGGGTCTTCCTTCGATTGCCTTGTGCCAATATTTTGAATATAACAGTATTTTGTTTCCTTGGAACATTTCCTCTTCCTGCACTTGAATGAAAAAGACGAATCTTGGGTCTAGTGTGGAAAAAGAAACTTCCATTTGCAGGCTGAAATTCAGCAACCCCCCCACTGCAGGCAGTAAAACAAAACTAGCATTCTGTAATGTGATTTGGCTGCTCTTGCAAGGTAAGATTAGTTATTTTTTTAATGTAGCTATTGCTTCATTTAGACTATTAAGTTATTTATTATGGTGCCAATACTGTGGAAAGGGGAAAGGTCTCAGTGTATTTGTAATTGCCTATTTTTCTCCTCTGCAGAAGATCATTACTACAGACCTACAGCATGAGTTTATAATCAATTCTAAATTTAGTCCAGCCTTTTTTACTGTTTTCTATTGCCAGTAGAAGCTTTCTAGACTAAAACATATTTTAGTAATGTATCACTGAGGATATACTGCAAAATCAAGGCCCGTACAAAAAGCAGGGGTCCACTGTAACAGGAAAATACACTCAAGGTATTTTTCATGAGTTACTGCAGCATTTATACTACATTATAATAAAAAATTGTAAAAACTTAAGCATCGCAGAATAAACTAGGAAGAGGTTTCTAGGGCTTCTCCTGTAAACAAATTAATTTGTACTTGAAAAAGTTTAAATCCAGAAAAGTAGGGCATACTCACACCTTGTCTCCGCAGCAGCACTTCATGTCATTCCATCCCAGCTAGGACAGCAGAAGTAAAACTCGGCCTCCTGGGTGTCACATTTTTAAGATTTTAATTGTCTGCAGTTTATAGGATTTATGTTAACATTTTAGCATCTAACAGATGGTTTTGGGCTTTAATCTCTAGTATTCAGAGCCAAACGTTTCACTTGTTTTCACAGTAATCTTGGTTTCCTTTTCCCCTTGCCTCTGAACCTACTTCTAGTCGTCCCCAGCCTTCTAAGTCAGATACGCTGTACGAGAAACAGTTAAAAACCAGAGAATGTGATTTTTAAAGCACTTTAAATCTTCCATTTCTCTAAGACAGGTAAATTTCCAAGCACCCAACCACTTTCCCTTCCCGCTTTTCCCTCTCCAACCACAAAATTCTGATCTAGTCATCTCAGATGCATATCATAAATTTTTTTTATTTCATATATACATTCTTAACAAAGCATCAAAGCCAAATGCTTTTGTTTTCCCACATTTCAGTGAGCTCCAAGTACAAATTAACTGTTATAAGGTCACCACTAAGTTCCAAATCCACCCAAACAGATATGCATATTAGAGGTCTTTACTCTTAAAAGTACAAAATTGTCTTAATTACACTACACACTCCCCCTGTTTTGAAGTATTAATCACACCTATTTACACTTTGCCCATTTAACACCTATGCAACAAGATGTAAATTAGACCATTCAAACATTTCTATTAAGTTCGGTTCCTTCCAATACACTAAACGAGGTCACAAGACCCTCTTCTTGTGCTTCGAGTTGCACCGAGCAGTATAGAACTGGATAAGGAGAATAAACCACGTTGATTATCCAAAGACTAAATATGAAGTATTACTTCCCAAGTTACAAAAATACACAACTTCTGATGAAATTTGCTAGTTAATATACATTTACTCCAGAATATGAATACAAATAACTTTTATTTTAAAAAAAAGCTAATAATACAATAAGCATGTCTGAGGGCTAGAGTTGTGTTAAAACCACTACCGTGTACTGTAGGCATCATTTAGGAACTATACAAATCGGTATTTCTAAAAGGTCATATCACTATTCTCCAGCATCAAAGTTACTGTGCGAGTTAAATTCTATGTCTTGGTTTGTTAATTCAAGTTGAGCCACTTACACTGAACAAAAGAAGACGAGAAACATTATGATCCAGTAGCTTCAAGCTGTTTCTTCCAGGTAGTTTTGATGCAAATCAAACCAACAAGTGTATGCAAATCCCTAATATTTACAGTCAAAATACAGCATCACTCTACAATTTTCTTATAAAACAGTAGGTAAGGAGTCGATGTAGACGATGATGTCGGAGAAAGAGAATTCAGAAAGTCCTTTTCTTCTGTGACCTTCACTTCAGAATCATCGAAGAGCAACCACTTGCCCTCGTACTCTTTGAGGCTCTGCAGCACGCACAGAGCTTTGGTTTCCAGTCCGCTGGCGGCAGCACCCGCGGTTTCCTGGCCGGGTTCTGCGCCGGGCTCTGCGCTCGTGGCGCTGCTGCCAGACTCGGCATTTCTGTTCTCGGGAACGACGTTCAGGAACTTGTCAGGGTTGGCTGGTTTGTTGTACAGGTCACAGTCAGACTTGCTCTTCTGCCCCCCGAGAAGTCCGACGGCTTCCGTATTCTTTTTGTTCAGAACTTTACCCGGCTGCGCGTTGCCGTTGACTCTAAAAGAGACTTCGCCATCGTCGTAGTCTTCAGTGACAGTTCTGGCCTCCTCCTCGTTCAGGGGCTCCGGTTTAATCATTTCGTACATTTGGTCAGTGATGAAATTTCCTTTATCTAGCTCCAGGCTGTTCAGATCTGTAATTTTGACCGACGCCGTGTAGTGTCCGCTGCTGATGGTGATGCCGCTGTGCATCACCACCGCAAACAAGCCGTAGGTGTCGTTGGTCGGCTTCGTGCTCCATTCGTCTAGCGACAGTTTGAGAGGCGTCAACAAGGGAGTGTTTATCTTGGACAGTCCACCGTAGCAATCAAACCTTTGGAAGAAAAATAAAGGTCAGACCTCTCGCCACAACAGCGCACGATAGATAATTGCTTTAAGCAGCCCAGATATTGCGTCTATGTTTTCCTTCTATTAGAAGGTGAGCAGTTGCTCACTTTTTAGCTGGCTTATCACAAGCAGCTGGTCAGAGAAGACATTTTTATGAGTGTGTATAACATCAGCTCTTACAGCCTAATAACTACATATTTTAACTATTTAAGAAATTCCTTTTTTTCTGAAGTATCAGCTAAAGTTAAGTTTTAAAGAGTGATGATACAAGGAGTGATCCTGTTTGTTCAGTTACCACTCGTGCTTCTGTGCACGAATACTCGGCACTTTTTCCCTGACATCATCCTGCTTTCCAGATTAAAAACACCACCAAACAAAAAAACCCCCTTTAACATCCAAGGCTGAAGCAAGCTAAATAAAGGAATACAAATCTATTTTACTACCAAGTAGCTTTAATGTCACTCAGAGAAACCAAGTTCTTGCTGTAATAAGTAGTTTTTCTCAGATCATCCCAGTGCACTGTAGGATACTGCCCCGGTAATGCAATGGTTGTCTAAGGATGAGTAAGTTCCTAACACTTTCTTATTACTTGGGATTCTTCATTAACTGTCCTATGTTATTCAGTTTCTTTAAACAATTATCTAGCTGATTTACTGTGGAAAAGCATCAAGTATTTCATAAATATTTAGCAATTTGTTCATAGTATACAAATAGAAAAGTTTAAGTGCTTTGATTACAAGAAGGATCTTTTAAAGAGTTAGAAAAGAAAATAAGCATTAGGACTTTGTGTATTAGCCTCCTTAGATAATTGTTATCTTACACAACTTGCATACTGCATCAGCCCAATTTAATTAAGCCCTGTATTTAATGATATGTTATGATGTCCTAATAGACTTCACTCAAGTCTTGCTCAGCTGTTGGGGTGTTGTAGGGCAAGATACAGGGGCATAGAAACAAACCCGGTAAAACTCGGGTTCCAAAGAGCTAACTACTGTTATTCAACTTGCATTTTATCATTAGAAATAACTACCTTTAATCCAAGAAAACTGTGGATAATGCATAAGAATACAAGTATAACTACAGTAACAGAATATTACTTGTGTTTTACTGGGTTTAGTTTTGATTCTGCTGCGTTTCTAAACGTTTCATATTCACAGCCATAAACCCTTATAAATACATTTACACACACACAGATGTCCTCAGTCACTCAAGTCTCATTAACTGACCTCTAGTTTTAGACCTAAGCTTACCATAAACATTTGAATACACCACGAGAAACAATAAAGAGCAGATAATCAGAAATAAAGCTGAAATCTTCTGAAAATCCCTATTATTAGTAGCCAGAAATATTCAGAAGAGAGTCAAGGAGCTGAGAAACTTCTGGTACTCCAGATCAGAAATCCAGTTCCACTCAAGCACACTATGACAATCCTATTAACAGAAAACATTAAAATCAAACAGGCTCTACCTTCTGAATGAGATCCAGTACCAGAAAGATTTGGAGAGCAGGAAATATGAGAGGCAATCTTTTCCTATTAGCTTTTTGTTCTTCTGAATGATAAGAGTCTGAAGACAGAAGAATTGCACACCGAGTACGCTGCCTTATGTTCAAAAACAAACCCCGTTGCTGCAGCTACAGCATTTGAGGCCGTAAATCAGTGGAACTTTACCCACTGCACTGAATTAGTACCTCAAGTTATTATAGACTTTCAAAGACTTAAGCTATTTTACTGCAATGCTTTTAACACAAAAATGTGAAATACTCCAAATTTCTGGTGGCATAAGCACTGCTGTCACTGATTAGCAAATATGACTGTTACAAAGCCTGAAGTGTCTTTAAAAAAAAAAAAAAAAATTAAAAATCCCTCTTACCCAATACCATTTCACAAGGCAAAAATCTGATTTTTTTTTTCCAACAACTGATAAATTTACATAGTAGAAAAGCTTAATTAGATGTTACCAGTTACACATTTCTTCTTAATAGCTTTCTAGTCTGAGCACACATGGAATAGGACTTTTTTTTTTTCCCCCACACACAGACACTTGCTAAAGAGAATTACTCATCCCCAGGCAAATAGATTTTCACACTGGCTGCTTATTTAAAAAAACCAAAACAAAGCAAAACAAAAATAAACCACAAACCACTTTGCAAGCCAGCATCTAGAAAAGATGCAGCAAATCCCTACGAACTACAAATATTTACATTAGCAGCCCCTTCTGCTTCATTTCTCTTCATTCATTTCTAACTCAGTTGCCAGATAACTCACTAGAGCGCAACTGAGAAGTGGAGAAGTTTCAAATTTTTTATTGGAGCTATGAGAAGCACGAAGATGCTTCGTTTAAAAATCTCAGTTTAAGGCCAGCAAAACAGTCTGTTATTACTTTTAGGGCGAATCCTTGCAGTCTCCTATGAAGAATAGTTTTGGTTTTTTGGGTTTTTTTTGTTTTTTACAATAAATATTACAAGTTTGCACAAATCAACTGGGGGAAGCTCCAAAGCTCATTGTTCAGAAACCCCTGTGACTCTGGGCACTACGGAGCGAGCTGGTGCTTTAGTTTATGCCTCAGCTCTTCCCGCTGGATTTCCAGCTGTGCTTTACTACCCCAAATCAAGATGTTTAGAAATGACACGGTTCTGGCCAAGATCAAACACCCAAGCCAAAAGCTGGGAAACAATCTTCGAAGCGGTTTCGGCTTCATCACTGACTCCAGTTCTGCGTCTGGTTTTTCCACTCTTAATTCTTTAATCCCGGGCTGCGAGCACTTGGCAGAAAATGTGTGACATGATTAGAAGACACAGAAGGAACACAAGAGATGGGCTTCAGTCTGACCCCATCTAGGTCTGAGTATTTTGAAGCAAGGACCTGAAGATTGCCGGGATGGAAGAAGAGGTAAGTGATGCAGGAGCTGCCTGGGTAACCCGCAAGTTCTCCCTCATAGGAGCAAAACAAAAGTAGCAAAGGTAGGAGCAAACTGCAGAGAATATCCAGGGTTCCTGCAGGTGGACATCTCGGGCTGTATTTTTTTTGAACAGCCTATAATCCCACCAGGACAGCATCTCGGACCAAGGGCTACTCAACAACAGCACTGCAGGTTTTTAAGAAGTGTGCGACTTTTTCTCCGCCTTATTGCGACAGTCAAATGTTACGTAGAGCAATGAAAAGACAATTTTCTATGTAACAATCCTAGACTTGTATGACGAGACGTCAGCAGACGTTACAGACAGGCAGGTCCCTTCCTACTTTGTCAGAAACCAAGATACTCCTAAAAACAAATACTAAAACCAGGCAGAGCAGGAATTCTAGTTTTAACAATCTGAGCAAACTACCTGTAAAAGTATCTTAATATAATCTTAGTAGTTACTTCACAAATCTGATTTACACTGACCACAGTTACCAGCACTTGTTTATAGAGACAAATCACCTGTCAACTCACTTTTGGTATCTGTGTAGTGCCAAAGGCTCCAAAAAAGCTCCAAAATACGTTGGCGACACAAATATGCTAAACTAATTACACAGAAGACTTCAGGAATTAGACTTTCCTGCTGGAAAGGTGGCTCCGAAGGCCCAAAGCCAACCCACATGGAAATGCAAAGCACAGGGAACTGGGTGGATTAATTAATTAAGGCCAAATTAATTTGTGCCTGAATAACTTCATGCATGTCGCAAAGCAGCTCATTGTTATGTCTCAGAATTCTGCCCAGAAACCGGCTTATAAATCACAAGCTGCGGCAGAGACGCTGCTGAAAACAGCACGAATTTATATCTTCTTTTGCTGCATCCAGCAAAGTCAACGCAGACAGCAAAAGTTAACTTTTAATGAATACCAGAGCTGAAAATACAGGCCAAGTCTGCAAATGTCACCAAAATTCTATAGTCGCTCTCAAAAATTAATGGCATGACAATTTTCTAAAGGATCTGGGGGAGTATTTTACAGTTTTAAGAAGTTTCTCCTGATGAAGCTTTCTGTCATTTTTCATTATTGAATCTCAGTGGAGAAAGAGAGTTCACTGCAAAACCGTCACGTCCTTGTTTCATTTGTGTACAGTACTGCTGGGACAGCCTTTTCTTTTTTTTCCCCCCCTCTCCCTTCCCAAAGGAAATCCCCAAATTCTTAAGTATGAAAAAAGATAAAAGAACAGTCTCATAAGAATTATCTCTTTCAAAAAAAAAAAAACCAAAAAACCAAGGATTTCTACAGTATAAAACACCAAACTGATTGCTCAGCAGTTGAACAGCAGTGACATTGCCCTCACTGTATTTTTAAAGGAATCCATCAATTTTTCTCTAATGTGTGTTAGCTCTTCAAAATTTTGATCTCCTGGTGGCTTTTTTGTTGTTGTTTCGTTTTGTTTTTTCCAAATTTTGGTCTCTAACTGAATGTGAGTACTAAAGTACTATGAGCTACAACCACAACACTCAGATTTGTTCTCATTACTTGTTCTGCTAAAGAACTTAAACCTGCCTCTAAACTCATGCAGGTGATACCCAAGGTAAAGTTTTAAGAAACATCAGGATATCGGGCTGTTGTAAGAATATAGATAAGACAATTTTTGTTCAGAATTCTCCTGAAAGTGTATTTTCCTAGAGGTGATTTCTGCCACTACTTGTGAGAACAGAAAGCCTTTAAGAAATCGGGGGCCACGTCCCGCTGTTTTAAGTTAATTTCAGTCTAGAAATCTCCTTTTGCTTTTGGAAAAGTTACAAAACATTTTCATCTCTTCTGGTAAGATCTCCCTTCCAAGAGCACACGGTTTCGTAACACCGTCAATCTGCATACTCACTCTAAGCCACTAGCAGCAAAGCACTTCAAATGAATTGTAATCACTTCAGGCATTTTATCGAATAAAAGGCTGCGCTCTGCTTCTGTGTAATGGTGGCAGTTTTCGCAGAAATATTTATCCTCTCCCACAATCCTTTCCACTGACGCAAACTGTGAAATTGCCCATTTAAGAGTCTTCATTTCCGTTTTTGGCTCTGGAGAAACTATAAAAGAGAATCATTACATTCACAGATATGCCGTTATTTCCATTCCCAAGGCATCCCACCAGAAAAACAACAAACCAAAACATGTCAGGTTAAGACATGTTCAAAAACTACTTTCAACACTGTCAAGAACGCTCAATATGTATGAAAATATAATCAAATCTTTGAATGATTTCAGGAAGCGATGAAAATACCACTTAATAGACATTATTACTTCAAATCTGTGGTTTTCCCAAAGCTCGTCTTCCCATCGCACGCGCTAATTCTCTCTCTGGAAACTGGGTGCATATATCCAAGACCAAAATTTCACTCATTGAGGCAAAAAAACCTCCAAAATAACCAAAGTTCCCTTGGTTTTGTTTTACGTTTTGCCTCCCCAGAGCGTCACGCTGCTGCTGACGGGATCACCTGCACTGTCACACACAAGCTTTAATCTGTCGTCCCTCAGCAAAACGGGGAGGGCAAAAATAGTAAAAGCGGCTCCAAATTAAGCCCACAGGGACTAAAATTATTATTTAATTCTGAATCTCAAAATGTATTGTTGCCATGCTTACTTTGGAAAATAGCTAAAAACTGAGTATAGATCACTAAAATTGAGAAAGATACTAGGGGACTCACATTTTAAAATTAAAAACAAATGCTATTAAGGTAACAACAGTCTAAAAGACCATAAACGTATTTTTACAGTAAATTAACAAAAATCTGGTTTGTCGTTTATTTTATTAAAAAAAAAAGGTGCAGATGTTTCTTATAAAATTAAGAAAATGCAGAATTTCTTATCCAAGAAGAAAGGGAAGACCCAAATGATAGAAAATACCTATTTATAAGCAGGAAAACATGTACGTGATTGAAGGATTGTAAGCAGCCCGTGTTACATGTTAAGACCTGAAACAATTTCAATACTGTCCAGATCTGTCCACATTACCAGCACTGTGTTTCCCCAAGTCTAAAGTTAATCAGGACGAGAGATAACAGAACAGCCTCTAATTTAACGAGCACGCACAGGAGCAAGAATTACTTACTTTCAGAACTCTCTTCGGTTTTAGAAAGTTCATCTTCTTGCACTGGAACACTGATGTCCTGAAAGTCTTCTCTTCTTTCCGTAAAGCACTCGCACTCCAAACATCTCGTCCGCAGCACCAACTGGCCCTGGAACAGCTTCTCCACCAGCTCAAAAACGGCCAGTTCGGTCCCTAGAGAAAGGAGGAGCCGCGGCACTTAGCAAGATGCGTTGTATTCAAATGGCACTTCAGAACCTGGCTGTTGTCCTTCCAAAATCAAGGTGTTACACACATGGCATTTAGGGGTTCCAGACAGGGGATGAGAAGGCAAAAAGAGGAGGGAAGGCAAAAAGAGGAGGGAAGGCAAAAAGAGGAGGGAAGGCAAAAAGAGGAGGGAAGGCAAAAAGAGGAGGGAAGGCAAAAAGAGGAGGGAAGGCAAAAAGAGGAGGGAAGGCAAAATTAAAAAAAAAAAAAAAAGCAAAAAAAGCAGCTGCTTATCACATGCCATTTTCACAGAATACAGAGCCCCTGTCTCTTGGCCCTCAAACTTTAATTTCTGTTTCAAGATTAGGTTCTTATTTTACACTTGAAGTGCGACGGTGTCACATTCTGGAAAATTTGTGTTTGTCATCAACGCACTGCCTTCTCGGTACGGACTGTCAGTCCTCCCAGGGGAAATCACACTTGTATTTTTGCCAGGTCTCTATTCTCAGTCCTCTCCTCCAATACTTTCTGAGTTTGCTGGCCAATTTTAGTCAAATCTGCTGAAGAAACGGGGAGCTCAAAAGATTCTGCGTTCCTTCAAATTTTTATCAAAATTCGTGGTTGGATCAGAAAGAAAGTTCCACATTACCGAGGCCTTTCCCTCAGAGGTTTCTTGTCTCATTGACAAGACCAAAATCCACACCTGCCAGCCAATTAGCTTATGTAATTAACATATGTAATACATCCTGTGTCTTTCCTAAGTTCCTGGGAAGGCTGGAACTACGGAAGGACTGATGAAAAGGGAGGGAAGGAGAAGAAATTACTTGTGAAGACTTGCAACACAAAGCCATAGCCAATGGGGTTTGATTCTGGTTGCTCCGGACACTTAATTTTCCTTTACATCTTAAACCCACTTGCTATTTCTATAAATGACAAAAATTAGTGATATTAGAAACCTGGTAATATTCTGACTTTTTTATATTGTACAATGATTACATAGATAAATACCTCAAAAGTTCTAAGCTAAACAGGTCAAGTTATAAAAAAACCCTACAAACGTATAAAAATGAAATTCTCTTTCATAAAATATTTTTTAAGTCTTGAAACGGTAATTTTGTATTTGCAAGCTCTGATGGCTGTGCAGGCTGAAGGCTGACTTCGCATGCATAGGAATTTCTTAATCCGACTAATTTTAAGCCCATACACTTGTTCACCAACCTTCCTTTTTTGGTTCCTTTTCAGTTCCTTTTTCATTATGGCTTTCCACGGGAGACGCTGGTTCACAATATTCTTCTTTAGTGTTGTGACCATTTTCACACTTTACAGATGACTCTTCGAGCTCACAGTCATCATATTCTTTCCTTGGGTCTTTGGATCCCAAGTTTGTAGTTAGCTTTCCTAGACTATAAAATTTAGACAGAATACTAGGCTGTTTGCATGAGGATTTTAACCAGTTTAACCTGAGCCGTGACTTCTTCTGCGTCGGCTTCGCACCCTCACTTTCACTGGAACACTTGGCAATGGCATCAGTTTGATTTTCTACCTTTTCTCCAGTCGCTTTCCTCTTCGACCTGGTTTGCCTTTGATTTTCTTCCGCTGCGATTTGCTCTTTTGAAACTTTGGATTTTTTCTTTGCGTTGCCACCCTCAGCATCGCTTTTTCTTTTCCCATTGCCTTTGAGCAGCTTGTCTTCAGCCGTCTCTCCGCCGTGGCTACTCGGTGCATTATCCTCCTCCTCAGCAGCACTGCCAGTTCCATTGCTCTCGGTGTTTTGATTAGATTTTTCCTCTAGTTTAGCTGCAGGCTCTTCCACGGGCAGTTTGTTCAATTCTTCCTTCTTCAGGAGCTGACACGTTTCTTGAATGTTGCCCAGGATACACTGCAGAACTTCCTGGGCGTCGTGCTGCAAGTAGCCTTCGTACATAGGGTTGAGCTCTCTAGTAAAAGTAAAAGAACAAGGCAAATTTATGATACCACGAAGCTAACAATAAACACACTAAACTTTCTATAACGATGCCCCAATTTTCAGACCATCTACCCCCCGCAAGTCTCTAACGCTGTGCTGTACAACGGCCTCGAAACTCCAGGTGAAAATTCTGACAATTTGATTAAGATAATTTGTACCTAAGGGTATTCAGTAGCCTTCGTGGCTGAGTTGCAAGTTCATCTGTGTATTTTTCTGGATTTAAGAGAAAGCTGGCTTGAAGCTGCTCGACTGAAAGAATCAATGAGTGCAAACTGCAGATTAGTTCGTAACTTGCCAGTGGATCTTCTTTACAATTTCCCTGCAATAACAATATAAAAAGAATAAAAATACTTGCAGTTTTGTCTGTAACAACAACTTTTTCTCTCCTGCCCTCACTCAGTTGTCTAACAGACATTTGACAGATTTCTGTCTGCTATAGGAAGCAGGTGAGTTTTGGGCAATGTATTGCTCTTTTGCCAGTAGAAAACAAATATAAAAGCCAGGCTAGGCATTATTTTAAAATCCCAAACCATCTTTGCCCACACTCCAATTTCCATCGACTCAAAGTACTGTATCGTAATTATCTTAATGTCAGAAGCATGGTGAGGTATCTTCTCGAATTTCTTCTGTTCAACTTAAAGACTTGTGCTTACAAGTTTACAGACACTCTGAACACAAGTCCAAAACAACTCAAATGTATCTTTACCTGAAATGGCACTTTAGGAAACAATACTGCAAAACTCCTTACAAACAGAAGAAATCGGTTAAATTTTCATTGCGCTCCTGGCATGCAGCCTCACTCACACAAGTAAAGGAATGTGTCGGGAGATATCTTACCTTTTCTGCTTTTTGCTCGCTTTCGTCCTTCAAAGATTCTTTCTTCTTTGAAATTATATTATATAAGTGTTTTACTCCAGTTTTAAAACCAGGACAAAAATATAATACCTGAAAGCAAGTTTAAAAGGAGAATAATTGGTAAAGTAAGAAGCTACTCAACGTACACACCCACATTTATGATCCAAACCGGCTCTGCATCTCCCAGGGCTGCTGCACAGCACGCGAAGACGTGAGATTATTCACAGTAGGGAGGTGCCCAGAGTAAGTAAAATGAAAAATTACCCAATCAAGGCAACCTACAGTGCGCACTTTTCCCGCAGCATCATCTTTTTATCCCCGCTGTAATTAGATTCCCTTCGTACTATGTCCAGATATCTCTGCAACACCAAACTACAAATCCCATCCGCTTGTGCTTAACCAAAAGAAAAATCATCTTTCCAAGGCCCCTGAGCATGACGTTACCTGAAGGACGCTGTTCAGGTAACACGTGTTACCCAGATTGTTCAAGCCCACAAAAGGCAACATGTTGTCTTTCTTTTCACAGCTAACGAGCGAGGGAGGCTGCGCTGCAGGAACCACTTGATCACTATTAAATAGAGAAAACAGGGCGTAAGAGGCACTTTTTGAAGATGATTTCTTCTGGCATAGATGCACATCTCTCTCCTGGCCATCTACCCTCTCAGAGTTGGCTTTCAGAGCTACTGACTAACATATACGGATCAAAATCATGTCACAGGGTTTCTGAGAGCGTTCGTATGGCTACTCTGGGCACCCAAACTTTTTTATGTTCTTTGTTCATTCCTAAAGCAGCACTAAGAAAAATATGTCTGGCACATATTTTCTGTCACTGTCCCGTGCTCCAGATTCACATCAGTTCATTTCTGGGAGCAAACCAAAAGGATAAACAACAGAATGAAAAAAGAAAAAATGAAGGAATCAACAAATCTGACACATTATACGCAGTGATAACGCACTGCATGGACATAACGAAACTAAATTTTAAAGTCTCCGATACGTTTATAACTGACCATGATTAAGCAATTCTTCTTTTTCCCGCTTAAATTTCCTCACTAACTACAAGGAGATGACAGATCTGTTCAGGGCTTGAAACACCCTAACGAATGACAGTAAGCAGAGCAATTAACTCTTTTACCCACAGCAGACACAACCGTTAAAACCCAAAAATGTTTTCATTAAAACTCATTTTGTAAAAACTTACATTTTTATATACTTTAAATGCTATGGCATCTTAATAACTACCTCACATCAACTTCAAACAAAGTAACTTCTTCGAGTTATTAAAAAGTGTATGGCAGCTAAACATCCATAGCAGAGCAAACCTGTTTTCTTAAATTAGTGCTAGAGATTAATGACGGCGAGTGGTTAGTTCAGTTCGATTAACGTGGCTTAAGGGTTTATTGAGTAGAAGTTGGAGCGGGTAATTCTGTGGGAATGCACAACCGCACTGGGGGATGGCGCAAGGGGGTGTTCCACGGACGGAGCAGCGTGCTCCCCGCCGCCCAAAACTCCTGCTCGGGGCACGAACAGCGAAACTCTCACGTACACCTCGGAGCCTCGGAATTCCGAACTCTTTTGTTCATTCTCCTGGGACTCGGTGAAATCCAGCGCTCTCTTCGCCTCCTTTTTCTGGAAGAGCTTCAGGGAGAGCCGGTTTTTCTTGGAGGGGCTGCCCCTGGCGGGCCCGCTGCCCTCGCTCGGTAACACCCCCGGCATCTTTCCGGGCGGGGGAGGCGGCCGGCCCGGCCGGGAACCTGCGATGGCCGCTCACACCTGCCGCACACACGAGCCGCCATTTACTCGGAGTGCGGGAAGCGGAGCCCCCGCGCCCCCCGCCTGACAACGGCCTCCCCTCCCCGCCCGGCCCGCCGCCCCGCGCCGCCCGCGCTCTCGCTCCCTCCCGCCCGCCGGGAGGCCGCTGTCCCGGCGGGCCCGGCGCCGCGGAGCCGCCTCTCCTCACCGCTACATGTTGGCGCGGCCCGGGCCGCCGCCGCCGCCCGCCGGTTGCTATGGAGACCGCGGGGCGCCCCGGCGCCGCTCTCGCCACCACGGGAAACTTGGCGCGTTTTCCGCGCCGCCAGGACCCGCGCCCTCAGCGCTCCTCGCGCCCAGGCGCTGCCGGCCGCCCCGCTTAAACGCCGGAGCGGAAGCCGCCGCTGGCGCCCGCCAGGAACGTAGGGCCACGGTGACCGCCGGCGGTCTGTCTCCCACCAGCTTGCGGCGACCGAGCGACATCTCCTCACGTGCCCGCCGGCAGCGCTGGCGCCGCATCTGCCGCCGCCGCCGCCGTCAGGCAGTGCGGTGGGCAGCCCGCGGGGTCCTGCCGGGGCGCGCGCGGGCGCTGGTAGCGGCCTGGCTGAAGGACTGGGGCTCGCGAGGAGGTGGGGAGGCGCCTGGGCTGAACCATTCCGCCGAGACACCCCCCCTCCAGCCGCGGTGGATTGGTCCCGCTCTAGCCCCGCCCCTCCCCGCCTCCGCCAATCACAGCGAGAGGCGCGGGGCCGAGGTACCGGGCAGGGCGGGGCCGGGCGGCCCGGGTCCTACAGCCCCTCCCGCCGGTCCCGCCCGGCCCCGCCGCCCCGAGCCCGCGGCGAGAAGCGAGCGGCCCCGTTCTGTAGATAAATAAAACAGCCATATTTCACACTTTCTGCCTTTTTTTTTTTTTTACTCGAAAACCGCGGGTTACACTCGTCTCTCCCGAGATCTGTGCTAAAAAGCTTTACCAGCACAGCTGTGAAGAACGTAATAAGTCGTGGGGTTCGGTGAGGCTGCAAAAAAATCCTGATAGGGGATCAGGACAGTCAAAATAGGGCATTTGGGAAAATACTGATGCCGTAGATCACTCCATCCTTCTCTCCAGGCTGGTCCAGAGAAGGTTTGGGACGGGGCTGGACCACAAGCTCTGCGGAAACCCTCGCATGGAAGGACAACTCTGACATTTGCTGAGAATAAATACGGTTTTTGTCTGACACGTATGCGGCAGCTGCGGATTCGTCACATACTTACAAAGGTCCCATTCTAGGACTTTTTTTTTTTTCCCCCCCCCAGGCTGACAATATGTTTTTGTTTTAAAGAAAAATCTTTGTCAATCGAACTACAGAAAGGTTGCAGAATATGCTTCGTGACCCCTGGAAACGGAGCAAAGTGGGTTTTAACCCCCTGTGATTCCATCAGTAGGTGCTCTCTATGAACAGAAACTGTTCTGCTTAACCTAAAGAGAAGTGCACTTTCTTTAATTAAAAAAAAAAAAAAAGAAATATTTTAAATCTGATGTCTTGCAACAAAGCGAATATCCGCGGAACACAGACTCATTTACGACGAGAGGCCCCAGTCATCCGTTTGTTGCTGTGAATTACGAGGCCCTGTCTTTACATATACAATTGCTTCCATATTCCACAAATTCATCTGGCTCTGAAAATTGCCCTTTATTTACTCCATATAAGGTCCTTCTGTTTTTCGCGGCTCTTTCCTGGCAGGACGCGGACAGTGTGAGACGGGAGCGACACAACGGGGGCGTCGCTGTGGAAAACGTTCCTGGTGAGACACGGATCCGCCACATTTGGTCTATAGACTGTGATGCTGTGTAATTTAACGTTGCCCCAAAACGTCAGAAATCTTTTAAAGATTCATCTGTCGCCTTGAGAACTAAGGAGCTCTACGTGGCGGTCACAAATTTTGCGATGTTAACAGTTATATTAAAAGAAAAGCCTGCTAAGCCAAACCACAGTTGTTTATTGCAATTAACACCCGTGATTCCGCTGGAAAAGTTCCGCAAAAGTTTTCGAAGTTACTCAGACAGGATTAATTTCAAAACCGACTTTAAGCCATGCCCAGACCATGGCCTTACCATCCCTTTGTGGGGAGTTACCCCAAATTTGAGCGGTTTTAGTACAGAAGGACCCCAGGACAAACTCCCGCTTTTCCCCGCGCGTGGCTGCTCATCGCCGGAGCAAACTGGACCACCACGAAATCACGCGTGGTTGCCACAGATCCCATCCACATCTGTGGGTATTTTACTCCCCTTCAGGCAGTTCCTTCATGACTCACGTACTTTTTTTTTTTTTTTTTTTTTGTATTTCCTGTACAGCAATATGTGACTTCGCAATTTGCTGAATAAAATATATTAGTGCTAGAAGAAAATCGGAAGCCTAGCACTTAGTCTAAATAGTGGGTTTTTAAGGGATTTTGTTTTGAAAAGTTCTTTGCGACCTTTTTGGGTGTTTTGTACGTCGCTACATTAATTATTACCGCAGATCGATATCCCTAAATATACATATGAATTAGAGCAGAAATGATACGTACTCTGGCAGTCGTATACATGCTCACTACACGTATTTTGCTCCCTCTTACCAGGTAAAACATCCTCATATGCTTGCACACGACAGGCCCATCACCCGGGGAGCCAAGGTTCAGCTTCTCAAGGTGTATTTTGACCTAAGGAATTATTCACCGGGCTGGTGGGATTTACAGAGCTCTGAAGCTGGTTGGATATTGAGCTCCCATTGAAAGCCGCTGGATTTCCTGACCTGACTCCTGCAGTATGACATTTAGCTCCACTTTAGCAAATGTTTCCTCAATTTCCCTGCAGTTAATAGACACTCAGGACAACAGAGGATCTCACATCAAATGGCACGACTAAGGCGGTTTGTTGCTTATTTGTATTGCATTTTAATAAAAATCTACCCTGTCAAGTGCGTGATTTGCAGTCTCCTTTAACAAACATGATAAAAGACTGTTTCTGTCCAAGGATTTTACAATATGAGCGTCTAATTCCACACGTTCAGGTAAGTGTCAGGTATACTGGTGCCTAGAACACCATCCACGACTTCGGAAGGCCTAGCTTTGGGTTTAAAGTTAGGCTTGTGAACATTTACAGGTTCATGGTTTAATTCTCAGGTGCAGCAACTGAGGGAAAGAGGGAAGGGAGACATTCGGAGCGAGGATTTTTGCAGAGACTGGAAGCATACAGAGTTCTTCCCGTGGTAATTATGAGGCTTTGTTCTGTGTATTACATTGTATTTGGCCAGTGAAGCAGTCAGCTCAGTTTTAATAGGTATAATGGTTATTTTAATCCACAAACGCACCTGCCACACAACCCATACATCAAGTAAGTACAAGACTGTAAGGTACCTCTCAGGATATTTCGTCAGCACACGTTTGGAACAAACTTTACTGTCCCTTTTCTCCACAGTGTGGGGTCTCTTTCCAAATGTTCCCCTTCAAAGAGGCGTCTCCGTCATCCTGTGATGAGTCTGGATGTGTTTCGCTTTTCCTCCTGGTAAGTTCATCTGATTACATACAACCCTAAATAATTTCTCTCCCTTAACATACTCACAAATTGCTTCCTAATTCCCCATCATCATTATTTTGACCAAACCGTACATACTTAAATTTTTATCTTTCTTGTAAGTTAGTTCTCTCTGGCTTCTAAAGACAGAGCCAATATAAGAGACGTTCTGGTTGAGAGATCTTCAAGTTTCCCCCCTGTCACCTGTATGGAAAGCTGTTCACAACACACAGAGCATGATATTTTGAAAATAAATTTTATATTCATTAAAGCATTAGTTGCTGTTGGGTTCAGTGTACTTAAGTTTAATTCTGTGCTATCGAACGGTGATTTTGAGATCAGTGCAGTTACAACATTTTAGAATTTGGTCCTTTAGTCTTGTCCCAATTTTTTTTTTCAACCATTGAAAAGGATGGGGGAATTTTCAGGTGGTTCTTGAGTAGAAATCAGCAAGATGAAGATGGGGTTGTTTGGGTGGGAAGCCAGAGAACAAGAAATCGAGATACAGCAGAGATGTGCTGCCTCCCTTCCCACCGAGAGAACAACAGGAGAGGACCCTCCGCTCAGTGAAATCCCCTCTTCACCAGCCTTTCACCCTCTCAAATTTTTATGCACCCTCTTAAAATACGGCTCCCCGTCACTACTTAGTGCAGGGAATTTTTTCCACCAGGAAAATGTTCTGTTTAAATGTAAGGAAATGGGGATTTTTTTTTTTTCCTGTATCTCTCCAAAAATACAACAATACCTAATTAAATATTTATGGCAGCTTAGCATGCTCAATAAAGGAACCGTTGTCTAGAAGCCTCCGAAGCTTCGGCTTCTTACAGTAAAGGAGTGTTTCAAACACAGGACGAAGAGGGAGCAGGTGCGAGAGGCAGTAATTGCATATATACAGTCCTGGGACACTCCAACATGCACTATTACATTATGTCTAATGCTATAGACTTCACAGCCATGTGTTATAAAAATAGCTGCACTGGGAAAGTCGAAATCGCCACGGACGTAGCCAAAAATAACCATGTGAAATGCCTGGAAAGAGCAGATTCCCCAGAGGTGGGATTGCTGGGCTCTCATGGGAAATCTCGAGCACAGAGAATTATCCCCCGCGGGAAAAACCCTCCACAACTGCTGCTGAATCACATAAATATATCAACTTCCAAACCCTGCAGCCATCCAGCGACAGGCCTGTAAATCTGTCAGGGTTCTTGTATCGCCAGAATTACTCTGTGAATTTTGTGAACGTTTGTACGCGGACAATGTCAAGATAGGAGTGGGTTTAGGTAGAAGGAACAGAAATTAATATTTAGCCGTTTTATTGTTTGGTGATCCACAGGTTGTGCGAGCTCTTTCACAGCCAGAAACACAGAAACAAACCAAAAAACCTAGCCCAAAAGCTTGAACCGTGTGGCTGGTTTTTGTCTAAAATGTTCAGATTAAGCACCCTTAAAGATGCAGACTTCAAGAAAAGCAGGAAATAATCAATTAGAAACTGCTACGGTGCTGTAAACTCCATGGTAAAGCCTGCGACAAGCCTCCTTTTCATTTCACCTTCCAAAAGGCAGACATAGCTTGGAGATCGAGCCACAAACCATGAGCTTGTCGATGCACAAACCATGCTGTGCTCGCCCGTGCTGGAGTTTGTTGGTTTTGAGATGGAGATGTACAGGTCCTGATATGGCCGGCAGCCTCAGCTCTCATTTATCTCTCTCTTAACTTAGGAGAAAACAGTTGGCTGTGATCTATGAACTTCTAAAGCTGCACATGCATCTATTATACATAAGAAAATAACGATAATTGCACCCATAATATAGAGATAAAGCCGATCAGTTCACAACGATATAAACATGTGGTTCTGTACGTTGCAATTCTGCCAAAGATGGTTCTGTGACCAGGTCTGAAGCAAAACATTTCTCCTCAAAGCTAAATTCTGCAGTGCAGAAAAGAAGTGATGTGTAAGTGGTCTCCTTGCATTGTTAGGGGTGTTTTCCCCATATTTTGTCCATCCGTGCATATTTTCTTCATAACTCACAGCCTGCTGCTTGGTTTAATATATAGATCGTCAGCTTTGCCGATAGCAGACAGTGCAGGTTTCCATTATGGGCTGGAATTCAAATGAGAAGCCAGGTGCTATGTTGCAAGCCATAATTAAAGTAAAATTAAAATTAAATACATCCCCATCTCTGTTCTTAGGTCACAGTAACATCTCACAGAGCTGTAACTCCCTCCTGGAAGCAGAAGGAGGAAACACAACCTGCACATTCTTGCAGCATCTCCATTGACAGACGCACCTAGAACAGGGTTTGTAATTCCTCTCAGACTTGGAGGGATACGTCCACATCTGGAGACATGAGACCACCGCTACGAGGAGTCAAGATTCAGGTGAGGGCTTGGTTTTTTTTGAACAAAACGAAACCAAAAACAACCAAGCAAAATAAACACAACCGAACAAACCAAAGCAAACCAAACCAAGCCAAAACCAAACAAACGAAAAGAACAAACACCAAAAAACTACACACAGTCGTTTCTCCGTAGTGGAGCCATTTCAGCCAGGTTTTTAAGGAATTACATCGCAAGGGCCCTGTGACCCCAGTGAGGCCACATCCAGAGGGGAACTGCAGAGCCTTTTGTGTCCCTGCGCTCGAAGCAAGAGCATTTCTCGATCATGCTTGCAAGGACATCGCAATTTCTTTTAGGCACCGCAACTGTAGCAAATCGATTTGAGAGGCAAGCTCGCGTGGTTCGATGTGAACATTGCAAGGCTGATCCACGTGTCGTGAGAACATGAAGCATTTTCCGTACCTATTTGGGGATCACTGGGTGCGCACAGTCCAGGGCAGCACCAGGCTGGCGGCTTTCGAAGGAGCACGAGGTTGGTTCCCAGTGGTTTCCTCTTCTTCTTCTTCTTCCAGCTGTGGAGGTCACGTCTACTCTCCACGTTTTTTTCTGCCTGTATCCAGCTGTGCGTAGGGAAGCACAAACAACCGGCACCCACCCACAGAGGGGTCACAGTCCAGTCCCTGTATTCAAACCAAACCAAACCCAACCACATTAAAAAAAGCTAAATCAGGGAACAACATTCTTCTTCTTGTTCACTTCCCCTCTCGCGCTGACCTTTGAAAATGAGACCGCTTTAAACCCAAACTGGTGGCAGCCCTTGGGTGGGACCCGACTCGCAGTGTTTCGGGCGGCAGGACTGACCTCGTGCCGTGGAATTTCACCTAGTGATTTCTGCGGAAGAAAGAAATCCTCCCGAGTGGGTTTGCCTGGCTTCAGAAGTAAATTTAAGTGCCTGCGGCTTGACAAATAAACATTCTGAAAGCGCTTAATGACTCACTACCTCGCCTAAGAATAGCTGTACTTTAGCAAAACCGAAATACGTAGCGGAGGATACGGGATCTGACTCTGCCCGAGCGCGGAGCCGAAGGACGCGGTGGGAGAAGGGGAGGGAGAGGCTGGATTCCTGCTGTTCCCTCCTGGCTCCTGCCAAACCACATCTTGGAACCTCCTTCGACCCTCCTGTGCAATATCCAGCTCCGAGCTCTCCTCCACAAATCCACCTCATCGGTTTTCAAACAATTTATCGTGTTTCATTTATACACACGGCAAAGTAGCCCCCGTTAATCCCGTTTGTTTGAAAGCCCTGTTCTTCTTTTGGATTAAAGAGAGGTCACAGAAGTTTTATGCATATGCATGTTACACTTCTGCGCACCTAACCTTTCATAGAAGAGAGATTCTTTGTCTACAAGTTGTCAAGTAAAACCCCACTGACCGAAAAGGGGAACTTATTTTCATTTTGTTTGCTCAAAGGTGGGGTTTTTTTGGCAGCTGTTGCTTGCTTTTCTGGGGCACGCTTGCAGAAGTGTGTGCTGTGAGCTGCCACCGCTTCTTACCCCCGCCACGCACGCTTTTAGCGCTTTAATCTAACCCCACGGAAAACAGAAAAAACCACAAGTTCAGCTGAATGTCTGCAACCACAAGAGCTTCCTGCAGGTGCCCAAAGTTTCTGTTGCAAAAGCCTCCTCGTTGCCATTGAGGCTCAGGAATCATCACGGCTTTGGGGTCACCATCCCTGAAGGTGTTTAAAAGACACATAGATGAGGTTCTTCGGGATATGGTTTAGTGCCGGAGGTAGGTCATGGTTGGACTTGATGATCTTGAGGGTCTCTTCCAACCAAAACGACTCTATGATATGACGAGCCTAAGGGACGGGCCATGGTGTAGCAGCACTGCCCCAGGAGCAGCGGGAGAGGTGCCGTGCCTCGATGGCCACAGCTGCACTTCAGAATCGGTTTGTTGTCCGGGAAAGGGAGAAGAGAATAATGTAGGCGGCATCTCCCACCTGCACCAGCCAGCGATGCCTCTCGCGATCGTGTTGCTCCGCTCACAGCACCCCAGGTTTTTCAGCCTGGAGATGAAAACCCAAGAGGTGCAAACTGCTGTGTCCGTGGGCCCAGGGGAGCCTGAGGACTCTGCTCTGATTTACAGCATTTCCCACGCAGGTTTGAGAGGTATTTGGGCCCCTCTGGAAGGAAGGGGGTCACAGCAAGCCTCGCCCGTCCCGCTGGATGCCGAGTTCGCCCTCGGAGGCCGCGCGGCCGCCGCCAGCATTGCGGAGCGAGCAGAGCAGCGGGAGCAGGGCTGGGGTTTGCCTCTCTATCTCAAGACAAGCAAAATCAAAAGCTCCACCTAAAGCTGAAGGGATTGTTGCAGGTCACTGAACTCTTGATTTCTGCCCGTCCCCGGAGCCTAGAAAAGAATCGTCATTGCAGCGACTTGCTGGAACAGGGTAGGTGACGAGCATGGAAATCACACAGGGTCAGGCACACGAGGCGGCTCAAAACTTAAAGCTCAGCTTGCATTTTCAGAGAACCATTTTGGTTGCAAGAGACCCTCAAGACCATCGAGTCCAACCATAACCTTACGCTGTCACTAAACCGTGTCCCTGAGAACCTCATCTCCACGTCTGTCCAACCCTCCAGGGATGGTGACTCCACCACTGCCCTGGGCAGCCTGTTCCAATGCCCGGCAGCCCTTTCCGCGGCTAAATTTGTTTTCTTTACGTTTTCCATGCGATCCCGTCAAGGTACAAGGTTGCGATGCGAACCGGACCGAGCCGAAGGGCTGAGCCGGGGGCAGCTGCTGCAAACCGAGCCCAAGTTCTGCAGCCGCGGCCCGTCCCCGCAGGTTTCCCCTTCCCGCCGCCCTTGATCTGCGTCTGTGCAAACAGGATGAGCAAGAAAAGTATAAATAAAGCATGAAACAGGACCTGGCACAAAACCGCGGTCATAAGACACACACACACAAAAAAAAAAAAAAAACAAAACAAAAAACACTAAGTAAAAAAGTGACTTTCTGGCCTCCCACGGCAGCCGCTCCTTTTGGCTCCCGCTGACCCTCCCGCAGCCCGGCGCGGCTGCCCCGGCCCCCGCCCGGCCCCGCTGCCCGGGGAAGGCTCCGTGCCCGCCCCCGGCCCGCCCCGGCCCGCCCCGGCCCCGGGCACCGCCCGCAGCAGCCCGCGGCGCCGCCGGTTCCGCCGCGCTGTGCCCGCCGCTCCCAGGTACGGCCGCGCCGGGCGGGGGCAGCCGGGGCTGGGGCCGGCCCGCGGATCCCAGCGGCTCGGGGGGGCCGGGGAACCGCCGCCCCCCGCCGCCGCTCCGGAGGGGAGGGCCGGGGAAGTGCTGGGGGGGAGCTCCGGGGGTACTTGGGGGGCGTTAGGGGGATGCTCGGGGGTGCTTCGGAAGTGCTTGGGGGTGTTGCAGGGGTGCGCTGGAGGATGCTCTGGGGGTGCCTCAAAGGGTGCTGCGGGGTTGTGCTGGAGGATGCTCAGGGGAGGCTTTAAAAGTGCCCAGGGATGCTCCAGAGTGTGGTCCCGGGGTGCTCAGGGGAACCCTGGCAGCGCTTCGGAGGGTGTTCGGGGTGCTCAGGGCGCCTGGAGCCCCGAGTGCCTGCCTGGGGGCAGCGAGAGCCCCGAGTCACCCGGGACAGGAGCGTTTCCAGCGCACCGCTGGGCGCGGGAGGGAGGCTCAGAGTGCGCTTTGGCAGCAGGGAGGGGGCAGGAAGGCTTCGAGCCCTGCCGGGACCCCCGGCTATCAGCCTGTGAGGGCTGGGAAGGGCCCCCAGGCCCCCGGCAATGCAGCGGAAGTCATCAGGATCCCAGAGTTGCATTTGGCCTCAAAGCCCAACCATAAAACCCTCCCCAGCCATGAAGATGTGGTTCAGAGAAGCCCCAGCCCAGCCTCCATGGCCGAGCACAGTCTCCGGCGCCTGCATCAGCCTCTCCCCGGCTCCTCGCCGGCTTTCCAGCCATCCAGACACAGAAACTCTTGGCGCCGTAACTCATTTCTGTCTCTAGCGAGGTTCGTGCTCCGTTTCCCTGAGCTGCGCGTCCCTCTGGGCTCGGCCGCAGGTCTGGTCCGGCTGCAGAGCGGGGCCGGGCTGAGCTCCACATTTCTGCATCCTCGGGGGCCGAGACAGGGGCTGCTCCAGCCGCGCGTTTTTGGCAGCGAGCGGAGGGACGGGCAGTGCCTCCCCAGCATCGCCTTTCCTCGACGGCGACCACTGCCAGGGCTTTTCTGAGCCGCCCAGCTCCGCCGGGACCAGGCGTGCCCCGTGGAAGCACTTTCGTCAGCTCCCGGCGTTCAGCTTGTGATTTCTCACATCTGAAGCAAAGATGTGCCGGGCTCTGACTCCGCTCCGGGAGAAATCAGAGTGAGTGTGAACGGGGAGCTGCCGCACCGGGGTGGAACATCACCTGAGATCTCTGGAGAAGAGGCTGGGTGGTCCATGAGAAGGTTGGTCATGGCAGAAAATGGGTTGAATAATCTCAAATGCAAGTCCAAGAAAGCTCAGGATGGAGGAAATCATGGTCTGGGTGCTCTGGGTATGATGTTCACCTTCCAGAGCTGGAAGCAGGGCTGTGCTATACAGGGTTATGTTATTTTCCACACAGCTACGGGATGTGACACCCTGGGAGAGGGTTTCCTTTGTCCAGAGGATAAACCAGAAATTAAATATTTTAGCTGCATGGCCCAAACAAAGGCAGTGAGCACCCAAAAACATGGCATGTGCAAGGTACGGCTAGTGACTGCAGCAAAGGGCAGAGAGAAGGGCAGCACTGTAAAAAATATCAGCGTTTACCTTCATACCCGTTTTGTAGTCTTCCCAGTGTTTTGTGGTTTATTTGGAATGAACTAAATGGAAAAAGCTGATTCCCAAAACAGTAAATGAGAGGAGGGAGCCCATAACCCTAGGTTTATGGCTGATTATTTATCACTTCAACTGTAGTATTTCAAAAATAAATACATCTGCCAAAACGACAGGCAGCATGATGAACAGCGACCTGGCCCAGGAATCTGTGGTTGAGGAGGGATCAGTTAATGGGTTCCTTAAAATAATCCTGAAACTGGAAGATGGAGGGGAGCCTGTTGCTGGTGTGGGCGCTGTCTGTCTCCTGGTGCAGTTTCCAAACCACTTGAGAACAGGAAAACCACGGCCACGTTCGCCTCCTTTCTGGAAAGTTTGGTTATGGAGAAGGTTTTGTCTCCCGGGGGCACAAATCATCCCTGTCGTGCGGTGCTGGGGCTGCCCCGTTCCCACAGGAGCCATCAAATTCGGTGTCACAAAATCTCCCTTCATCCTCAGCTAACCAAAATAACCCCCCCATATTTATTTGCTGCCGGGCAGGGGTGCGACGCTGCTTCCCATCAAACAGGCTCTGCGTCCCTCGGCGTGGGCGCATCCCGGGAAGGAGAGGTTTGGTCTCAAAACTTCCTTTGCACCGGGAGCAGTTCTGAGATTCTGCGAGATGACGGGTGTTGGCGGAATACAAGCTCATTCACAAGCTCGTTGCCGATTCAGGTCCCTCCCACTGCGGTTTAACAGCCGCCAAATATTCTGAAAGTCGCATTTTTATCACTGAGTGTTATGCATCAAATCTCTGGGCTTTTCAAGGAAGCTTTGGGAGCAGCACAAGGGATGAACGTGGCCCCGCTTGTTAGACAAAAAAATAAATATGGCTAATATGCATTTTCCATTTGGTGCCCCTGTATGACAGGGGTTATGTGACTCTGCCTTGCTCAAGAGCAGCAAGATGCAGATTTTGGTCCATAAAGCCCCGACCCCGGCTCGGAGGCGCGAAGGAGCCCGTGGCTGGGGGCAGAAATCCCCAACCGTGGACGTTCGCACGCTGCCGGTGCCAGGGGAGAGCGGTGGGAGGAACCGGCTGCAGAGAGCTCCTTCTTCAGCCCTGTTTGTTTTAGACCTCGGTGGAATTCACGTTTCCGGCGCTGGGCCTCGGGAAGCCTCGAGTCCTGCACATCCCAGGGTTCGAGCGGCGCGTGAAAAAACAGTTATTGTCATTATTACGATAATATGCTGCCCCAACGGACAATTTGGTGGAGTCAGAAACATGAAAAAACCCCTCCGCACGCGGTGGCGTCTGTCTTCCAAATGTGACCATCTTAAATTCACCATTGCAGCCAGTTCCTCTGTCCGTCAGAGTTGAACACGAGTTGTGGCACAAGCGAGAAAGCTGAAAACACACCAGTGGCCTGAGCTTGGTAAAAAACTGGAGGAAAACCCCCATTTCCTAAAGCTTCCCCATAACCTGGGTGAATGGGTGGGAAACGCGGCTGCAGGGCTCCCGGCATCCACGCAGAAATCGCTGTCAGAGGAGGAAGGCTGCACGTCCATCCCGTCCGTGGTCCCGATCAGCGTGGAGAGCGGTTCAGGTGGCCTGGAAAAGAAATATTCCTGTTTGAAGAGGTTTTTAAAAAATGTTATGAGTGTGATCAGTCAGAGTCTTGTTGGCTCAGGCCAGGAATCGGTATAGAATCGTAGAATCATTTTAGTTGGAAGAACCCTCAAGATCATCAAGTCCAACCCTAACCTAACTCTAGCACTGAACCATGTCCCTGAGAACCTCATCTACATGTCTTTTAAACCCCTCCAGAGATGGCGACTCCACCACTGCCCTGGGCAGCCTGTTCCACTCTTTGACAACCCTTTCCGTGAAGAAATTTTTCCTAATATCCTATTAAAACCTCACCTGGTGCCTCATATCTCTGTGGGGGACTGCTCAGGGCAGAGGAGAAAAATAGGCGTGCAGAGAATAGAGCTTTTCTAAAAACACCTCAAAGTCCCACTTTCAACAGGAGGGGACCTGTGTGATGACAAGACCTTTACCGGGGTCAGACAGGAGAGACCCCGAATCACCAGTCAGCTTTCGCAACCACAAACTCACTTTTTGGAGATGTCTGTGGCTGGTGGGTTTAGGGAGCCCGGTTTGTGCGTTGGGGTGGGTTTTTCCAGTTCCACAAACTCCGGTGCCTCATCTCTCGGTCAGCACCAAGGTGGTGGGACATGGCACAAGACCCTTCCTTCCCATCTCATGTCTCACCAAGCAGCCGAGCAAGAGCAAGGTGGAAGAAACTTTCCTAGCAAGCAGGAGCACCTTGGTTTGATGGATCACCTCCACACCCAGATTCCAAAAACACACGAAGGATCTTGTTTTTCCTAAGGAAATAGAAACATTACCAGCCCGGCTTAGGCCAAAGCGCTGGCTCTTGAGTGGGATGAACGCAGGAGCTCCAAGGATGCACCAAGCCCTGGCCAAGCCAAGGACAGTCCTGTTGTCCTAAAGTTGCTACCAGCTTCTTTGACCCCATGGAAGTCATTCAGCATCACGGCAGCAAAGCTTGACCAGTCCCAAGGTCAAGGAGATGGAAAACAGCAGCTTGGACGAGACCAGAAACCAAAGGAGGGCTTCATTGGTTTCCCCCCACAACTTGTGGGATTGAGGCAAAAAGAGTAAACATTAGAAATGAAGTGCTTCAGATTTTTGTCTGCCTTCTGGCTTTTGATTCGTGGTTTCGAGTGGTTTTGCTGCTTGTCTGGCTCTGGGAAAGGAGACTTCAGGGAAAACGCCACGGTTTTCAAGGCATGGGATAAAATAACGAAAATTGACCAAAGCTTTTGAAAGACCGTGGCTGGAATGAGCTGAAGGTCAGTTGAAAAAGTGGTTATCAGGGGAGGGGATGAATGTGATCGTTTTCCCCTCCCAGTGAGCCATAAAAGAAGGAGAGAGTTTGGATATCTGATACCTCCAGGTCCGTCTCTAATGGAAATGCTGGCAGGAAGCTCAAAGCATTTATTAAACAGCAATAAGCAGCTTTAATAAAATCAGTATCTGCACAACTTTATTACTGCTGTTTAAAAAGATGCCTGAAATGGCTGCTTAAGTACTGCCGTAAGGGTTGCAAACTTACGCTGAAAGTGATTGTCTTCTTTATTAAGTGGTATTGGGTTAATGATCCAGATTTCTCGCGAGCCCGCCGCTCTCTCCACCAGCCGCGCGGCTCCTCACGCCTCCGGGATGTTTTCCATGCGAGCAGCCCCCGTCTCCAGCCCCCTCCGCCGCTTCGTGTAAATAATTTTGCAGAAAGGGCGACAGCAGAGGGCTGAGCACGGCAGCGGGAGGCCAGCCCGACCCTCTCCATCAGCGCAACCACGAGCTGATGGGTTTCAGAGGGAGCTGGTCCCTCTCGAACGCACGCAAACCACTTCCAGATCCCAGCCCTCTGCTCAAGAAGCCCCAGGCAGGCAGCAGACGTGGGAGATTCAGCCTGGAGCACGATAAAATGCTGGTGCCGTAGGCTCCCCATCACCGTAAGCCACGTGGTGAAGCCCTGGGATAGAGGGTGAATTTTAAACAGGCACCTGGACTACGTAGCATTTCGCTTTCAGAGGTGTGCAAAGATTTACATCCCTTTTCTCATCATACCTTTTCACCTGCTGCCTCTACCACCTCCGCTCTTCCCACACAACAACAGGTTTTGCATCCCCAAATCTATTCCTGCTCCACTTCGGCACGCGCTGTCGGGTACCAGAGGTGCAGAGGGCAGCCTGCCGAGGGGATGGATCCAGCTCACCTTCCTGGGTGCTGATGGGCGATAGCGGTGGGGTTCCTGCGGCTCAGGCACCGTCTGGTCTCCGCATTTTAATTTTGGATCTGCTCCGCTGTCTTCTGCCTCTCGGACCAGCCCAACGTGTGTCCACACCGGCTCCGGTCCCAGCCGCTGTTTCCGAGGGATGCCGTGGGGCGCTGGACCACGGCGGCTGCGCAATGCCAAATGCACCCAGGAAAGCGACTGGTGGGCTCCCAGGGTGCAGATCATAGAATCGTAAAAATCATAGAATAGTTTGGGTTGGAAAGGGCCTCTAAAGGTCATCGAGTCCAACCCCCCTGCCATGAGCAGATCTCTGAAGCAGAAGCCCTGTTTGCTCTCACTCTGGGAAAAAAAAAAAAAACCTCATGACAACTTCTTGCAATGCCAACTGGGACTTTAAACTGCTTTTATTTAGTTATCTATTTACTCCCACAAAGTTTTCAAGCTTCTTTTTTCCTCCTGGAGGGAAACCTTCCCATGCCTGTGCCAGCCGATCGCAGCCCACCGCCGCACGAGGGAGATCCCACCCATGTGGATGTCCCCAGCAGACTGGAAGCAGCTTATTTTTCTTCCTTTGCAGCGAAAACGGAATTGAAGAATCGGTATAACAAATATTCCCTGAGAGGCTATATTTATTCCTGGTATGTCCACTTGCAATAATAGCTGGGCTGGTGGTTGTGCAATCCAGCAGACCGCCTGGACAGAGCAGGTTTGGGTGTAACCCTTTGGGTACCAAGGGTGAGCTCCATCCATGGGGCTGTGCAGGTCTGTGGGGCAAAACACCCCCAAAAAACTGTAGTGCGTGACATAAAAAAGCAGCAATTTAAGGCCGTGACCTTGTGGGAGGATCTCGGGCTGTGCCCAGGTGAAACCCGTCCTCAATTTCCTACCCTGTGCCGGCCCCATTGGGCAAAGCAATCAGAAGCCACTCACAGCTCCATCAAGCACCAATCCATAATTAATCAATTTGCGTGTTTAGACTCCATCCCTAGTTCCTGATTAAAAGCCTATTTAGGGCAACTCAGCCTCCAAGACCTTCATCAGGCCCGTGGGGATTACACCTGGGAACAACTGCAGGTCTTATGTGTATAATTGCAATAAGGAAATGCTACAAATAAAACCTTCCTGCTGCATCTTTCCAGTGGGTAAATGAAACAATTGTTTTAGGCTTACTTTAAAATCAGTGCCATATAGAAATATGTGTATTTTTCCATCGTGCTGCTTTGTCTAGAGAACACAAGCCCCAGAATACGCACAGAAAAGATGCGCAAGCGTGACTAAACAAGAAGAATTTGACAGAAAATAAGCCAACGTGCTGTTAAGTTTGTTTTCAACCCTGAGCACAGTAATTGCCTGTGAAAGCAGAAAGCTGTCGACATGGAGTCAGGGCCCTGCGTGGTGTGGGACGCTGGAGCCGTGTGGGAAAGGCGGAATGCGATGGGAAAGGCAGCGTTTAACCAGCTGCTGAAATGGGGGGTTTATTTTTCATTCCTCGGGTAAGAAGTTAACTGTTCCGTGCCTTGGCGAGCACTCTGCGAGGACAAGCCGCTGCTGTTTCTCTACCCATCCAGGCTGTTTTGCTTCCTGCAAAGGCAAAACTTTTCTGCTTTTCTTCAAACTTAATCTGTTAAAATTACGTCTAGGAGCTGCAGGAGCGCAGTGAGCCTGCGGGAGCACCAGCGGCTCTGTTCTGCAGGCAGACAGTCATGAAATGTGGTTCTTCCTGCTGACATGTTTTGGTCACACGGCATGTGAAGCGATGGGAAAGGTGCTGGTGCCGCTCTGTGATGTGAGTCCCTGGTGAAAACCCCCATCAGAGCCCCGGTCCCAATGGGATGCCGCTGCTTTTCAGGATTTTCTTTCCCAGCACTGGGAGAGGTTCGCAGCCTGGCTGCGGGGTGTCAGGCGGCGTCTGAACCCCCCTGCCTTTGCAAGCACCAAGTTATCGCAAGTTCAGTGCAGAGGCCGAGGGTTTTTTTTCCCCGCCCCGTTGCCAGCGTGCAGCAAGCCAGGATGCTCGACAAGAACCCTAGCGCAGGGACGGGCTCTCTGCGAGTGTGCATGAATAACCGTGCTGCAAAAGGTGGGTCAGGCGTCCTCTGCCCGTGCGGCGGCTCCGCACAACCGCCTTCCCGCTGTCACCCCGGTCCGTTCGGCATCTCCCGGGGACACAGCGGGTGGATGGGAGCGACACGAGCTGTGGGAGATGGGGAGATGTTCGTGCTCCGCGCATGGGAACGGGGCTTCGGCAGGGTTAATTACAGACGTTGAGACCTTCTGCGGCGTCTGCTAAAGATGCTGCCCGAGTGGCGGCAGCCGCCGGCGTCTCCGCGGGAGAGGCGCTCAGCAGCATCACTAATGCGTTCGGCCGGGGAGGCGCAGCATGCGGAGGGGGAGCGCCGGCTGCAGCCTGCAGCACCAGGTACTCTAAGAACCGTACCGCTAAGAGTTGACTGTCTTTTCAATAATCTTTCCTGATGAGGGAGGCAGCCCGGTGGCAGCCCAAGCAGCGCTTGGTGCTTGGTGTTTTATGGAAAAGTTATCTATGCTGCGGGAAGTAATGCGTTTTTATGCAGCGGGCTTCGGCTGTCCTCAGAAAGGTCATATGAGATCGATGGGCTGCTTTATTAGAAAATTAACCCCTCTTTTGTGCGGCTGCTTTTAAACTTGTATTTGCTTTCCAAGCAAGGTCACTGCTCAGCTGAGCAAGTTTTTAACAGCTGGAAAAGGCAGGTTTGCTGCTCCGAACCCTTCGCTGCCTCGGAAAGATGCCCCGGAGGGAGGCAAGTTGCGTTTGTAGGTGGGAGCATGAGACGGTAACACAACAAGATGCTTTTCTAACAATGGTTTTTCCTTTGGCCACGAAGTGCTAAAGCCATTGCTGCAGTGCAGGAGAACATGACAGGCAGAGCTCAAAAAAAATGTTGTATTATAGCTAATGAGACTGTGCTAATGTGCTGCTCAGCAGGGGTGAATGATCTTCTTATTTATAGGCACTGAGTTAACTGTTGCAATTTAAAATTACTAGCAAGATGCTCTCGGAGAATGAAATTCGTATATATTGGTCTTTGCGGTTAAGTTAATTTGTTGTTTAAATCTTGTGGGGTGCAATGCTGCTCAGGGTTCTGCATGCTGGGCTGGATGGGGGAGCGGGCGGGCGCTGACATTTCCCAGCAAGTGGGACGGAGTAAAAGAAGGGGTTAAATGTAACTGTAAAGAGCCAGTGTTTGAGACAGGGCTAGTTAAAAAGACAGCACATTGTCCTTGCAAATGGGCTGCCCCAGGGAATAAAATGACTTTGTGCTATTGCTTTCTCATACATTTGCCTTCTTGATTTCCACTTCTGTACATATTTATTCCTGCCCTGAGAAAAGCACTGTGATTTCAGTGAAGGTGAAAATCAGCAATGCTGTGCGTGTGGCGATGTCACCTGCCTGCAGAGGAAAATAAGTAATCTTCAATTTTATGCAATAGGGGAAAACTCAACCAATACCAAAGCTGAGGGTCAGCGTAACAGGTATTAGCAGGGTGCAGACCCTCCCAAAAGCGCTGCCCTGCCCCAAAAAGTGGGCCGGACCCTGTGCGTACAGGTACGCTTCTTCCAGCAGATTACTTAATATTTTTTAATCTCATTTTTATCAGAGACAGGCATCAGAGAGCACCTGCGGGGCCCGAGGAGCCCCGGTTTTGGCTCAAAGCTATCGGCCCCATGCCTGAGGTGCCTGGGGGGGGACGGGAGAACATCAGCAAGCTGGTAGGATACGTTCAGCATCCTTTTATGAGGCAATTTTGGAGTAGATTGGTCAAAAGAGAAAAGTCGTAGTGTCAATTTGGGCTGCAGAGTTGGGACCCAGCCAGCTTATAAATGAACTGATCAGATGTAATTACCTAGCTATTAAAAAGCATCCTATTTACTGGCTGCTGCTCCCACCCGTCTAAGTAACCTAGAAGAGTGAAGCGTAGCTGGTCAGACCGTACCTGAGATCCGTAAGTGCTCCATGATCAGCTGTAATTGGAAAAATAAAAACCAAACCAGAACAAAAACCAAAAAAGAACCCCAACAGACAACATTTGAGAAAGAGGTTTGGCACGTGCTGTTCACTGGCTGGAGGAGACAGAAGAAATTGCCCTTTATCGAAGAAGTGCAGTTGACTGGAGATCACATCGGGGCCACTGCTCGAGGTGTTTCAGAAGCTGGTTTTTGAGCGGCAATGGCTCTGAGCTGGGCAGGTGTCAGTGTGTCCATCCAGCTGCACAAGCATCGAGGAGGTACCAACCCCGGCGATGCTTTTGAGAGTTTTGATGTTCTTCTTGGGGTTGGGACCCTCCCAACTTTCCATCAGGGCTATACATTGACCATAAACTTGTCTACCTGAATAACGAAACGAAGAGTTTCTTTAAAAGGTTTTGATCTTTCAAAGTGTCTGTCTTATGGTAACAATACTGCAGGATTTGGCTTCATTTTCCTGTTGGTCTTTGTTGTAGTTAAACTATGTCATGTCAGTGGTTCTAGAGGAGAATGAGAGCAGCACCTCTATTTATCCTAATCTGTACGGCGTATCCAGTTATCTTGCCAGATAAGCTGCTGCGGGACCATCTCTGGCCAGGAACCACATTAAATACTTGAAGGAAAATCCTAAACAAGCAACCTGCCTTCCAAGAAAGCCCCACGTTTTCTCTTGTAGCAGGAATTAGAAGACAAAACCTCCTCACTCTGAGCGATGTGGCTCTTCCGCTGTGGCTCAGGAAGCCTTCCCCAGCGATGTGCAGCTGCCCCAACCTCCTTCTCCCTTCCCTGCCTCCTCCCCGTGTCTGTCCGAAGGGCACAGAGGGGAGAAGCTTCACCCAGGACTTTTCTTGGTTGTTCCCAGCCTTAGTCTCCTCTCACGCTCCAGGAGGGTCTCTCCCATGTCCACATAGAATCACAGAATCATTTCAGTTCGAAGAGACCCTCAGGATCACCGAGTCCAACCATAACCTAACTCTGGCACTAACCCATGTCCCTAAGAACCTCACCTAAACGCCTTTTAAACCCCTCCAGGGATGGTGACTCCACATGATGGGAAAGAGCTGGAGGGCAATACGGGCCGGGCTGGATGTGAAGTTCACAATGTAGGTTGTGGTAGGTCTCCACCTGAAGATCTTCCCTGATATGAAAGCAATTTGTCTGTATTTTAGTGCAATTTGGTGAAGGTTCTTCATAACAGGAATATGGACATGCTCTGAATAATGGGTTTCATTTGATGAAGACTTAACATAAATTTTGAATCTTTAGTTGTTATGGTTGTTTTGGTTTGGTTTTTTTTAATGACAAGGCAGACATTTCTGCATGTAGCTTATACCCCTTGCTGTTTTCAGAGATGATATAATGTTGGATATATCCAGCTTGCAGGAGCTGATGAAGAGTCCCTGTGCCATCCATCCATCAAGCCCAGTAGAAATTAACCTAAGCATCTCTCCTTTCTCTTCTGCAGTCAAAGCCATCTGTAGTGCAGGGGATGTTTTATAAGCACCAGCTACCTGGGATGTGTCTGCGAAGCACAAGTTGTTGCCACTGGAAAAGGAGCTATTGATTTAAGCAGCTTGAAAGTGCTTAGCAGATGTGGTCAGGCTGCAGAATATAGGAAAGAAAAGGTGGGGGTGGCCTGTGAAGAGATGTAAGGCTTTAAGGAGAGATTAAGTTCAGATTATTGAGCTTTTTTTTTTTTAATTAGAAGTATCTGTTTCTTTTTTTTTCAAGGGTGAAGCGACTCTTCTGCCCTCGCTTGTCAGAGGATGTTTAACTGACAGCGAATAGAGCACACCATGGAGAAGGCAGATGGTATGGAGGCTTCGGGATATTTGTTTGCTCATTTGTTTCTTGAAAAAAACCCTCAGCCGAGCCCTGAAGTAATTTCCTTAGCAGAAATACTGTAAATAACCTGTTTTCTATAGATAGGCATTAAGGACGGGAGATGCAAAATGCATCATTCATGTATTATGCAGTGTTCCTAAACCACAGCAAAACCATGGCCACGGCTCTCAGTTCAGCACGTATTTGTCCTCCCGTCCTCTGTCCTTTGCAGACAGGACAGATCTCCTCGGCTCCCGCCGGCCAGGCTTGGCTTTTGTGCTGTATTACCTGAAATTTGGAATTTGGGGGCTGTGAATTTTTGCAGTCTGGGTCTGACCGTATTAAGTTGTATTAAACCAGGACCCTCGGCTGCGCTGCTGGAGCTGTGCCACGTGCCTGCGACGGCTGGGTGGGCAAACGCCGCCATGCACTTTTTTGCAGCGATTTTCCTCAATTAAAAGCCATGCTTGGTCACCTTGGGAGGCAGGTGCTTCGCATGGATGCAGCTGCGTAAAGCATCCCCAGCTGACGCTGTCCGGGTCCGGCCTCTGCCCGGCGCTGGATTCATCATTTTCAAGGCATCATTTGTGACCTGGTGTTTGCAGATGAAACAATGCAATGATTTTCCTGCTTGGCATGCATGGCACTTTGTACGGCACTGAAAAGTTAAACAAAAAGCCCTGAAAAATGTAATTGTCACAGATTGGTTCCACCTTCTGGTTTTGAGCTGGATATATTGTATGTCGGGCAGCTCTTTATACTTACACAAACATGTAGCTCTGCCTGCAAAACCTGCTGTTTGCTTAATTGCCAATTAGAGTAATGATTTCAGCAAATTTTTGGCTTCCTCTGTGCCACAATTACCTGATTCACCTCCGGAACACTGGATCAGACCTTTGTGCGTGTTGCTGTGTCTCTGCGCAGCTTCACCACGATCCTCCGCAATGACGGACTGTAGCCCCGCAAGATGGAAAAAAAGCAGTAACATTTTTCCCCTGCTCTAAACGTATTTTTTGTTAATTTTTTTTTTGTTGTTGTCTTCAAAATTCAATCCATCTCTTGGGTTTTTTTTGGGTTATTTCAGCAAACGGCCAGCCACCCAAACCCGACGGGGAGACGGAGCAGCCCCGCAGCCTCCCCTACTCCGTGGAGACACCGTACGGCTTCCACTTGGACCTGGACTTCCTGAAGTACGTGGACGACATCGAGAAAGGGAACACCATCAGGAGGATCCACGTCCACCGGAAAGCCAAGCAGCCCAAATTCAGCACCCTGCCCCGAAACTTCAGCCTGCCCGAGAACGGCTCCCGTGGCTGCACGTCGGCTCCCAGCAAAAGCTGGACCTCGACCTGCTCCTTCCCCCAGCGGAAGGCATCCCTGGGGGCGGAGGAAACCCCCCGGCCCCTCTTGCCCAACGAGCTGCCCCTTCCGCTGCACGATGAGCCAAATTACCGGAGAAAAGCCCTTTTGGCGGAGACGCGGCGGCAGGCGGAGCTGGGGGACGAGCTCCGGGGGCGGCCGCAGCTCCTGCGAGCCTCCAGCCTGCCGGCTGCCCTGCCGCCCCCGCCGGGGGACCCACCCGTCCCCTCGCCCCTCCGGCCACCTCCCCAGCGCTGCCACGAGCAGAGCGGCTCCGAAAGCACGTTTCACCCCACGCCGCATTCGCCCGGCTCCAACGGCATCGCGTTGAGCCTCCCGCGGGAGGTGAGCGTGGAGGAAGGTGTCTCCTCGGGGCAGAAGGAGCAGCGGGGTGGGGGCAGCCCGGGGCTGGGGCAGATGCAGCCCCCGCGGCAGAGCCAGCATCCCGCGGCGCCGCAGCTGCAGGTGGTGATGGAGAGCGGAGGCGAGGAGGGCGATGCCACCGACGCCGGCGGTCGCTCCGCCTTGGCTGGGGATGAACCGACCTCACCGGCTGCCCTCCAGCTCGCAGAGGAGAACACAAACCCTGGGGAAAGGGAGTTAAGTGTAAATGAAATTGCTCCAAATGTGCTGAAGAATGCCGAGGAAGGGAGCGTCCAGGCTGGGGAGAACAAGGAGAGCCGTGGTCCTCAGCCTGGCGATGCAGGAGAGCCCGGCGGCGTTGCGGCACTGAAGCTGCAGGTTGCTGCTCTGGAGGAGCAGCTGAGCAAGAAGAAGGAAGAGCTTGAGCAGGTCAGGGCAGTGCTGGAACAGCAGGATCAGGAGATTAAGGAGAAGGAGAAAAGCATTAAGCTCCTGGCCAGCTCTAAAGCTCAGCTGGAAGAGAAACTGTGCCGGGAAAACACCAAGGAGGCCAAGCCGCCGTCCAGGCAGAGCAGCGGGGTTTTGCGGTGCCACGATGCTGCGGTCAACACCGACCTCTCACGGGTCGCTGGGGCCAAGCAAGCCCATGATAAAGGCATCAACGTCAATATCCCACTCTCCACCAAATCCATAGGATGCAGTGTCCACAGAGCAGACAACATGAACACGCAGGCGATGGAGGTGGGTGCTCGGAGAGATCAGGGACTGGCAGAGGCTTGTTCTGATGTCACCGGAGAGGGACCCAGACATTTTGGTGAAGCTGACATCGAGGCTGGCCTTCATGCACCGTGCTTCACCCAGCTGAAGATCGATAAGCACCTCAGCGATGACAATCAAAATCACAGGAATAGCTACGATACCCAGAGTCTCGCTGCTCACGCGGTGACTGCAGAAAGGTGTCGGGGAGCAAGAGTGGGCTCAAGCGTGGGAGGAAACAAGGCAGGCTTTGGCGAAGATAAACCTCGAGATGGGCTGGAAGAGGAAGGTCCCCCTGACCACGAGGATGTCTCTGCTGTTGACCCCATCAGCCAATATGTAAAAAAAATCCAGGAGCTTTTGCAGGAGCAGTGGCTGTGTTTGGAGCACGGCTACCCCGAGCTGGCCAGCGCTATCAAACAGCCGGCCTCCAAGCTCAGCTCCATTCAGAACCAATTAGTTAATTCCTTAAACTCGTTGCTGTCTGCCTACTCTACGCAAGGGCCCGCGGATAAGGAGAATTCGAACGCACACTATCAACAGTTGGGTAAATAATCTTGGCAGAGGTTTCAATGTACCCGGGCCAAATCTCTTCTTTATTCAAGTGTTGAGCAGGGGTGATGCAGTGGAGCTCGGTGATATCATTAGTATCAGTTAGATCAGAAATAGCCCCTCCTAAATATGTATGAGAAAGGGAAACCTCTGCGCATCATAAGCTTCGTGATCTTAATTTAAAAAACAACAACAAACGAAACAATGTAGGAGCTGATAAAGCTGTGGTTCAGTTATATGCAGGATCAGCTTCCAAAAATGGCCATACTTGTGGCTATTCCATCAAACCACCATTTTTCTTAATTGGATTGGACATTTCAATTTGTAAGGACATGGGACTCGTGCCCATCTGGAGTAAATCAGCATGCAGTTCACCAGAACCAAAACCAATTCAAGCTGAGCAACTAGGCTGGGAAAAGACTTGTCCCCATTCACAGCCATTCATCTAAAATAATTTTAGCTTATATGAAGATAGAAATCCCAAACTGAAGGCTGCCTGTTCACTGTTTGGGGCGGGTGGGGGGACGCTGCAAATAGATAAGTGACGTATTTCTTATGAGCAATACATAATGAAACTATTAAAAGTCCAATGGAAAGACTCACCTATGTAGTATTATATAGATTTTCAATACATTAGTATTGAAAAACTCACTTGGAGATGTTTGAGACACATATCTTAAAGGCAGCAGGGCAGGTTCAGATTGTGGCCAGGTGCATCAGCAGTTTTACAAGACATAAAAAGCATCTCCTAAGGCGAATTAAGATGCTTACAGTTATGATTTGTTGCTAGAGGCTGGGAATAATCATGGATAATTATGGCACACCTGCTTAATTAATCTATTATTTTGTATTTTGCTAGAAATCTCTCCAACCACAAGTCTTAAATCTATCATGAAAAAGAAAGGTTATGGTTTCCATGCAGGAGGCAATGGGACCAAAAAGAATCTTCAGTTTGTTGGGGTAAATGGTGGGTAAGCATCTGTTCAGAAGATAAAACTGCCTTTTCACATGTGATGTCCTCTGTATCGCTGAAGAAGTCATTCTCTTTTTTCCCCTCTTTTCCCCTCCAAACCTCTTGATTAAAAGGCCATTTGAACTGGAGCCTCTTTTCTCCCTTCTTTAATCCAGCACTGATAACCTGTAAGTAACCCTGTAGAAAAGCCACTGGTGTTTTCAGCGCAGCGAGGGACACCCTGGGGACTGACGCTTTCTGCACACCCATCTTTTAGGGCTTCATCCAAAACCCAGCTGGGTCTGTGGGAAGGTTCCCACTACCTTTGGTGGGTTTTGGAGGAGATCAGCATTACCCGGATGGGCACACTGCCGCTAACCTGCCTCCATGCTCCAGCGACAGCCAACAGAAGTTGGTTCAGGGACTGAGAAAGGACCTTGTGGTGAAGGAGATCCCTATTTCAGGTTGCGCTCCAGCACCCAGTTCCCTCTGCATCCAACATCTGATGCTCTTTGGCCTTTGAGCTAACTAGACGCAACGACACGTGCTGTAGATGCGTGTCTAAGAGCAGCACTGGCACGTCTTCTACCAAGGAGCACGTGTGCTGGCATGAAGAAGACAGGACACATTTCATGTCCTTTTGCTGTCCAAACAGCTACCTGTGTGCAAGTTTGGATGCTGGTTTCTGCTAACGTACGCTTCTCTGATGTCCCAGCTCAATGGCTAATGCTCTTGGGTTCATCAGGTGTTACCCTCGTTGTGTAGAGCTTCTACCAAAAGTCGCTGAAATGCGTACCACTTGTAGCGAGGAGATCAATCTCGACTAGTTTGAGAAAAAATTTGGGGTCCCTCAGAGTGAAATGTTCCATTTCATGGTAGATGTTATTGTTATTGATACTTTCGGGCACCCAGAAGAGAGGTCTATCTAGCAGAGCTGCTCAAATGGTGGACTCAGGTCCACGCTGGAGCTTCAAACACAGTTTCTGCCTAGTGGTCCTCAGGGTTGCCAACGTGCCACCTGTCCCACCTTGCCACAGGGTCCGTGTTTCTCAGAGCTCCCCATCCGTGTGCTGGCAGGGAGGTGGCACACAGCCCTTCCTTGGCCTTGCTGGGGCTTGGGTGATGGACACCCCTCCAAACCAACCGGGTAGTCCCTGAAGTAAGCTTGCCTGCTGCTAATTAACTGCTTCTATCACGCTCCTGTTGGCTTAAGAAGCCAAAAAAAAAGAAAGAAAAAGAGAGACTAACCCCAAATCTGGCTGTGGCTCTAAACTTTTGACTTGCATATCGCTCTGGGCTTCATCCAAGGCCTGTTGGAGTCAGTGGGTTTCTTCGACGGGTCTTGATCAGGCCCCGTGGTTGTGGCTGGGAAAGGAGTGAATAACGTGTGGTGTCCTCAAATAGCTACGAAACGACTTCAAGCGAAGACACGAGTTGCGAAGACAGCCCATCGGACGCGGAGAGCGAGACGGAGAGAAGAGACGATGGTTTGGAGCCCACGCAGGTGAAAGCTGGAGGTGAGAGCGAGGGGACTTCGTCTGGCACCTCCTCGCTGGAGAGATGTGAAGATGCCGGCCCGCAGGAGCCATCGGCAGAAGCAGCACCTTGCGCCGAGCACGAGGGTGACAGGTACCAGCAAACCAGACAGTGATGTGCTGTCCATCACGTTTCTGCAGCCACGGGGCACGTGATGCTGCGTTCGGTCACTCCCGTGGGGCCGGGATCGATGCTCCGGCTGCGCGGTGGAAAGGCGGCTGCCGAGCTATGCAGCCGTGGGAAAAGGCTTTAAAGATATAAATATTTTCTGAGTTAGTACAGAATCTAGTGGGGATTGATTCAGGCCCTACGCTTGACTGTGGAAAAGACAGAGTGAGTCATTTTTTGTGAGAATTAGCTCATTTCTCCCCTCTCGTTTAAAATTTCTCAGTAAAGTTCTTTGCAGTTTCAGGATTTTTTCCGCTTAAGGATTCTTGTAACAGATGAAGTGGCCATACAGTTCTGGGACTCTGCACTTAAACACTTATTTAAGCGCTTAACTTCTCACCTAAAATCAGGTCAATAGGACAACTTGTATCTGTAAAGTTAAACGCTTGAATATGTGCTGAATGTATTCTGACCTAAGCTGCATGTCCTCCTTCCTCCTTCTCGTGATGGATTTACAAAAGTATTTTCCCTTTAGATGCCAACCCTCTGAAGATTTCCTTGCCGACTGCCAGCTACTCAGCGAGCACCTCTCAGAAATCAGGACCACAAGCGACAAACATCTGGTACAGATAATTTTCAATCCCATTTCAGACGTGGTTCTCGCCCGCTGTTACGTTTCACGGATAAGATAATCCTGACAGCGCGTTGCAGGCTGTGCCCTACCACGCCGCGGACAGCTTGTGAGGAAGGGGGGACAAAAAGACCTCTGAGGCAGTTTTAGAATAGCTGAAAAGGGGGAAAAAAAAAAAAAAAGGCTTTCTCTGCTTACTCATTCAAGTTACCACAGGAAATTCCTTTCCCCCTTAAGTTATAGCAGTAATCCCAAACCCACAAGCTAAATACCGGCTGGGTGATGCCAGAGCTCAGGACAAAGAGGTGCGGGGCGAGGAGCCGGGCAGGACAACTACCCCAGGGGTAACGGTGCGATCTTGGTGTTCGCAGCGGCACGTCCTGAGCACCGTCTGCCAGGAGTGGTTCCAGGTGTCCAGCCGCGAGACTTCCAGCCCGGAGGTGGTGGCGGCGTATCTGAAGGCGCTGGGGACCGTCCATCCCCAGCTCCTGGCGATGGTGGTGAACCTGGCCGACAGGAACGGCAACACGGCTCTTCACTACAGCGTCTCCCACTCCAACTTCCAGATCGCAAAGCTCCTGCTAGACACAGGTAGGAACAGCCACGGCTTTTGTTGGGAACGGGTGTGGAAGTTTATGTCACTCTTGGTCCATCCAAGATACAAGCATGGGGCCAAGATCCACTCAGGAGATGTGGTTGGTCTGAAGACCAGCACCTTCCCCCATAGCTTGGCCTTGGCCCCATGGGTGTGGGCAGGGGTCCCAGCTGATGGTCCTCAGGGCCATTAAGGCTCGTTAGTGCCCTCAGGGCCCTGACACATTTTGAGGGCTTTGCAGTCTGATTTTGGAGAGGGATTGGGGTCCCTGTGGCCAAGGGGTGTTTCTCAGGGCCCCAGTCCATGTGGGCTGGGGTGGTTCCCTCAGCTTCTTGTAGCAGCAAATGCCACACCATGGCTTGGACCTGGAGGATCAGGCCCCTGAGAGTGTAATGAACCCCCAAGCACCGCAGAAAAACTCCATTTTAAACTGTTGAGCTTGTGGCTCCTGTTGCAAAGAAAGAAAAATCTCAGCTGAGCTTGCATGGGGAAAAAATGCACGCATGCGCAGCAAGAATAAAGGCACTTTGACCTTTTTTCCTGGGCCAGACAATCTGGTAAATGTGAGCGAAATGGCAGATTATCATACACATCTATAGCCCCATTGTTGCCGCGGTGGTTTGTCCCCTCCTGCCCCCAAGTCCCCGAGGAACCGAGGTGGCCGGGTCCCCAGGGCAAGGCTGGACCCGAGCCCCAGCCCGTCAGACGTGGCTCATTCCTGCTGGTGGGGTTGGAAACAGGCTCTTTGAGGTGAAAAGCGAGTGAAACGGGGCCAGGACAGATTTATGCTAGTTGGGTGACAGTCATCTTTCTGCTGCTCCCTTGCTGCAGGAGTCGATGCAAAACGAGCCACAGCTCCACAACCAGCATGTGCCCAAGGCATTAATTATCCCCTGCCTTTTTTTTTTCTTTTTGGTTGTGGTCTTCAAAGTTAATTGTAATTGTAATTAGCTGTAGCAACGAGTAGCACCAAGTATCCTTTAATGCTGTGCTCACGAGGCTTGATACTTAACACCGATAATTCTTAACCCTGTGTAATTATCGCAGCTCCTCTTTCTGGGAACATAAGATGCTGAGGTTTTTATAATTGCCTCTTTGCTTCCTGTTTGCTCATCTCTCTCTTGTCGGATTCACGGTGGGGCTGAATCCTCCCCGTGCATCCCTGCCAGGCGTCTGCAGCCTGGACCTGCAGAACCGCGCCGGCTACACGGCGGTGATGCTCACCCCGCTGGCGGCCGCCGAGACGGCCGAGGACATGGAGGTGGTGATGAAGCTGCTGAAGGAGGGGGACGTCAACCTGCGAGCTGCCCAGGTGAGTCCCCACGGTTCTGCTGTTCCTTTGGAAACCCAGCGTGGCCACACGTGGGATCGCGCCCCGGGCAAAGACATCTGCAAAGCGACTCCTGCCGAGCTCGTGGCCTCCTGTTTGTGGCTGTTGCTGTGCGATGCCAGGTCAGGCTGCGGCTGGGCAAAACGGAATAAGCTCCGTCGGCATCATGTCCCCACAGGGGTCTTGGGTTGGGCATATAATTCGAGTTCCTTATGCTGCATGTGTAGCGCCAGGCTGAGCCTCGGTAGCAGACACCGGGTTGGAGTTGCTGTTTCCCAAAAGTTACAAAAGCAACCTCGGATAAATTGCAGTGTGGCTACCCACCAGCTCCCTGTGAAGGGACGTGAGAGCTGGATAAATGAAGAGGCTAAAGAAAGGCTGAAAATTTTGCAAAACAATTTTTCAGAGCTAAAAAATCAGAAGTGATGCCAGGAGCTGTGCAGGGTGGACCCTGGGGTATGGGATCCCCAGGTTTGCTGGTGAGCAGTTGTCTCATCAGTCACACATCTCAGTCTCAGAGGTGGTAGTGCCCTCATCCAGCTCTGCTTCCAAACAGCTGGAAAAATTAGTCTAGACTTAAGTTAAACTGCCCAGGAGGGTTAAGGGGACCCACCTCCACGGACAGCTGGGAGCTGGGCAGTTTGGCTGTGCTGCTGCAAAAACCCTCCACGTGGCCGTGGTGCAAGGGAGCACAGATCTCCTGCAATACCTGCCGAAGAGCCCAAGTGTTAGTTAATAATAATACACAGTAGTATGAAATAATATACAATAATAATATGAATTATTATGATATATGTACTATGCAATAATAAGAAGCAATCTTATTATATATCTGCGTTATTATTATTATTATTATTAAACAGTCTGGATGAGCAGGACTATAGGAGGCCGGTGGGCACGAGGCGTTCAGCCTTTCTGTGTGTGGTTGCAGGGGGGCCAGACCGCCCTGATGCTGGGTGTCAGCCACGAGCGGGACGACATGGTGCGAGCCCTCCTCTCCTGCCAGGCCGACGTCAACCTGCAGGACGAGGAGGGGACGACGGCCCTGATGGTGGCCTGTCGACAGGGCAACGCCGACATCGTCCGGCTCCTCCTGGCCCAGCCGGGCTGCCAGGTCGCGCTGACGGACAAGGTGAGACGCCGGCACCGCGCTCGGCCCCGTACGCAACCTCACGTCCACCAGGCATGGAAAGCTCAAGCAGGGACATGCTTTACGGGCTGCAATCCCTGAGTGGTGCTTTTTAAGTGAAGAAGTACAATTTTGGACCGCTTTTAGGAGAGTACCTCTGGTTTTGGTGCTTGTTGGATGGGGTGGCCCTGGCAGCATCCTGCATCCCAGCCGTAGCCCAGGTGGGAGCAGGGGAAACCTAAAAAAAGGTGTAAACCTAAAAAAAAAAAGATGAAAGCCTGGACATACGGAATCAGCAGAGCTTTGGCTCCAAGAAATTAGCAGCAATTATCTCTCCCGTGAGAACAGACACCTCTCCAAGGGGACGCACGGGACCAGGCTGGGAGCAGGGGAAATCTCCCCCTGCACAGGCTCGTGATGACGGGCCATGTGCCTGCCTTTATAGTTATGCAACTATTTTCTGATTAAAGTACAGTTCTGTCTAAGATGTCCGTTATGGCACTAGGAAGAAGGGAAGGCTTGGCCAGGATGTGTTTTGTGCAGTTGAGATTAAGCCCCAAAACACCATGTGGAGGTTTGCAGGACAGTGGCTTGTTTTAAATGAGGGATGAACTGCAGGGAAGGAGGATTTGGGGGTAAATAGGCGGGTGCAAAGCTGGAGAGAGGAGGAAAACTCCTCGCCAGCGAGCGGGATGCAAACAGCCTCCCTCAGTGGTGGTGGGGCTGAGATGTGGAGGTGGTTGTGGATGGAGCTGGGCTCTGAGACCCCACCGGGAGTCCTGTGTCCAGCTCTGGGTCCTCAGCACAGGACACACATGGAGCTGCTGGAGAGCGGCCAGAGGAGCCCCAGAAACGACCCGAGGCTGGACCAGCTCTGCTGGGAGGACAGGCTGGGAGAGCTGGGGGTTCAGCTGGAGAAGAGAAGCTCCAGGGAGACCTTGTTGTGGCCTTTCTGTACCTAAAAGGGGCCCGTAAGAAAGATGGGGACAGACTTTTGAGCAGGGCCTGTTGTGGTAGGACAAGGGGTGATGGTTTTAAACTAAAGGAGGGAGAATCAGGCCGGACATGAGGAAGAAATTGTTGCCCCGAGGGTGGTGAGAGCCTGGCCCAGGTTCCCAGAGAGGTGGTGGCTGAACCATCCCTGGAGACATCCCAGGCCAGGCTGGACGGGGCTCTGAGCAACCTGAGCTGGTGCAGATGTCCCTGCTCATGGCAGGGGGGGCGCTGGGGGAGCTGGGGAGGTCCTTCCAACCCAAACGGTTCTATGATTCTGTGATTCATTACGGGGGTGGCCGGGGGTGCAGGGTTTCGGGTGGTAACGTCTTTGCCTCCTCCCTCCCCGCAGGAGGGTAACTCGGCCCTGTCGCTGGCCCAGCGCGGGGCCCACGGGGACATCGCAGCGCTCCTGCGGGCCCACGCTGAGCAGAGCCCGTCCCTCTCGGCGTGAGCGGGCCAGGAGAAGACATCGGGATGGGGAACGGGGAGCAAACAACTCCTGCTTGCAAACAGCGCTGCTCCCAGCGCCAACACCGTGGGTTTCCTTGTGTACAGGGCGATGAACCCTGTCAGTTATCTGCATACATTCCCCGTGTCTAATTCTCCTCGTTAAGCCTGCTTACACCCCCCTAATCTGTGCACACTGCCACAGGTGACACCAAGCCCTCCTATATGCTCCTCCCGTATAGATTTGGCAGGTGAGGAACCAAAACGAAGGAGAAAAGCACATTAGCAAAACAATACTTACTCTTTTGTAACCTTAGATTATGGTTGTCCTTTTAATTGACTACTTAACTGTATCTCATTTAACTTGTAAGTTTGTCCCCTAATATTTATTATTAGCTCTCCTGTACGTAGTGGCAGGCAGTGATTATTCAGTATATGTAACAACAAACACAAGCTGGATGGATTATGTAAAGTATAAAATCCTATTTATGTTTGCTTATGTGGGTTTGGTGCGAGAATTAAAAATTAATGCTCTAAGAAAATGAGTATACCAGACCCAGACACACATTGTTTTGCCTCTATTCAGAATTACCATATGGCTCCTATTTTCCCTAATTAAGTTTGAGCTAACAGGGAAGCGCAGCCCGTTGACACGCACCGTGCATCCGCACACGTGGTGCTCGGGCACGGCGGGTCAGGTTATCCGGGCACGGCACGAGGAGATCACAACAGATTCCCATCCCTGGGCGCGTTAGCGTTATCCCAGGGTTTCAGGAGTGACTCTGCCGGCAGACGCCTTTTGTGCAAACCGCTGCTCTGCGTTTTTCCCTCGTGCTCAACTTTCAGATGCCCAAAATACCCCCGCGTAAATCCAGATTCAGTTGCTGGAGTTGGCCGGTGCCAGGGCCTCCCCTGCCACACAGCACCCATAGGGTCTGTCCAGCATCACCTCAAATCATGCATAGGGCAGGTTTTTATTCTTAAACCCACCGGTAAAGAGGGAGGGAGGGCTCAAGCCTTACTTTTCCAAGTGTGTTTATACTGTTAGTAAGTTACTATGTACTGGGAAATGCCATTTCATGGGGTTGTGCTGCATCAGGACCCAGTGGATGCTCTCCGCAGGCTTTGGTGGACCTGGGTGCTGTCACCAGTCGAGCTGGTGCCATAAAACCAGTTCTACTTCCCATCACTAAAAGCAAATCTCCCTAGTTAGCTAATTACTTTTTGTGTTAGCAAGCAGAAGTTAATCCTGGACTACACTGGTTGCTTGTAAGCCAATTCACATGGTGATGAAGTCTCTCCTGACCTGCCTTTTCGGCTTCCCTCGTATTTGCAATATGTGGCAAAGCCATTGCCAAGTCCCTGTCCTCACGCTGGTGACACTTACTGCCTTGCAGGAGGGAAGGACACCCCTGCCCTCTGTTTTCCGCTGAAATCTGCTGTCTGATCCCTTTTCTTTGTTTTTCTTCATGTTTTTATTTGGAAGAACTCACCATCTCAAATGTCTCGCTGCCTTTTTTTAACTCTCTCCCAAAGTACAGCTACCTGCTTTATGTATAAATAAACACGAGTTAAACCTTTTACCTGTGTTTGCTCCCATCCTGTCCCCATCGCCGTGGTGCTCTCCTGGCGCGAGGCAGCAGGGATGCTCTGAGAGACGGACAGACAGACCCCTGAAAGCAACAGGGCAGGGAAGGACAGCCCCTGGTGACTGTACATACGGGCACGTCATTAAATCAGTAATTTTTGAGGTATTTCTTCAGATCGCTGACCCCCCCAGGAGGTCCCAGGCCCCAGTTCACTGCACAGACATGACGGGGTGGGGTTTTTTTTGCAGGAATAGCCCCAGTTTACGTTCCTGGGTGCTGAGCACCAAGTGCCAGTGTGAGCACCCATTGCATCTCAAACCATCTCCTCACACGGACCCCAAGGGGCCACGGATGGTTCAACGCTGCCCTTGGCATCTCCCAGTGCCCACCATCACTGGATGGCACAAAACCAATTTAAAAAAATCATCTGTAGGATCTCAGTGCCACAAAGAGCCCAAGAGCCAGCCTTAATTTATATATTTCAATATCACGGTAGAGATCAAACTAAATATAGCACGCAAAACTACATCCCCAGTGAGAGCACTGTACAATGCAAATGGAGACAATTAAGTCACAGCAAGGAAAGAAATTAATCTAATGATCTTTACAGGCTCACCATCGAGGAGCTGATTAGCTATGAAGGGAAAGGATGACGAGAAACTCAGTTGAACATGATTTTTCCACTCTCCTTATGGCTGTTTCTAGTGTGTCCCTTGCTTTTGCCGCAAGGAGGGAGCGGGGACTCTGACGGTCTCATCCGAAGCACCTCCCTGGTCATGGAGAACCACATCACTCTGAGAAGGCCTCAGCATCCACACCAGGGCTGCAACCAGGATGACTTCCAGTGATTCTCTGTTTTTTCCCCTCTAATTTACTGATAACCTTCAGAAAATCCCTCCAGCACCCAGTGTCCCCTGACTCACATGAGCCCATCAGGTGTCCCCAGGGATGCCGGGATTGCCTGAGCTGGACACCAGGGATGGTGGTGCCAAAGGGGACATGCCAGAGGAGCAACAGCCACCTCCACCCAAGGTCCATCCTGGGGAGAAGGGGACCAGCCAAGCTGGACGGGGCTCTCAGCAACCTGATCTGGGTGAAGATGTCCCTTCTCTTCGCAGGGCAGTTGGACGGGATGAGCTTTGAAGGTCCTTTCCAACCCAAACTATTCCATGATTTCATGCCCCATCCCTGGAGACATCATCTGCAACCAGCAGGCTCCAGCTCCACAACAAAACCTGATTTTGAAGCAACCGTATGAACACACGGCGTGTGAGCATGCAGGGACCGCTCCGGGGCACAGACCCCCAGGGGATCGGAGCCCCCGGCCGCCCCCAGGGCTGTGCCTGTCACTTGGGGACCCACTTTGTCCCCAGATGTGCCCCGGCCAACCTCACTGGTGCTGGCTCCATCCCGGGCCACGTGAGACCCTCTCGACCTGGCCAGCTGCCCCCTGCGCGTGGTTTGGGGTCGATGCCCACGCCAGATACAACACACAAAAGAAACAGCCCGCGGCTTCCCCCCATCCTTACCGAAAACCAGATGATCCCAAATCGTTCCTCCCACCGCTCACGAGCTGCCAAGATGCTGGAGCGATGCCTCCCAGGGGGGCACCAGGGTTGGAAGACAATATCCAGAAATTTTAGCGGGGGGGACACATGGAGATGCCGCCATGCTGTGCCCCCCCCAAGCAGGACGGCCCCCGCGCTGCCCTGACATCAGCGGCAAGATATGCAAGGAATGAAAGCGCCGGGTCCGTGGCAAAACGTGCAGCCCCTGCGATCCGGCAGGCCCGGACAAAAGGCTGCCTTGTGCTCAGTGCCGGGTCTGGGGGGGGTAAAAACATCCCAGGTCCTGTGCGAGGAACTTTGGGGCTCCAGACGGGAAAAGAAATGGCAAATTGCCCCCCTCCCTGCTGCAGGGACGCAGATCGTTCCTCATCATCGGCCTGAGACTGTATAAAGCAGAAAAGGGGATGAAATAATCGCGGTAATTTGCTAATATTGTCCAGGCTACATCAAATGTTGCAGTTAGCTTTTGTTACGGGTTGATGCATTTCTTGTGCTGTGAAGATGAAGGAACCTCAGCCGGTGGTGCAGGGGGGAACCTCAGTCCCTTCGGCAGGAGCCCTGGGGGACAAGGGCACAGGGAGAGCAGGGCAAGGAATGTCCGTCAGCCTCCAAAACGGGGCTGTGGCCGCGTTCGAAGTGCAAGGAGAGAGCAGAACACCTCCAGCCCAACGTGCACACAGAGCCCTGCACCACCGGTGAACACAACCTCTGTGGTTAATTAAATTAAGGAGCCGTTCCCGGGGAGGGGGGACGTGCCTTGGCTCCGGTCCTGCCCGTGGCCTCCCCACGCCGGGTGACAGCGGATGCCGGGATGAGCCTCTTGAGGCTTAACGCTGGGGGAGAGGCAAAACCGACAACCTGCAGCTTTCTGGGGTCTGGGTCGAAGCAGAGTACGAAACACAATAAATTCTGCTTTCTCTTTCCTCCTCCGGTCTGGCCCATGTGGGTGGCAGAGAAAATCAGCACCTCTTGGTTTATCACCCAGAAACTGCCCCATCAGCAACTGGGACCGTGTCAGCTCAGTGACTATCAGCAGAATTTAATATTCTTAGAAGAGATGAACGCCCCAGCAGCAAAGGCAGATTTATTTGCTGCAGGGGAACGAGCTGCTACAGCAGCAGCGTGTCGGGCACATCCACAGCATCTGCGCTTTGGGGTCTGTGGGGCTGAGCTGCCCCCGGCCCCCTGTCCCATCCCCACGGCTTGGCATGGGGTGGCTGCTCGGCCCCGCTGTCCCCAGGGACGGAGGACAGTTATCACAGGGCCATGATTTTCTTTCCAAGAAATCTCTTGCTGTGGTACTCAGGTGCGTTCTTTTCGTTCCACGTAGCACTTACCTATTTGCAGGGCAAAACGCCAGCTCGGAGGTTTGGGAGTTTGCCTTTCCTGGTCTGAGCATCCTTTGGGGCAGCCCCTCCGGCAGGGCCACCAGGCTGCAGGCAGTAGAAATACAATATTTTGTCAATTGCTCCATCTAGTGCCATTTCAGCAGAAAAAGCTGTAGGACCGCAATGCTCAGAGTCAATGCAGCTTTTCCTGGCTGGTGTCTGCGGCTGTTTGGTGGGGAAGTGTCCCCTCCCTGGTGACATCCCCTGGTCCAGCGCTGGTGCCATCAGCTGTGTGCTGTGAGGTAGGATGAAAAGAACGGTAACAAAAGTACTAAGTGATTTCTTAATATTTGAAAATGCTCATAGGGAATATTATGTTTTCAAGGGCAGATATTGCCCTGTAAGCATTGATAGTCTGATTTTGAGAAAGATGAGAGAAACACGATAAATGAAGCAGAGGCTCTCACGGCCCTGGGTCTGCAAGTTAAAAGCAGATTTCAAAACTCTGGCAGGATGGGCTCAAGCCGTCGAGGAGATGAGGACCAGCTGCCAACACGCCACCGAGGGCCTCTAAGAAAGACGGGCATAGACATTTTAGCAGGCCCTGTTGTGATAAGATGAGAGGTGATGGTTTTAAACTAAAAGAGGGGAGATTCAGGCCCTGCAGGATACAGGACTGGCAGCGCTGGAGGTGTTCACCATAAATTTAGGAAAAGTTCCTCAGCTATTCCCCTTTTGGTTCATGGCATTCAGAGGGCTGGACCAGCTCTGCTGGGAGGACAGGCTGAGAGAGTTGGGCTGTTCAGCCTGGAGAAGAGAAGCTCCAGGGAGACCTTATTGCAGCCTTTCCCTACTTAAAAGGGGCCCATAAGAAAGATGGGGACAGACTTTTAGCAGGGCCTGTTGCGATGGGACAAGGGGTGATGGATTTAAACTAAAGGAGGGAGATTCAGGCTGGATAAAAGGAAATTGTTTGTGCTGAGGGTGGTGAGAGCCTGGCCCAGGTTGCCCAGAGAGGTGGTGGCTGAACCATCCCTGGAGACATCCCAGGCCAGGCTGGACGGGGCTCTGAGCAACCTGAGCTGGTGCAGATGTCCCTGCTCGTGGCAGGGGTGGCACTGGGGGAGCTGGGAAGTCCCTTCAACACAAACTATTCCATGATTCTATGACCCCGGCATCACTCGAATACCAGGGACCACGTACCCCCAGCACGTGTGATCTGCAAGGAGAAAATCTGGTGTGGAGGGGATGAAACAACCTGCAGCCAGCAACAGCTCATGCTGCACTCTGCACGGGGCAACACCAACATCGGCAGCAACCGTCCCCATTTGCTACCCCACTCCCCCATTTAAAAAACAGCAATATTTTAAAATCCATTTGTCCACTGCACACAAGTGTCCAGAGTGCTCTTCTTCCTTGAATGTGAACAAGTCTGTAAAAAAGCCCAGCTAGCAAGGAGGGGAAAGGAGGGAAGGAGAGCATATTGCTTTTTAGGGGAATGTATTTGTAGGTCCTTTTTTTGCTGCACACAAATAAACCAGAACCTTCAGCAAATGAGCTCCTGGCACTACCCACCTTCCACACTTCCACCTTCAACAGATGGCCCATCATACCTGCGCAAAGTGTTAAAAAAGAACAAGGAAAAAAAATCCAAGAAAGGGCTTTATGAGACTGAAGACACTGTTCCCATTCAAAGTGCAAAAAAGTAACCCTCCCAAACTTGGGAAAGCAGCAGTGACCTCAGAGCCTGCCTGGATGAGGCTGGGGGTAAAATTCAAGGTGATCCTTGTTCCTTTTCCATTTGGGATGCTGCAGAACATGGATGTCTCTGATTTTTTGCTGTCCAAAAAGGTCCAGCTATCACAGGATTGTGCGTGTTAGGAGAACAAAATGTCCATTGCTGCTAAGAGGAAAAACAATGACCGTGACAGTGTTTAACCAGAATGTAAATACAACTAAATTACAGACATAGAAGTGTGAAGCCGTGGAGAAAGATTATAATGGAATTATATATCAATGCTCAGCACAACTGTAAAAACTAATGTTTTATACATGCGCAACATTAAATTAATTCATTCCAGTTCTTTCAGGCAAAGGTACATTAACTACTCCATCTCGACATAATCATATAACCTCAACAGACTCTCTCTATGTCATACTTCCAGGGTGGTAATCACCGTTTGATTAATTACAGGGAATTCAGAGGCATTACAGCCATTCTCAGTGCAGCGGTGCGATGTGACAGAGTCCCCTCATCCCCCTGCGCTGACCGGCTGTCCCCTCCGGTCCCAGGCTGCAGCGGGGATCGTGCTGGGACAGACCCTGTTCCCTGTGGTGGGGAGGACACAACAACTCACAGCACCTCAGTCCCAGCCTTTGGAAGAAGCGTGAACATCAGTGGAACCGGCCCTTTTCTTTGCAGGATCAGCCGAGAAATGCAAACAGCCCTAAGGTGGCTCCTGGTGACGGCAAGTATGGCCATGACGGTGTCACTGCAAACCGCAGGTTGCTCCAGGTCTCTCCAGGTGAGGAAGGTGATGGTGAATAGCACATTGTCCTTCAAAATGAAAAGGTTCTGACAGCTGAGTCCTCAAACCAAAGCAGGAGAACCCTGTACCAACTGGTACATACGAGTTGAAATGGTGGCGAGTGGCACGACTGAAGTCCTGTGAGATGCCCACGGTATAGATGCTCCTCCTGCAAGCACCCTTGGTGTTGATTTTGAATCCTTCTGGCACAATAACAATCACTTGGCACCTTCATTTTCATCCTCTGGTTTTACTGCCTGTGCACCAGACCCTTGGTTTCTCCACCGAGCCGTTTTTGTTGGCGTTCCCCTCACCAAAACCAACTTACCGGGTAGAGCTAACCAGCTGGCAGCGGTGGCTTTCTGGTGGAGAGCAGATGTGCACGGGATGGCTCCCTATGACCGTCTCACTTGGGAGTGATCCTGCTACCTTGACTCAGAGCCTTGGTGGCTGTCACCAGAGCCGGCTGTCACCAGAACCGGCTGTCACCACAACCTTCCATCACTCCTACAGCAACCACGGCTCCTACTCCTCGGGAAGGGGCAACCATGACCCCTACTTGGAACAGCAAACAAAGACATCTCATCCAACAGATTTGAATAGTGACTTAAAACCAAATCATAAAAAATGCACAACGACGTATGTAACCGAGCTTTATTTAGAATCTTTGAAGTCATAAAATATCTCATTTTACTGATATACATAAACATACAATCAGGAGGTTTAATTGCTTTTTCCCTTGCACAGAAATAAAGTTTTAAACAAACCAGAACACCTCAATCCAGACAAGCGTAATGCAAATTTAATTATCTAACTTGGTCCTGTACATACAGCACATGCTTCTCTGCATGGTCACTGGTTTATCAATTAGTTGCAATATAATTTTTGGCAGTAATATATTCAATACACAAAGTGCAAATTACACGAAGCAGAAAATGTTCTCTCTCATTCTGAGCAATGAGAAGTGCAAAATATCTCAGCCCATAAATTCTATTCTTTATGTATATGAACAGTATGTGCATAATAGGCTAATAAATAGCTGTGTAAAACTTCATAGATTAAATGTGGCAACATCTTAAAGTAGGAATGCAACGGTTATATAAACATAATCAGACGGAGGAATCATTACATTTTGTCCATAAAGTCTATACAATATTTCTGAGGGTAGCTCTTCACATTTCACCTACCTGCCCTTAACTTCTGCGTACCTCGGATACTTTTGCAACCAAAGGCAGTTTGTTAAAAATTCTCCCATTTGCTACATCTGGACATATTTCTGTGCATCTACAATCAAGGTTCCACTGACACTTCACTTGGCAAATCAAATACTACAGTGGGAAGCCACTGAAAATGTGAAGTCTCTTCCAGGCACTATTAACGGAACACCCACTAATTGTTCCAGCAGGCTAAATGCACTTTGTGATTACCTAAAGTTAAAGAAAACTTTTCGATGATGTAAGGAAAACCATTTCAATGAGAGCTAATCACAGCTTCCTCGTTTCAGTGCAGTTCATCCCATTTCAGTACCTTTTCTTTTACGTAAAATAGGGAAATTCCTACTCTGGCTAAAACACGCTGAGCAACGGTACCTTTAACACAAACCCTGAACAACTCAGTTATCATACTGCAGATTTTGAATCTTCTTTCCATTTAATTCCAGGGATTTTTCATATAAAATGAACAGCCAATTTTGACACCCCCACCACTTTCATTTCTCCCAGCTACATCATTATTATAAATTACACCAAATAGTCCAAATCAGACTGGGCTGCTTCCTCTAAAACTCCACTGTTCCACTGGATAGGAAGATTAAACCACAACGACTGGCATTGCCATTCGTCTGCCTGCCAAACTCATTTGCTAAATCACTAAGGCCACGGTCATACAATCACTGCAGGAATGGCTGCGATATGTTAAAGCAGCTGCAAACCTCGGGCTGAACGTTCCTGCATCCCATCTCCATCACGCCGAGCTCCTTGTGGGCTTCAGCAGCCTCTCGCCTGGCTCAGCTTAAACCAAAAAAATAGTTGGTGGCTTCCACTGAGCCGTTCGACTCGCCAGAGGGGGTTGAGGAACGCTCGGCCCCGGGAGGACATCACCTTAACCTGCCGCAGCAACCTTCTGCGGTGATCATCTCACCGTGCGTGGTGGTATTTAGTATTATCCAAAATTGAGCTCCAGCAGCCCTGAGGAAGAAGCATCCTCCAGGATCCATGAAATCCTCTGCCTGCACTACCTGATCCTGGGGAGACTCTTGGAAACGTAACATGGTTTGTTGGTTTGGATGAACTTCATCCGTCCTTCAAGACAACGTGCGGTGGGGCTGCTCACCATCGTTACTAGAATTACGGGATCACATTGCCGAAGCAAACTTTTGTCTTCATTAAAGTTTCAGGATGAACGATTATGCTGCAACTTGGCACAACAACAACTGCCTTTGTATGCAACATGCTTGGCATACATCAGCACGTTTCTTCTTCTTTAAAAATATAATTAGAACAGAATGAGATAGGTTGTTGTTGTTCATGCTGCCTAAATATCTGAAAAGGCTCAAACATTTTAAAAGCCTAAAAAAATAAATTTCCCTCTCCCCTAGTTTATTTTTCATGCTAAAGGCTGCAAATTGACACATCACAGTAATTACCTCTGACTAACTTGCATAGACCTACCCAAAGAGATAAACATGAGAAGTTCACATTTGACTATCAGACTTACTGTGCCGAGCACAAATAATTTCCCAGAGGAGAATTTGATATTTCATCATTTGGAACAGTGGTAATTTAATTACATTGCTAATGTTTTCTGGCATACTTGAAAGGACAATTAGCATAAGTAAATCATGAGTGAGATGACAAGTCACTCAGCATTTATTTCTGCTCATCAGATGAGATCAGTTGATGATCTAAATTCTCTTTTGTGTGCGAATTGATTCCAGGTTCAGCAGTTGTAATCGGGGTTCATACTAGTGGGGATAAACCGATGTATAAATAAAGAAAAATGGATATTGTTCTTTGAAGTTTCTTAATTAAACTTGTCCAGAGAAACCTCAAAAGCCACCAGAAGTGGGGGAGGGCGGGGAGAAAGGCTGATAATGAGGAAGGTTAAATGAAGCTCGCGATGCACACTACCCTTCTGGCAATGAGGTGAATACTGATTCATTTTTGCCAGGGTTTGCTTTACATCCTGCTCAGGGCTGAACAGCATTATTATAGCTCTAGTGATGTTCTAAAATAATTGTATTTATCTCCGCAAGGGCAATGGCATTCACGATAACACCGTTAACGTTACCGTTCCTTTCTGGCGCTTCAGAATAGCTACAGCTTGTTCATGAGTGACACCTTCCAACGCTTCCCCGTTAACAGCCAAAATCTGATCGCCGCGCTTCAGCCGGCCGTCGTCCGCAGCTGCTCCCTGCAAACGGCAAAGCGAGTCGTTAGCGGCCGGAGCCCTCCCACCTCTCGTGATGCTGATGGATGCGATGAGGAGGGATGTGGCACTGGGAATCCCAGCGTGACTGGGTTGGGGACGCGGGAAATGACAGTGCTGGAGTGACCCCGAATGCTCCGACCATTGCCCATCGCTCACCCAACCCTGCGAGGTCTGGGGTGGGTGGTACACCCCCGGGAAGAGGAGAATCGGCTCATTGCTGAAAAAATGGCAGCGTAAAGGCTGGCTCTGGCTTTTACGATTATGGAGAGACTTATTAAAGCAGCATTTAAATGTAATTCACAGCCAGTGCTGAAAAACGGGTTAAAACATGGGGAGGGACACAGGGCTCATGCAGCAGAACAGCCTGGGCACTGTCCCAAGCCCTGGATGGAGCTGGGCTCCGCTGAAGGGCCTGAGAAGCTCCCGCAGAGCTCTACAAACGGCTGTTCTCCTCCAGAAGCCTCCGTGCAGCTCTTTTATCTAAATCCTGAGCCCTCCGCTGCCCGGAGGTCAGCTCATGGTGTCTGTTTCTCCTCCATGGCCCCACCAGTGATGGCAATGTGTTCTAGCTTCGATTTTGGGTTTTTCTCAGCTATGTTCATATCTAGAAACTTGTAAATCTCAGCATCAGTTTAAAGACACAATATCTTCCCGTGGTAATAACTGACAATTGTAAAAAGACCAGATATTTGTGGTTTGAGCCCCAGAATCACTGAAACAGAGGAGACATGACTCCTGCTCCACCTTCAGACGAGGTTTTCTTAATTATGTCATCCACCCTGCCAGAAGCGCTGACAGGAGTGACAGCGAGTGGGCACAGCACAAGTGCATGACTGACTTTGAAGCTGCTCTATGGAAAATATCCCTAATTCCCACTGTTTTCCTTTTCTTCCTCCCCATTTCCAGAACTCCCTTTGTGTGGCCATGCTGGACGTATCTTGCAGGCCCACACTGAGCACGTTGCCAGCAAGGGGATGGTTGGGAAAAGGGGCGCTTCTCCCTCCGCACCAGGAGATGTTTTGGGGCTGGCTGCCTTGAGAATGTGCTCTACCATGTCTCCTCTTTGGCCTCGGTGGCCAGAGCCAGCCCTGTACCTGGCTGGGACCCCTGGGTCCCCCTGACACTTGGGGTTGGTGTCGGCGATGGGCTGGGACGGGGCACATGGGAGTGGAGCACCCATGGAGAGGAGGCACGAAAAGACGCTGGAAACAAGGGAGAATAACTCTGGCCAGGACCGATGTGGAAGCCAATTCATCACCAAGCCACAAGGGTTTTGTCTTTCGGTGCTTTTTTCTGTAATTATCAGAGCACAGGGATTTATTGCTGGTTTTGCGGCTGAAGCTCGGCCATGAAGATACAGCATCTCTGCAGCTGCCTCCTCTCCTGGACGGTGGGAAAAGTGACACCTCCATACCTCTTGGTTTGAGATTTACAGATTGAAAACTGCCTTATAAATATTTTAATGTATAAAACCAAGTTTCCCAAGTACACAGAGCAATTTTCCTGAGATGAAGTATCTTGCTTCAGCCATCAGTAATGTGAAATATAAACTGAGAAGCTGGCTGTGAGTTCTGGGTCCACTTACATCAATGCACTTAGTACATTTTGCTTTCTTCTACATAATATATTATGCAAGCCAAGTCTTAGATTTATTTTTAAAGATAATACAGAAAAAGGGAGAAAACAAAACAAAGATACCTTGGCAAATATAGTCTTGACATAAATGGGCAGGTCTCCATGGGGACTTCCATACCCCCCTACAATACTAAATCCCAGTCCATCAGAGCCTTTCTCCAAAGTAATAATCTTAGGCTGAGGTGCTCTGAAAACACAATAAATATCACTTAGAATAGCAATGTCTGTCTCTGGGTACTTTATGCAGAAGGAACACTTACAGAGATATTTATCTATCAAGAAGTTTTTCACACAGTCACAAAGCACAACTCTTGTCCTTGCGCTGAAATACACCCTGGAGTTCAACCGCTGTTCAGCGTACTTCAGCTCCTCACTTTGAAAATACTCATTTTTAATAAGAGCTCAACAGGAGCACTTATCTCTGATGCAGAAGCGAGACTCGCCTCATCTGCAGTCGCTGCACGCACAGAAAGGAGAGTTTGCTTTCTTCCTGGCCAAGCTGTCGTCTTTAGTCTGCATAAGTGGCAACTGCAATAATTTCCTTACAGCATAATTTTACTTTATGACTTCAGAGGAAGTTTTCGTGTTTATAGCCTCGGCTCTAATGCAGGATCTTTGGGCTGTATTCTAACAACTTATATTTGATCTGCAGCCCCTGTGCTTCATAACCCGGGGGCTGACTCCTGAGAGCTCCTCACTCAAGGGCTTTTACTGTCTACATTGAGATTTTTGGTGGAATTTAGACTGCTCATATGTATATATCCATCTCAAATTCGAAAAAGTCATCTCCACATATTTAGCGCAAATTATTCTGGATAAAAGCTGTTTGGTATCTTCCACCTATATAAAGGCACAGCCTGTGATGACGAATATCCAGCCGTTTCTTTAGGACAGAATGAGTGCATACGCCTACCTAATTCTGCTTCATATTTTCACATTCAAATGTTCTTACTACTTTGATATGAAACGAAAATACAAACCCTTTTGTGAAGTAAGCAATTCTCCTTGGAGAGCAGCAATAAAACCAGTATTGCACATTGTAAGACTAGAGAATGCAGCATAAATAGCTTAACTTTTATACTCAAAAACCCCTGAGGTAGGGCAGCAACTTGCATCTCAGCTTCTTAAAATAAATATAATGAAACAAAGAATGAAAATGAAGAACATAATGAAGCTAATGAACCAAAATGAAGATCAAATGAATTTCAAAATGATAACTGGAATGCTACAAGCTGCCCTGAAAAGCACACGGTGGAGAACGATGCATGGCCAGGGGAGGGCTAGATCTCTAACTTCCATCACCATATAGAAGTGCCGTAAGTAGAACATTTTTTAATCAGACTCTCTTGAAATTGTAAAGCTAAAAAGATTCAAAGGACAAAGGAAGTTCTGGGACATGTTTTGAAACATTTGTCTCTGATACCAGGGTTTTTAACACCTCTTGCCTTAGTCTGCTAACGACAAATCATTTCAAACTGTTACGATCATAACTCCTTTCAGGCTAGGAAGCCAACAGACAAGGGCAGAACTATCACGTCAGCATAACACATTAAAACAGAAAGGAGAGAAATTGTTTTGAAAAATGGCCAGAACTGGTGCTTGGAAACACATTTTGTGCTTATTGACTCAAGGAATTTCTGTCACCAGGTGAAGATGGACATGGGTCCATCAGCTCGGAGAAGGTCACAGTTGTCATTTCAAAGGTGATGGAAAAATCAGAGAGCAAAGCAATGGGAGAGACCTCCTTCACCACCCTGGGCTTTTTTCCCTTACATGGCACATAGGAACCCACCGCAGTTACACAGAATAAGTACAAACTTACTCGGGATCTTCAGCGGGATGCTCAGCAGAAGAGTTCAGGTTGCATCCCGCAGACATGCTCTCCAGCTGGGTGGCAATGGCACTGATGTTGGTGTCAGCCACAACCTAAACAGAGGGATTCAGTGAAATACTTTGTGTGTTCACTTAATACCAAAGACATCTTGGCTAATTATGTAAAAAACAGCATTAGGAAAATGAGTTGTTGACTTTTTTTTTTCCAAGCAAATTTCAAATACAAGTCCTACTCCCTTAAATGTCCTACTAATTCAATACTTTCAAATAACAGAGTTCTTAAACTTCCCGGATCTGGCTCCTGCATTATTCTGAAACCATCACGAATTACCACCACACAGTAATTAATAGAGTTAATGATATTTTAACAGGTTGTGGGGCAGCAAAGGTGCTCAGGCTTTTAAAAGCAACCGTGTCAACGTTGTGTAGGTTTGGTACAAAGTAATATTGAGAAAACAGCTCCTTGCACACCAAAGTCTGCGGTTTAGCCTCGTAAGGATAAAAGCTTGCGGCCTGCAGGCCCAGTGGGATTCATTAAACACAAGTGTCAATGCCCACTCCAGCTTTTTTTTTTTTCCCAACCTTTTATGGCATGCTGATTTTCTATTCTCTGCCTTTTTCTGGGAAAAAGTTGAGGAAACCACTATGAAGTGTTTTGGATTTTAAGTATTTACAGCCGAAAGGACATCAGTGGCCCAACAACTACATGTCGTGGTTATCCCCGACTCCATCTCCTTGTGATGAGATGTTCTCTGCGTCACGTTTACTGTGCAGCGCAGGAGTTCAGCTCAGAAACAGTGAGAAATCCCCATTAAGTAAATTTTCAATATTTTCTCTACCTATCTATGGCTTTATTTTATCAAAATTAACAGGTACTTTTCCCACTCCTTGCTGTGAACATGGCTTAAGGGAAATGTACCTTTTCAAAAGAAAAAAAACCCCAATCCATTCTATAAATCCCCCGTTTTAAATGAACGCTCACAATTCTTCCACAACAACATTTCCCATCTTTCTAATCACTCGGAGCCAAGAGGGTGGCAGCATTTCCTAGGAAGGAAGATTAGTTCTCATGCAAATTTTGCATCCCAGGACTCAGGTTCTCAGATGCCCTGAGCGAAGGGGTCCGGCCGACACTATTGCTGCACCTGGCTCAGCCAAAGACACCGATAAGTTTTCCTTCCCGTTGTAGGAGGGGAAGGAGTGCCAGCCAGTATTTGTCATATTCTGTTGTGAAATAAAGTGAGGGCAAAATAAATCTATATTCAAAAATCTTCACTTGGCAGTAAGAACATATCAGAGTTCAACAACCTTGTAAAAAAGCTTCCCCTTATCTCTTTACTACACCTGCAGAAAAGAAATTAAATTAAACCAAAGCATCAAAACAGCCGAAAGGGATGATTGTTCCCCTGAGACCCTAATCTCCCATTTGCAAACAGCATTTGCAAACTCCTTTACCATCCTTCCCAGGACGTGCCGATAATAAGCCTTTCCACACCACTGCACGCAATTATCTGACCTTTCAAAGCAGTTTGCCATGAAGTGGTCTAACTCGATAATAAATAGAATTACTTAATGACACATCAGTCATGATTATCACAGTGATAGGATTATTCTATTTAGATTGTTTTAATAATAATTTAAAAAAGCGATCTGGCGACTGAGAAGTACCTGTGGTGGGTACGTAAGGTAACCGCATCCCCACACTTACAGCAGCACTTCTACGCTACTCCCTGCCGATATTAAAATATTAATACAACGCCCCATCTTCACATCATGATCTTTAATACAGGAAAACAGACTCTGCTCTATCGGAATCAACCCGCATCATCTGTAAAATTATTAAGCGCATTTTAAGCTAGATGGCAAAAATGTGGAAGAAAATCCATCACCTGACAAACCCAAAGACATTTCTAGAAGAAGCTCTTTGTCGATGCGAGCGACCGCCCGACAGCGTGCGCCGGCAGGAATATTTTTAAATGCATGATGAGGTGGGATACGCTGTATTACAGCTTTCAAGATTAGCAATTTTGGGTGCTACAGCAAGCTTTCATTTGCTATTCAGGGAATACTGTTGACATGAAAAGTGAAATTACTCAACGTTAGTAACAATATGATAACTATAATTTAACAGAAAATCCTCAGCTGGTGTAGGGCTGTGTATTTCCTTTGACTTCAATGGAACTACACAAATACACCATCTGCTCTGGAACTGGCTCATCACTTACCAGGTCAGCAGTTCACGGACAGACAAAACAAAGAATAAGCAAGTCTAAAGCTAAGTTTATTATAATTTCATTTCTTTTTTTTTTTTTCTTTTTTCCTCCATTTTTTATGGTCACATTTGTGTTGTAATGCAAGCAAGAAGCTTGCAAAAATCTCTCAAGATGTGTTCCAATCCAATACGCTGTGATAATAAAGAAAATTAGAGTCGATTTTAGTGGTATGTCTTAAGCTTTTTTTCCAATTGTTACAATAATTCTGCAAATGAGCAGTATTTCGAAGTCTCTCTGGCAAGTATTTTCCCATTTCTTCGTGTAAACATAAAAATAAACTAAAGATGAATACACTGGCAAGCAGCAATTAGAACCGAAGTGGCAGAACATGTCTTCCTTTTAGCTGGCATATAAATGCAGCAGTGATAACACTGTTTTCTCTCTTGAGTGTAATTATTCATTACCTGTAGAATAATCAATTCCAGGCAGCACTGTCTTAATGATGATGCTATCATTTTTACTAAATGCTGCTAGCGTTTCTTTCTTCTCCTCCTTTCAAGAACAAGGAAATTAAGACTGTGGGCAGTTTGGTCACAGCCGAGTTACACGCGCACATACACATGCATGTAATTTCTTGTTCCTAGTTAACTTCAAATTAAAAAAAATCTTGGAAGCTTGTTGATTTATCATGTGTAGCAACAAGTTATTTTGTTCTCTTTGTTGCGCTTTTATATAATCATGCTCACAGCCTGTACGAGTGGCAATAAAGAAATTTTGAATGAAAATTATTTCTTGCTTTCATTCTGTGTAATTCCCATCAGCAAGCACCCTGCAATTCTGTGATGCCTTGTGCCAGTGATGCTTAGTTTTGTTGTTGTTTTTTTTTTTCCCTGAATGCCATTTATCTACCCTCATGCAGCTGCATGTTCAATTTATCACCATACCTGCAGGATAATGCTCCCATAAGCATTCTTTAGCAGATTAACCGCATCTGCATGAGACAGCCCATCCAAAGGTTGCCCATTAATACTGACAATCCGATCTCCAACCTAAAAGTACAACAGTAATGGAAAATTACTAGCATTAGGGAAAATTAAAATTAAGAATGCTTAAAATTCCTCATGAACTTGGCACTGCACGGTCATGCTTCTCTTTTGCAGGATCCCTTTTGTGAGAATTCTGCATTGCTAGTGATCATTTACCATTCTTCAGAGCAAGTACAATGTGGATTTTTTAAAAATAACAATGCAATCAGAGAAACAAAGGTGGGTTGTATTTACCATTTCCATTTACAAGCAGAGAGTAAGATTTTTCCCGGTTGTCCCCCCATCCAGAAAGGATTCATTTGTGTGCATATGTGCAGACAAGTTCATGTGCTTACAGAATGTGTATGCACATGCTGAATGCAGTAGAGAAAAGCAGACACTTCTGATATTAATCTAATTAACCTAGATGAGTTCTTCTTATACACAAAAATGATCTTGACCCTGGCACTTAGTGCTATTGTGTAATTCTATTAGAGACGTGGCATGAAAGTAGCAGCGTGTGCTAACGAATCTCATGGGCCAACACAATCCTATGTATCTGCATCATAAATTCTTTTCAATACCAATGATTCCATTAAACTCTCTCCAAAACCGACCATGTTCATTCCTGGAAACTCACATATTCTGTGGGTTGGATACAAGTGCTTCCTAGGCATTTTTTATAAGGGCCTCCAGATCAAACAACTTCTGGTCTGGTTTCTACCTGGTTTGAGCTGTAAATGATGCCTGGTCTGCAGTCCCCAAAACCCTGGTGGTTTCCAACAGCCTGTTGCTGCCCTCCCTGGGTCTGGGTGAACAGACACATTCAAAGATCACTGCAAATGCATTTATATTCTTTCTCTTAATATCACTTTTCCACACATGCAACCATTGCCATTATCTCAAGATGCAATATAATCAAAAAGGGAAGAGAAGGGCAGGTTTGAGGGGATTTTTGCTTGTTTCTTTTTGTTGAGGGAGTTGGAGTGGTGATTTTTTTTTTTTTTTAAGAGACAGAATAGTCTATGAGGCATTATCAAAGTGATGGCAGATACAGAAGTGCTTGAGGCCCCTTCTCTGTGACAAACATGGCAGATGAAATAAGAAGTATTGAGAGGACCCTTGTACTCACTCTGAGTCTTTGGGTACGTGCAGCGACACCACTGGCTTGAATCATGGCGATGAAGATGGGGATGTCTCCTAATGGACTTCCCTTCCCTCCTGCTATGCTGATACCAAGCGCATCATTTGGTCCCTAAAACAAAACAACACAACATTTGCAATGGGAGCAGCTTGAGGAGGTCAGTGTTCAGGGTGTAGCAATAACCGACCCATTTGATTTATGGAACAGGGAGAAAATAGTTTTGACAGCCACACACATTCTCACACATGCAGGTCCCATTACATGAGCATACATCCAACAACCCATTGCGAACATAAATAATGCAATTTCACTTCTGAGAAACCCTACAAAAATGAACAACTTGAGCTAAAGGTGTCGGCTTTTTGAATTGATAGAAAATAACTCACTGACCCTCGTTATCTCCACAGTCCTTGGGCCCATATCTGCTCCTAGTAATAAAGAAATAAACAATTAGCTTCTGTAATTAAGAGATAATATAATTAAGAGATAACACTGTCAGGTGACAATGGTCTCTTGCTGCCTGGTGAGAGTTATCACCGAGCAGAAGCGGGGCCTTCCAGTGCCAAACCAGGCGGCGCTGCTCACGCAAGGGGGACAGGATTTCTGTTTCACCCAGAGATGAATATGGGTGGAATCGCTGACAGATGCTGACGGATGCCACCGTGACGCCCATTGTAGAGCAGCCACTGCTCACCACAATCTATTGAATAGCAGCACTCTGCCGGCCTGAAGAAAAGCCCTATTGTGCATTTCACTCAATTAAAGCTGGGCTTATTATTCATAAATCATGGTGAACCTACCACAAAAGGGTAGGGCACATGGCTGGTCTGAGACTGTTGAGGTTCCATTGATTTCCTCTTCTAATTTGTGCTGTATTAGTAAATAACAGACAGTCAGGAAGCCTGGCTGGCACATTTCTAGCCATAGGACATTAAAAAGTACTCAGAACATTAAAAAAACCTCTGCCCATGGTCAGACACGAGTAAAGGTGACCACCTTCTGACGCAGGTCAGAGCACACAACTGCACAGGCCACCGCAGGTCGTAGATTTAGCACCTGCTAAATCCGCAAATTGCAAAGTGGGCATTGTGACTTTCTCGTTACAAAACACCCCTTTGTAAGCACCAGAGCAACAAAGATATAAATGAAGTGGTGGCAGCTTTATTCCCTGAGAAAACTGTTTCTAATGCGAGAACCTCGCCTGTGCTAAGCCTCCGAGAAGGGCGTCAGGGAATAGCAGGGCGCAGGAATTCTCCACTTAAAACAGAAGAGCCATTACGCTCGTAGTAGACATAAAAATAACGTCATCTGCTGGAAAGTGTTCGGGTCTTAAAATATCAGTGGTGCGTCTTCTGGGAGGCTGAGTAGGAAAGACAGATTCAAGTATTCAGGTTTGCTTTTAAATCAGCACAAATACAAAGCAAACAACACCCAGCGATTCTGACGGCTGCCCAGATTGTACCTGAGTTTCTCTGGGACGCATCTGCTGAAGATCTTTTTGTGCTGACAAAATTCTGTAAGGTAGAGAGGACCGGAGCAAGCGCAGGGTGGAAGTGGCTGTGGACACTCTGTTGGCTCACCTGAAGTGGAAAATAAATCAGAACCTGTGCGTCAAACCCAAAGGTTAACTTTAAACCAGTTCCTGCAACATCTGGGCACAGCTGTGCTCTGTGCCAACCCTTCCGACTTCATTTCCAAAGGGTGAAACCACTGAAAATCTGTCCCTGAGTTGTTGGCACAGCCATATCTCTATATCTGGCTTTATCTTCAGACTCTGGCCCTCGAGGGAACATCGTTATCAATTTAGGAAATGTGTTTGAACAACAGCTTTCACCGAGGGCCAGGCCTTAGGCTGCCTTATACAAAACAAAGCTCTGGTCTATACTTCTCCATCCACAGGAGATCTTTCTCCCTCCAAATGCATCAGGCGGTGAATCAAAAGCTCTGGCAGGATTTATCCCGACTGACCAGGGTGCAGCTGTCAGTGAGGAACCCCAGGCAGAACACAATTTCCACCTCTACTTGCCAACTCATGGGTCAGTTCACATAATTTGCAATTTGTGTGAAAGAAACCACTGTCCTGCACTGCCAGGCTTGTATTTCTACTGCTAAAGGTATGCAACGGACCAAGAAAAAAGCCAAGTGAGGACAAAAGTCCTGGATGCTCTTGGCCAGTAGCATCCGAAACATCGCTCGCAGTTGTGCAAATCATTCAAGCTGATTTGCTGTATTATCTGCCAAGATTTTTATAACTCTTGGAACAGTTCTGCTGAGAAACATTTAGTCAGTTTTCAAAATCACCAAGTCACTTAAGAGCAGCGAGATGAAGGCTCTCAAATGACTCTGTGTTAAGAACAGCAATTAAGATTTCTTCTATTAAAAGAAATCCAGAAATTACTGGGTGCCTGCAAAAGCCTCTTATGGTACGAAGACAGGGGGACGATGTTTGATCTGGTTTTCTACCTAGACTCATGTTAGATACTGTGGTGTTTTGCTTCCCTTTCAGCTATGAGTTTTACGCAGTAAAACGAGGTGGGTTATTTTTAACCATCACTTTTTGGTAACATTGCTCTTGCTTAGGCTATTTGTCAATACAATGACCAAAAGAAAAAGTAATACTCAAGATTGCCGACTTAACGCAATCAGTATCGTTTCCCTCTGTTATTTCATTTTTTCTTGCCTGCTGCGTGCAGCGCAGATGTTTCTCCAAAGACATTTAGTCACCATTTTTAAAGCCGGGCTTAGCCCAGCTGTTCCCACACGGCGACAGGCTCTTCAGTCCTTCCCAACACCTCACCCACGCAGCCAGCTGGACCGCTGCTGGCCTTGAGAAAGTTAAGAAATCGCACCAGGTGACTACAATTTTGGCACCCTTTTTGGGTCGTTCATGCATGACATTGAGGACAAACCTCTTCCCCACCTCCTTAAAAGCATTCCTGCATTCTCTGGGCAGAGAGAGGGCAAAATACTCCAGAGCAATATGAACCGCAGCTTGTCTCTGTCGGGAACACTGGCAACTTAAATACCATGGCAAAGCAGTCAGTCTTTGGAAGGAAAAAGGCATTAGAAAAAGTTTTCCAAGTCATCTTGTTTTTCTCCCTTGCAGTCCTCAGATTTTAATACTAATGGTATCAGTGTCTGAGCTGATTCAGGGGTGCGGGGAGAGGGGAAAAGCCCTGCACTGATTGAAAAATGAATTGTTGTCCTCGCTTCAGGTAAAAAGCAAGTGAAGCAGGAAATTGCTCGGTGTTTTCTTTGAGAGCAAAGCAGCTCTCGTGTGGTTCTGCCATAAGATAGGCAAAGATACAGTTCAGTTTCATTAACTCATTTTGATTGACAAAACAGCTGCTGAAAATGCATTCAGCATTTTTTCTGCAGGTCTAAAAATTTTCTGGGCATCATCATTTGGGAAAGAAATTACATATTTTTGGTGTGTCTCAGGAAGCCACTCCTCAAACCCAAAAATCCATTAGATCTTCAACTTGATCAGCATTTCGGCACGACATTTACTTTGCAGTTCAGCACAGAAAATTATCACAATAAAATATTTTGTCCCACACCCTCAGCAGTGTCTATGAAAGGACTGAGCCTCACATATACACCTGAGCGCCGTGCCCATGTCCTGCCCCTGTTGGCTCCACTTTATATGTAGAAATTTGTCACTAACCTGACTGTTTTGGGATGTTTTCCGCGATGACAGCCATGATCCAGCTCGCAATCTCCCAAGCTCAAGATGCACTAGGCCCTGGGCACACTTGGAAAAAAAAAAAAAACACAAACGCAATGTACAGCATTTAAGTAGACGTATAATATTTCATGCTCTCCTGGAGAGAATTATGTTTATATTCAGCACCACAACTCCGTGAAGAAAACCACAAGGAATGCTGAAAACATTAACATTTGTATTTAGACAATAAAAAATTACAGGTCCCTGGATTTAGGTTTATCGTGGTTGCTGAAGTCAGTATGAATCTTCCTACAGGCAAACTGTAGAAGGCCAATTACTCAATAAAAATAAACAACCCCCCCCAACTCTTTAACAGACATTTGCGACAAACAATACTTATGAAAAACACTTCAGAGGAAAAATGCTGCGGAAAAGGGTGAATTAAACACATATGGATCCAACTTAATAATATAGCCGATATCACCGATTTCCAGTTCTTAAATAGGTAACCTTTTGGCCACGTACCAACCCCTGAATGGAAAAAGCAAGGAAATAATTAGCCTTTCCCTTCAAGAATGAGAGAAATCCCAGGCAGAAGCACTGGTGGCGATAGCAGGGAAAAAGCCCTTGTCTCCCGCTGCGGTTTTGAGCAGCAGTGTGTCCGCAGCATCGCTGCCACCCGGCCCCCGCGCAGGATGGGGGTGTTTGGGGGGGCTGACATCGGGCACCCGCAGCCAGGCCGACCCTGCCCTCTCCTCCCACTCGAGCAGCCACGTGCTTTTTCAAGGAAAAAGGTAATTTCTCCCAGACCGTACAACTTCAGAGTACAAAATCACTCCCGTAAGATGGAAAACTGTGCAGAAACAGATTTAAGCTGCCATTTTATAGGTGCAGGTTAGTACAGCAATGCCAAAGGTGTTTTATTTTGCTTCTGATTTGTATGACTCTCGGGTTTCAAAATGTTTTTCTAACGTACGAAACACACAGTTGCATTTTCAAATAAGTGTCTAAATACTACGTGTCTTTGTTTTCCCACTTCATACCACCCCACTTCTAAATATACATGGAGAAGTGACTGTATGTGAATCTCCCAAAATTATTGCAGTTGAAATTTGTGTCTCAATAATCAGTTCAAGTTGTCCTGCGTAAGTGCAAACAGCACTTCAGGATAATCACCTTGCATAGTGTCAGTAACTGCAACTCAATATCTTAAAATGTATTATGTACTCACCTTAAGTATAGTGGCAACTGTCTCTTGTGAGGCATTTCTCATATCTTCTCCATTTACAGACAAAATCTGATCTCCTTGAATTAATCTTCCATCTAAGTCTGCAGCTCCTCCTTTAACAATGTCAGAGATAAACACTCCACTTCCATTTCTAACAATGCAAGAAGCATATGGCTAATTACACCATCCAATATTCTTTTGGAGACCAATTTAGATTACTTGCATTTAAGAGACATTAAAAGAAACCTGTGAGCAGAGGAAGAACTAGTTTTACATCCCATTCAACTGTTTGAGTGTAAAAAATCTCCGAGTTTTAAGACCGAGGCATGTTTTGGTATATTTAATGCTGTCTTTCCCCTTGAACGCTTAGTTCTGACTGTACGATCCGTAAAGATTCATTAAAAATACCACTTGTAAAAATAAAAAGCCAAGCATCGGTGTAAGATGGAGTTAAACTATCTCCTGATGTGCCTGATACAAATTATGCAGCCTTAGATTTTTTCTCGGTATTCCCCCTAAAGGTTCAGCTCAGTTTCTTTTCTAAAAGCCCGGAGGCCTCCAACAGAAGAGCAGGGAGAAGTCTGCAGAAAAGATTTTTGGAGTTTGTACATGACTTATGCAACAGAAAATCCAGCGTTGTGGCTGTCAGCCTGCAGACAAGTTTGTGAGAGCAGCCACCCAGGCAGACAGGGAAAATGTATTTATTATATTAAATAAATGTATTTATTTATCAGTTCCAGCCTTCTCACAGGGGGGTCCCCTCCCCGGGGCCGCAGGATCCCTCTGGTGTCCTTCACCCTGAAGGTCACAACACTTCAGAACCTAAATTATATCTGAGTATCATTTAAATGGCTTCAGAAGTTGGGCTACCTCCAACGTGGAAGTTGCCACGAGTGAAGCACTTAGCAACAGGACAGAAAGTTTTGTACAGAAGCAAACGCAGGAGGGCTGGAGACTGCGATTACCATCTGTAGGATAATTTACATAAGCTAAATTAATTACCCAACCGCAATCTGCTCACAACACCTGGGTTAAACATCGCCACTCTTGTAAAAAACTGCTGCGGAAACTTCACTGACCATACGCAGTCAGGATAACGACACGATGATTTGTAATTGAGAAAATAAATTTATTTTGGCAATACAGAAGAGCAACCATATGACTCTTAGGCACCAACACCGAGCGAGTGCTCGCCAGTGTCATGCTGTAAATCTCTTCTAGCAATGGAAGATTAAATCTATCAGTGCTCTGGTTTGAGTGATCTAATAGCAAGGGTTTAGAAATACATCAGTAAAAAGTCACATTTTATTAAGCAGCTGTTACCTACCACCGTATCTCAGATAATGTTCTGTATCACAGAACTGCAGTCCACAGTGTTGTACAGACACTTTGATATTGATCAGAATTTGGGTCTAACTCTGCCTCTTCCACTGACACTGGTCCCCTGGAACCGGAGCAGGAGCCGGATCTAACTCACAAACCCATTTTCAGAGGCGCATCCTGGTATTTGGGAACAGGAAGGTTTCTCCCTCGTTTTGAAACGGGAAAAGCTGTGGTTGGGGTCTCCAAGCCAGGCTGGAGCCAGCAGCACAGCCAGCAACCCGTTCTGCGTGTGCCCACTTGGCCAAAAATCCTGCTCCTTTTTCCTTTATTTCATATTCCATTTAATGGCTACAGTTGTTCACATGGCAAAAAGCAAAATATTTCCCATTTTAAGTGGTCTGATCAGAGATGCTCTTACCGTTTCCCAGCTATGCTGAGCCCTAGTCCTCGGCCTGTTTTCTTCTGTATGTCTACATAGAAAATCTCTAAGTTTTCTTCATCTTTGTAATGTGCTTCGTCTCTGTAAACAACCAACTGCACCTTCTGGGGCGTCTGTCTCAGCGCAGTGATAGCTTCTTCGTGGCTGGCATTCCGCAGATCGATCCCGTTCACCTGAAATAATTAGTGTTTTCTTTCCAAACGACACATATAAATGATCTTTTCATCACACCCTACCCTCGCGTGACAGGACAAATTTGTCAAATCGACACCCCTTGGCACTCTGATTTAGTGCTCCCATTTCCAGAGGGCCGAGCTCCTGGATCTCCTGCTGAGTGTGAGTTCGGTGCTTTGTGCCACTGCCTGGAGTAAATCACAATGATCAAAACATTTTGGCTTCTAAGTTTTGTGGGTGTTCTTCCCTTCTTTGTAAATGCTGGAACCTCGAACAACGATTCTTTCTCAGAACCATACAAAGTGGGAGATGCTCCTTTGAGCTTCCTGCATCTCTCACTGCTCAGATTCCTTCTCCCCCACTGCACGACACCATCGAGCTGAACGCAGAAGGAATCAGAAACACCAGCAAATGGTGATGGTGAAGCCCAGGCAGGACATTTTAAATGGTGATTTTGCTTTGTTCCAATAGATGGCACACAAGACCGCTCCTGGAGCACTCCACTACATCTCTCTTACGACAGCCTGAAAAGGTTTTAGCATTTTAGTAATATCATATAGAACAAGAAGTTCTGATTCAGTGATGAAGTATTACAAAAAAAATATTGCAACTTGAAATTCAATTTCCTAATTTTGCCAAGCCTGATTGACAGATGCCCTTTAAGGTGTTTGCCATTATTCTGTTGACAAAATCATCTTTTATTTGTTCAATACCAAAAAATATCAATGCTTAAATATTTTTGAAGTCTCTTTAGGAAGTAGCATGAGCTATAACTGAAAAATAATACAGTGTTAATCCACTTACATAACAAAATAAGTTTTAAGGCAATTAACATATATCTCAGTATTTCGAGATATGCAAAGTTATAATCATACTTAATTTTACATTAAGATAATTAAGCCTAATCTATAGTAATTATATTTTGTACTAATTCTGCACACATTTATTTACATAGTGCATCGGTGTTCTTTTCTCGACACAGGCATCTATGTGTGCTTTATCACACCAATCTGAAACTAATTGAGAGTCATCTTTTTGATTCATTAGTACGGCTTTTAAAAGCTGAAATAATAACAATATTATGGCACACAAACATTAGCACTTTCCTGTTCGGCCAGAGAAGAATTAATTAACCTTCCCCATTTTTATCCCCTAATTATCGTGCTCTGTTAATACACCGTTATTTAAAAAACAAAAAAAACATTCAGCCTCAATGCTAAAAAAAATATTTTCAGTGCAAGAGCTGTAAAGACAACTCCCCAAGTACCCCCGTGCTATTTTTCTAACCCTACACACCAAAGCCTTAATGGCCATGCTGGGAATTTGTCCTGATCTGACAGCGAGAGGCTGCGAGCAGCTGCACTGAACCCCTGCCTGATGCAAGTTTCATTTGCAGAGCAACACTTTGTGCTTAACCCTTTCCCTCCTCCCTTTTCCATGCTCGTCTGCAGGAAAAACACGACATTTATTCCCAGAAAGAGTTCTATGTTCAGCAGTTTTACAAGCTGTGGCCTGAAGGAGCCGGTAGCTCCCCTGGCAAGTTTTTAGGTAGCGATGCAGGCGGGATGCGGGTGGGATGCAGGCGGGATGCTGGTGGGGATGCAGGCGGGGATGCAGGTGGGGATGCAGGCGGGGATGCAGGTGGGGATGCAGGCGGGGATGCAGGCGGGGATGCAGGCGGGGATGCTGGCGGGGATGCAGGCGGGGATGCTGGTGGGGATGCAGGCGGGGATGCAGGCGGGGATGCTGGCGGGGATGCAGGCGGGGATGCAGGCGGGGATGCAGGCGGGATGCTGGTGGGGATGCAGGCGGGGATGCTGGTGGGGATGCAGGCGGGGATGCTGGCGGGGATGCTGGCGGGGATGCTGGGGGGATGCTGGCGGGGATGCAGGCGGGATGCAGGCGGGGATGCTGGCGGGGATGCTGGCGGGGATGCTGGGGGGATGCTGGCGGGGATGCTGGCGGGGATGCTGCAGCCCCCTCGCCTGCTCACCCCACGTTCGCCCCGCTCCGCACTTCATTTTGCAGCACAGAGATGCCGAAGGGGCAGTGGTAATGCAGGCCTCCAAATCAAAGATTAAACAGATGAATAATACTGAGCTATTGGACATGACAGCTGAACTATGTAATTCAAGAACTGCCTTGCTCAATTAAATTTAATATATTCTCAATTTGTACCTTCAGCTTATATAAAGACATAAGGAAATATGAACTTGTCAGGACGTTCTTAGTGACAGAAAAGAATCTTTAAGTACAGATCCTACTTGATGATCTCTTTCCCCTACAAGAAACCTGTACTGTGTTGAACACAAGCACACAGGACAAAGATATGAGCATGCACACACACAGAGACTCTCATTTACCTCCAGAATCTGATCGCCAGCCCAAAGCCTGCCATCCCGGGCTGCTGCCCCTTCTTCATAAACTTCATGGATCACTATGGCGTCCTGTGGGAAGAAGCGGGGGCCGTGAATCCCCTCTCCCAGACATCCCCAAACTGGCAGCCAAGGCCCACCCCACGCAGCCCCCCGCTCCGCAGGGAGAAGGGACACCACTCCATGTCAGGACAAGCGAGCCTGGAACACAGATTTATTCTTTAAAACATATTTCGGGATTAGAATATTATTCCTGTAATCAAAATACAGCTAGCTAGTAAAAAGGTAAAAAGGATTTTGTCTTGTCTAGAGCTTCTTGGGCTTCCATCATTTTTATACGTTGGCATCAGCAGTAAGTGAACTCAGTGTGAACTGTTGTATTAATATCGTCTACTTTTTATGATATTATTTAAAACCAGATTCTTTTGGAGCTATGAATATTTTTAGGGACTTGGCATAGATCTCGGCTTTAAGCAAGAACTGAATGCCTTGTGGTAAATAGCGCTGGTTAAATCTGTAAGAAATGAAATCCAGAAGAAACGAACAATGGCAAATGTTAGTTTATTACTGAGGTTGGAAAATGTAGGCAGTGGCAGATGTAGCTTCAGGGAAGGTTTCAGTGATTTAATCTTATTGCCAGCAATAGATGTCCCCAAAGAAAAAGCATTACAAAGAACATACTGTTCTCTGGCTGGTGCTTTCCCTTTGCATTGTTCTGGTTTATTTCTTTTTTTTTTTTTTCTTTTTTTTTTTGGTAAGTCCTGAAACAAATAGGTGAACATACTCCTGTGGCGCTTCAGCAGCGATCCCGACAGCTTTCCTGTGCAAAATGTGCTCCTCTCTCCAGCGTCACCACCAAACACCCAGAAACGGCTTCACTACAAACTTTAAATTGCTGACGTTCAATGAGATATGTAGGTATGAGGTAACCTGTTCTCAGACACATACTCTCTCTAAAAAATGCCTGAGTGGTGCAGTTCCTTGAGCAGTTTGATGTTTGAATACACACATGGTGCACTGGAACAGAAAGCAAACTAAGTGCCCTTAAGCTAAACGCTCTGATCAAGACAACATCGAGAGCATTATTCTCTTTCACTCCCACTGCACCTTATTTAATGATGTGGATGTGGAGCCGCAGCCGCTGTGCTGCTGCTGGAGCACAGCAGCCCTGTCACCAGCCACCTCTTTGATACGGACACCAGGCACTGAAAAAAGCCTGAAGGATTTTAATCACAAATGCATTACAGCTGATACAAGCGTCCCAGATGGGGGGAAAAAAAAAATTTCAATCTACATAAACAAAGGCAAAATAGTCTGAGCTGTGTACCAAGGTAATTAAGAAAATCCAAAGAATGGTTTGATTAAAATATAAATTATATATATATACCACTGGCAACTGCAGGGTTTTCTTGAAATAACTGAAATGGCTCTTCCCAGTGGAACGGAGTAACACGTGCTCATCCATTTCAGCAGCGCTGCCCAAATCCTCTGCTACGTGTCTTAGATCTTCTCTCAGTTGTGGGGTTTTGGTTATTGTGGTTTTTTTGTTTGGGGTTTGGTTTTTTTTGGGGGGGTGTTACATGATCATTTTAAAAATAAAGGTAACTCTAAGTCAACACCAGAGACTTTTGCCTGAGTGGAAGCCAGGAGGGTGACAGTGATGTAGATTTTTTCACCTGAGGCTGATCATGGGTAACTTTGAGAAAAAGCTGAGTCTGTGGTTTAGAACTTCCCATAGCACACTTCACTTTCACTTTTTAAAACACTTTACAAAGGAAGGCATTTAGAAGTGGCTAATGAGATATCACGAATTATTGACCAGCTTGTTATGGCAGCATCATTCAGCTAGGACACACCAGGGCAGGGGATGAACAGGAGGTTCGGTAGAAAAATGGCAACGTGACCATGGAACAGCAGACAAATCAAACACTTTCAGATTGATTTCATCTGATATTTTCTAACCTCTGAGCAAGGAGCTTTCGATCACATTTCTTTAAGTTTGTTTTCGATCTGTGGTTGCTTTAAAAATGGTCAACAAACTGGAGTTACCAGCTCTTCCCAGTGCTGCGCTATGAAGAGTAAAACCGCACATACCTAAAGCTCAGCGGCAGGAACCACCAAATGTTATCGCTTTGAACAATCTGCATCGTCTATTTGAAAAGGCAACAATTCAGTATTACCCTGCGGTTCCTGCATGTGGTAGAAACCAGATCTAGAACTAAAAATACGTATGGCATAAAAAGGTACATTCCTGTTTGGTCTGTGCCTACCCTGAAAAAGGAAACATCTCTCTGACCTGCCAAAACACTGTTTTTCTTAAAGTGGTTTTTTTTTTTAAAGTAGTGTACTTGAATCAGGCTTATCAAATCAATTAAAAACAGAATGAAGCAATGTGTCCACGATGTACTGTAAAGATCTGTAAATAGTCCCTAAGCATAAATATGAGAGTCTTACCTTCCTTAGCTTGTAAACTATAATAAACAGACATCTTTCCCCTGATACTTTTGGGATCAGCTCAAAGTACATTTAACCCAGGACTAATCTTTTCCGCTGGATCTAGTGGGATCTGGGTCAGACTCTGTTAGTTTTGACCATCCGTGACAAATCACTAAAAGCAAACTATTGACGCTATTGAACATTTTTTATTATATCAATATTTTAAAGAAATTTACGCAGTAATGAGATGTAATTCATACTCCAGCCATCTAACTAAGCTCTAATCTGTAATGACTCTATTGACACGCTACAGATTTAAGCTACAACACTCCTCTCAGCACCTTGGAAAAATTTAGGCTCTACCATGACTAAAACAATACACAGCATTTATTTAAAGGGTATTTTGGTTACTGGACATCTACAGCTCTTGCTCACGAGCTTCAAATTCATCTGCTTGATATCTCTAGAAGTCAAGGCTTGAGTAGTTCAAAAATCAATCAATCAGGAGGGAGGGAAAGTGGAGTCAATGTTCAACTAGAGGTTGTGAATTCACGGTGCCTCTGGACAGATTTTCACTCTCAGCCCTCCCCATCTCCTTTCCCTACCCATTTCATATAGATTACGGGTCTCAATGATATAGCTTGGCAGAGTCGCAAAAACTGTTCGTGCAGAAAAGGGAAATGAAAACACTCTGGTATCAAGAACACGATTGTTTAAAGAAAGCAGCTGCTCCAAGCACATCCTTCACGAGGTTTACAAATACATTAAAAAACCTGGAGCTTTAATCTTTGTCTATTTTGACAAAGAATGCTCCGTTAGCCTGGGACTGTCATAGAAGTCAGGAATTAATGCAAAGTTGAAGATTTCTTGGATGGGACAGAAGGATGCAGAACACAAGCCAGGGAATATAAACAGCATTTTAACAGCTAAATGAAGTCCAGGCTCGCAGGTGTAAACCTTGACTATCCGACCATGAAAACCCAGAAAGAAAAAGTCGAAGCAAAGTTGTCTGCTACTGCTGAGGTTGCTGAACATTATTGGCTGAATAATGCTTATACTGATGGGCCTGTAGCTCAGGGAAATGAAGCTGAATGCACTGATACTCTCTATGCTGCAAGGCTAAAAAAAAAAAAAAAAAAATCACCTGCAAGCCAGAATAGTTCCCATACACGGCAAGAACATACATGGATGGTACATGATATGCACCAAATCTGTTAACAAGTGGGAATGGTCACCAAACCTGCCACACACGATATCAGATGGTATTTTGTGAGGTTCAGATTTGAGCTGTGGGACAGCAACACCCCACTCGCTCTCGCTTCACCGGCAGGATCCCGCTGGGATTGCAGAGTCTTCCTGAGCAAACGAAGGTACACGAGTGACAGTTCTCACACTGACTGACAAGAGGTTTGGGCTGTGGAAGCAAAGGCAGACAAGCAGAAGAGTTCACACAGTCTCTTGGTCAACACCGTGAAGATTAATGCTGGCGCAGAGAGAACGATTGCTGAACAACCTTCCAGAAATTAGCACCCCATCTGAAACCCACTGATGGAAAATACAACCTGTAAAATGTGCACAGCGTGACCTACGTTGCATTTCCTTCTGTCTAAGGAAGGGGAGTGGCCCTGAACTCTTGGATAATCGGATCTCAATTCCTCCCCTAAGCCATGGATATTTTTTCTGTTTGATTTATAACAACTTCAGAGACCTGCTAGGGGAAGGATATCAACTCAACCATCAGCAGAGAGCTCACGTTAAGAATTAAATTCAGTAAGAGTGACAGCTTAATCCTTGTATCTTAAATGTCAAAGAACTGGTACGGCAGAGACCCCAGGCAACGACCACATAGCACCGTCTGGATTGAGCCTCTGGGAGAAAGGTGGCAAAGCCCAAGTCAGCTTCTTCTTCAGGAAAATCACTGACCAAACGAACCTTAAAAGCCTGCAGGACCATAAACAGCGTTGAGAAAGCCTCATGAGCTGTCTGGCTTTAGGCTTGGGCGGCTCATACGTTTTCTGCAAGTTTTTAGCACCTGAGCCAGTCTTTCCAGTGTTTTTCTTCTGTGCAGCTGTTCTTCTGAAGGACAAGCAGCAGCTTTCAACACCGGTGCCCTTTACCACTGAATATCAACCCTAGACTGCAAAGTTATTTGCAAATGTTGGGAGCAGAGGATGAGGGAGCAAAAGGACACAAGACATGAAGGAGGCTCAAACATCAAGTACCATGGATATTCTGATGAAGTTGTACCATGTGATAAGAGGCAGAACAACATGCAAGAGGGGAGATTTCAAAAGAAGTGGAGCAGAGAAATCCCCGCATACCTGGCATTGGCTGGATTTGATAAGGAAGAAAGTAAAGAGGCTTCTTGCATAGTACTGAATAGTCCTACTCCAGACCATTCACAAGAAGCTTTTCTTTAACTGAGCTAACATTAACTTTGTTTTGAGTTTATCTTCGCTGTCCTATTTCAGTCTACAAGACCCAGCCGCTATTTTGATAGGGTCAAAGGCACTTCACAGAAGTGCAGTGAACCACTACACATCGAGGACTGCAACAATCACCAGGACAGAATGACAACAAGTAGGATTCTTGGTTAGAAATGAGTTGTTTGAAAATCCAAGGCCGTGTTTTCCAAAATGTGCATTTGAAAATGGTAATTGTTAGACAAAATAAATCCCCCAAGCAGTCCTGAGAATGGAAACCAGACCCACAGCTCTGCCCTCCAGCTCCGAGGCTCTCCCTGCCACCAGAGCATAACCAGCCAGTTGTTCTGGACCAAGGGACATCAGGCAGGGAAAAGGTTCCCGTCTCCCAGACGGACATTTCTGAGGACAGACAGACAACGATGCTGGAAGTCCGGGTCAAAACAGAGACAGCAGATTTTTGAGAACCCATGTGGCTGGGCAGTTAGAAAGCAGGCAGGGCAAGCCGTTCGAATTACGTGAATTTTATGTGCCTGTATCTCAGTTTGGTCTGTAGTTAGGTGAACGAATCTTACCACTAACCCTAATTATGCATTTATTGTAAGAAATGAAGCTTTCTGCATGGGTTAGATTACTTTTCTGAGGAAGTAAAAAAGTAAGCTACCTATAAAAAAACATTCTGGGAAAAGATGTTTCCTGATTTAGTTGACAAGTTATGTTTTCCTAAGCTAATATTACACATTTCCATCAAATTTCCTACATAGCTACAAATGTTATACTGAATTAGCATTTACTAAAGATAAGAAAGCTACAAGGGTTTTTGCTGACTGCAGGATTACAGGTTTATCTCTTTCCCAGGGCAAGTACAATATCATTAGTTATTTCCTTTTCAACTTTCATATTTTTTTGTCCAGAGCAGTAAAATTGTCATTTGATTTTTACAGGCTGGTTCACAGATAAAGTAGAAATCAAGCAGCTGCACAGTGTGTTTCGCTGAAGAATTAGCCCCACGTAAGAATCTCTCAGTAGTCAAAATAAATCCAGCAGCTGGTTACGTGTGGGCAGAGGAAATGACAACAGTTTTGTTACGATCTATCATCTTCCCTTTACAGATCTAACCAGAATCTAAAAGATGACCTCCAGCTTTTGTTGCTGAACCGTTAACTCCAAGCGAATCGCTTGACTTCTTCGAGGGGTTTATCTAACGCATCGTGCTGCTTATACCTCCTTCTAACACTCAAATATTTTGCAATCTCGAGCATTCGCAAACCGTTAACACGCACCCAAAATCCTAAGCCAAACACTACCGTAATAAAACAGGCTGTATAATGTAAAAATGTATTACCGTGTTAATGTAAAAATGCTTTACGTTGCATGATACTGAAAAACTTCTCTGCTCAAGGTCAGAACAAAAGGTCTGTTTCCCATTTAAGAACAAGCTCTTGCAAGAGATGGTGTTCACTTGCCAACTTTCATAAAAAAGATTAATCCACAACATCAATATGAATATAATTTTTCATACTAAAATACAGATTTATTTTAAGGAAGTGGATAATATTTGTATTACATTTTATAGGCCCCTATAGTTACATCTGGTCCTTATTTATTTAAATTTTATTCAGCTTGCATAATATTTTTGCTTACAGTTATATTCTCTAAGATCAGAAAAGCTAAAACCTGAAAATTCAATGGCACTATTCATTAACATTCCTTCGGTCTGCAGTCATAGACATTTGCAAGCTCTCCTTTGATTCTGAAATAATAAAACTAAGGTAATAAGATGTTTAGTGTAAAAATATATGACTTAAGTCAGAATGATAGAAAGAGCTATGTTGCTATGAATCACATGCCAAAGCAAACCAAAGTTTTTCAAAAAGTATACATGCTCATTTTAGAGGGAATAATAAAACACAGAACTATATATTAAAACGTTAACTCTCTCACTCTCATTATTTTATTAAATAAAAAAAATATGAAAATTTACAGTGTACAGCGCATAACACAGGTTATAAAGAATGCATGAGAACCTGGATGCGTGTGACACAGGAAGCCAAAAGCCAGTGGTTTCAACCAGCAGCAAGCAAGATACTCCTGAAGTCCCTTCTGACATGTCCTGCTGCTTTTGTATATTGTTTGCTTAAATTTTATGGTTGATTTACACTCCTGGAAGACTCCAGCTTCTTCAAGCAAGGCACTGCTAGGTGAGCTAGCCATACAGTCAGCTAAAGCCGTGCCAAAGATCCATCAAAGAGATGATTTGCAAAACTTACTACTATCATTCCCATTTGTGATAACTCATGTACAAAGCAGTCTGGTCTTTTCATGCTGTCGTAAGCTAATGTCCTCCTGGAATTATGATGAATCCACCAACTTCATTTTAACATTATCCAACCAAGAGTCAAAGCAATTCCTCACAATTTCAAGCTAACTGCATTTACTGCTCTGTCATTAAATGGCCTTCTGTTTTATAAATGTGAGCGATGGTTAAGAAGTGATTGCATTTTTTTCTCTCTCAACCGCAAACTTTTCCTCCACAATACCCAAGTCATGATTAAAAACCTTGGGCTTCTATTACCATTTTTTCATTCTGTTGCTCCATTCATTGCGCGATAGACTTAACAGCATCTATAGTCCATATATTGCTGAAACCCTCCTGTGGCCAATATCTTGCTTTTCATTTGTACTGACTTACGAGGTAAGCATATTCCACTACAACAGTTTCAGCCTTAGCTGCTCTTGATCTCTGTCTACAAAGTTGCTCAGGCCTCAGCTGTCTATAACTGATGAAGTTATTTTTGCCTGAATCTAAATAGAACGGAGGTGGGAGGGAGGGAAGAAAGCTCAGCCAAGGGAGAACCAGTTCGTTTCGTAACACAAAAGTCTCATCAGTCCTCATGTTTAGGTAAGTCCTCGTTGGTGACTGCAGCACAGCACAAAACAGAGATATCAGCCTTGGCTTCAGCATTAGTACCAGCCTGCTCTAATTACGGTAATTAGCCCTGGCAGCTCCAGGGGCAAACATCGGGTCTCAAACAGCTGCAATTTAAAGTCACAGTTTTCTTGATTATTCCCTTGCCCTTCCTTAACAGATGGGGTTTGTGCAAGGTCCGACTCACCTGGGCTGACAGAATGAATCTCAATATTCTTCTGTCAAACCGCAGCCCCACCATCGAAGCTCCCCCTGCTCCGCCGCGAGCCAGAAAACCTTCTGGGCTGACCGAAGAGATTAGAAAAGCTTTTTCCTCTCTGACCCTGGCGTTACCAGCTCTCACACCAACCAGTGTCAGCTGAGCGCAGACATATACTGTTACCTTTTGGAGCATGGCTAAAGTGATCCCACTCCCTGGCTTTGTGGATCACTTTATTTTACAGATGGAATACCTTGAAGTTCATTAATTGCCTTAAAAATGCTTTTTATTAAAGTCTGCTGAAAGCAAAAGTAAAAAAAAAAACCAAGCAACAAAACAAACTACCAAATTCAGAAGTAGACAACTCAGTATTAAATTCTGCATGAGAGGTTTGCTGTCATTTTCAATAAAAAAGACACAGGATAACGTATGCTGCTTTTCTTTCTATGTAAGGTTCAGATAATGATCCCTCTCCTGCAATCTTTTTCCTTTTGTGTCGCAGGTGCTTCTTCAGTACTGAACTGTGATTTCAAGCCTCAGCTGAGCCTCTGCGCTCCCCTCCCAGGGTTTTCCAGCTCTGCCTGGAGGGAATGTCCCTGTACCAGCCTTGAAACCGCTGAATCCCCTCCGGCATGTCTGAGCGTCTTAATCACCCAGGCAGCAAATACAGAGTCAATAACTACAAGTAATCAACTCAACCATTACTAAATTATTCAGCTGGAAGCAAAACAGTGCTCCCACCTACTAGGAAAATGTTTGTATCTTAGAGCGATGCTTTTTCCATGTACTGCCAAGAATAAAATCCCTGTAAATCGACAATGCTATTTTAGAGAAAATGGTTCATTGCAAGTTTCTAACTGGACAAGACACCACAGCATTCACCCGCTTTGGGGCTACAATGGTGTTTGGATGATTTAACCCCCCATGCTATCGGGAGGAGTACCAAGATACCTTTTTTTGAAGAATGCCTTGATGCCCTCTTCTCAGACAATTTAAGAAGAAAACCTCATAGAAACTTTCTGGCCGAACAGTTTGAGAGGAAAAAGCCCATTACTTGAAACTAAAGTATTTGCCTTGAATCAACTTACACAGAATCACAGAATGGTTTGGGTTGAAGGGCTCTTCCCAGGTCCCCCAGTGCCCCCCCTGCCATGAGCAGGGACATCTGCACCAGCTCAGGTTGCTCAGAGCCCCGTCCAGCCTGGCCTGGGATGTCTCCAGGGATGGTTCAGCCACCACCTCTCTGGCCAACCTGGGCCAGGCTCTCACCATGCTCAGGGCCAACAATTTCTTCCTCATGTCTGGCTTGAATCTCCCTCCGGTTAGTTTAAAACCATCACCCCTTGTCCTATCCCGACAGGCCCTGCTAAAAGTCTGTCCCCATCTTTCTTATGGGCCCCTTTTAAGTAGGGAAAGGCTGCAATAAGGTCTCCCTGGAGCTTCTCTTCTCCAGGCTGAACAGCCCAACTCTCTCAGCCTGTCCTCCCAGCAGAGCTGGTCCAGCCCTCTGAATGCCATGAACCAAAAGGGGAATAGTTGAGGAACTTCTCCTAAATTTACGGTGAACACCTGGACGATCCGGCACTGCCAGTCCTGTACCCTGCAGGGACAATTACTCGTCCCAGCCCCACACAGCCCCAGCGGGCTGGATCGCTGCCGTGAACATCCCAGTCCGAGAGCTGAACTCCACATGTCACCGACAGCCACCGCGTCTCCGGGCTCGGATCTGGCAGCCCAGGCACCAGCATCTGCCCAGTGCTGGTGTTGGCAGCGTCTGCGGCTCCCGGAGCTGCATCCCAGCCCAAACAGGGCTGAGCATCCCCAAATCCCGCTGCCCCGCGGCTGGAGCGGCTCGGGCGCCCTGGGAGCAGCGGCAGCTGCCGAGTGACAATGACATCCCTGTCAGGTTTATGGCTGCTATTAGTGGTGGAGCTGACAAGTTTTTATATACAATTCAGCAAGCGGGGGGGTGAGAGGGCAGGACGGTGTCCTGGGGAGCAGAGTGAGAGCCTCAAACCTCATTTTGGGATGTTTCTGAAAAGACTTTTTTTAAAAAAATAAAAATCCCACTCTGAGGTTACTTTTACAAGTTTGATTGGCCTACAACCAAACCAAAAAAATCTTCTCGCAAATTTAAAGCCCTGTACTCCAGCCAGCTCCACTCTGCAGTTTAATTGCTTTAGAGCAGAGGCCATGTGTTGTGTTCGCTCAGGGGTACGGGGGAAGGTGAAATGAAAGACAGTGAAAATCAAAATAAAAATCAACTCTTAGAATTGAATGAAATAGGACTGCTTAAGGCTACAGCAGCCTAAAGATGAACAACATGAAGACAACTCTCAAGGTCAACCTTTCCTTCCTTGTGCCTCTTCTACAAGCTCATCTTTCCAGTTGATGCTCTCCTGCTCCCCTAAGCACACAGCACACGCAATTTGAAAGGTTTTGCAAGTTTAATGGGATGGTCATGTTCTCAACAAAAAACATTTCACAGGGGTTAAGGCATCACTTTCCACCCTCCTGAACAAATTAACCTCCCTGCTCACAGGTTGTATTTTTCAAGTCGCTAGTTGGTGATTTCTGATGAGATTCCTAAGGTTATGACTCAAAAGTGGCACTCTATATTTCATTTTGAAGCACTGCGTCCCTTTAGCGGGATGCCAGATTTATTACTCCGAAAGATGGGACTGTACATCATGTGTTTAAGAAAGATCTAAAATATCCTGAGCGAACTTTTCCCACAACACTTGAGCTGTTGTTGTGCACCAGTGTTGACTACTAGAACTCAAATAAATATTTTTAGATCAAGTGGATTTTAATACCACATAAATGAGGCCTTTATACTCTTGCCATAGTTCCTTTAGATTTGATAAGTTCTATCAAGGCACAGCCTCCCTCTATTCCCCGTACCAATAAATTACTTCTGCGATCCCAGGAACTGGGGTTGATATCCTTCATAATTTCATAGGCACTTACACACCTGCACAGCTACAAAATAAAGATACCGCAGAAGAAAATGGAGGAAGAAACCAGGTGTTCATGTCTAGTTTTCTCAGAGGGCAAAAAGGTAGAAGTCTCTGCAGCTGTTTGTGGCTCTGGCAGATTCACTCCTAATCCATCACCTTTTCTTGTCCCCGATGGAGCACATTTCCATGGTCCCATCAGGGCATCTCACGTCTATCGCCTGTGTGCGCCACCTGAACTACACAATCGACACAATAATTTCTCTGCACTGCAGAAAACAGTGGGACTTGGATACACAATTTCTGCCACACAAGACCTTTGGAAATTATGAACTTCTATGGCACATAAACATAACACATCTATAAGCAGTGAAGCTGTAAGTCAACTTATTTTGCCTTTTTTAAGAAATACAAAAGATGTCCGTCTATACCCCCAATTATAAACAAATGATGCAGAGCACGACAAGACACGTCACTCAGCTCCATGTACGTGCTTTTGTTATATTTCCTCTCTAGTCCACAAAATCAGAAATGGAAACTTTCCTACAGTCCCAAGTAGTATTCTCTTTTACCCCTCCTTCATTTTGTTATGTGAACTTCATTTAAACTCTTGAACATAAGATTTTTTTGCCTTCATGACAAAAGGAAAGAATCCCGGAGAGGGTCTCTGCACATGGTAAATGATCAGATTAGATGGTGGTTTCACAAAAGCACCTTGTTTCCTGTGAAACAACATTGCTTGCCTTCAAATGAGCAAATTCAGAAATATGAAAAGAAAGAGAGACTCATTTTGGTAAGTCCTGTAATGTGAGGATGAGAAATGTTGGAAGTTGGACCTCCCTCCCTTCCTGAATCCCAGTTCCTGCACTCAAGTGCACAAGTTTTCAAAATAAATTCTTAGGAGGACACTTTAATGAATAAACTAATGAAAGCATAACACTTAACCAAAACCATTTACTCAATTTAAAGAATAAAAATCCTTTGCATTTTTCTCATCCACTCTGTAAAGCAGATATTTATAATCTTCATTTATTTATATTGAAATCTCATGAAAGACATGTACCAGATCATGTCTGACAGAGTGCCACGTACTATTTCCAAATTCCAGTTAAATGAAAAAGCAGAGAGAGGACTAATGCTGAACGACTTATCTGAATTTACTCAACACTAAGGAGCTTAACAAAAAAGGGACTGGGTACAAATCAGCGCATGGCTTGACAGAGTGAAAACCATATAGGCTGATTTAAGCCTTCAACATAAGTCAGATCTATCTCCATATGAAACAGAGCAATTAATCCAAACACTACTGAATCGGAGACTTGGATAAACGGGACCAAAAGCTGAACCTTTTCCAGTTTCAGCTTTAATATTGTAAAAGATACAGCCTACACTTTGCAAAACAAAACTTGTTTTTCCTTGCAACTTCCACATGTTTTGTTTTGGTTTTTTTTTTTTTTCCTTCTTTTTTCTTGGTCTGGAAGAGGATTACTACATTACAACTGTCTGTAGCTGTGGATACTCCGAGCACTTGATTGCTTAATGATATTTTTGAGAACAACTGCATGTAAGAGAGCAGCTCTATTGCCTGAAGTGTCCCTGCGGCAGGGGATTCAGGAGAAGCCAGTAAAGACACCTCTGCACCAGACTTGTTTACTGAAAGAACTGAATTTGACATTTAAAATAAACAATCTGACATTCTATTATGCTGTAACATAGCATCTCTTAAAAGGAAAGCGGAGTGGAAACATCAACAGCCGAGGCAGAGAAGGGTTTAGCATAACTAACTTGCTGAGTTTACACTTGAACTGATACATTTTAATTTAGCTAAAGATAGTTTCTTAAAAAACAGCATAGCCAAGAGCAAGATTAAGCAAAAAGACACAGAAAACAATAAAGGATTACCTTTGGTTTACCTCTCTCAGCAAGGGTTTTTGCTGGCAGGGAGATAAATCACAGTTTGTCTAAAGAGCTACTAAGCATTTAGACTCTCAGGATGGAGGTGTTAACTTGCTGAAGCTGCTTTACCTCTGTGACATTAATTTCTCATCCAACCATAGTGGTAACTTACCTGTTTGAAACTTGATTCGCAATGGTTAAAAAGGAATACATATTTGTAAACTCTGACCACAGCAGAAAGCGCTACTGAAACACAAACCTTTCCATTTAAACAGGAACAGAAAACAACCGATCCCATACAAGGCAAAATTACCAATGTGCTATTGGAGATTGTAGTGGCTGGTTTCTCCTCCGTGTACTGAACAATTCCTTAGAGCAATTACAGATTAATGGCATCATTAGTTTCTATGTTTTCTTTGCCTTTGTCACCTATTCTTTAGCAGAGACAGTAAATATTGGTTTAACATGAACTCACCAGTGGGGTGTCTTTCCCCCCAACGATGCTGAGTCCCAGGCCTGACCGACCCTTAGATATCTCTATAGTCGTCTCCTGCCCTGGAACTATAGGACACGTAGCTGGATCCACAGGCAACTGGGGTGGAAAGACACCTAAGAACATGAAAAAGTAAATAAATAAGTCACACTATTCAACGAGAAAATAAGAACAATGAAAGGAATTGTATGAGAGCAATTAATTAAGCTCCCATATTTTCCTCTTCACGTTCACAAATTTAAATTTAACTAGAAGACTACTCTGAGTCACTTCTGAAGTCCCTAAATCAGAACAGCTCCAGAGTTCTGGGATTAAATGTTCCGAGTAAATGTCTAGGAGGACATTTAATTCAGTTATAACCTGTACAATTCAGATCATCACAGTAAGGTGTATTCCATTCAGGACAGACAAGGCCACGTCCCAGCACCATGGAATGGACAGGATGTCCCAGGCTGGTTGCCTCTCCTTCTGTTTTTATTTTAATTAAAACAAGGAACAATGCCTTTGTACGTAAAAGTCAAGTAAAACAAGCAATGACATCTTCAAGCTCTCAAAAACTACAAAATGAGAGAAAAATACACACACTTCATAAAATAAAATAGGTCATTGAATGCTCAAAGGGGAAAATCTCTGCAAAAGTTATCTGGAAAAAAAAGAAGAAAAAAAAATCCATCCTGGGGTTTGGTACTAAATATACATTATATTTCTGGAAAAAATAACTAATTCATACTATGGCTGGTGACTTCTGCCTCTGGAGAAAGATACGTCGGTGCTGGCACCAGCGGTATCTCCTGTAGGTTGTCTGGTACTTTTGCTGAAGATTTGGATTGTTTGATCTGGTTGAGGACCTAAAAGCAAAGCAGAAGTACAAGAGATTAATCACAGAAAGGCCTGTTCTGTGGACATCACCATTAGCTGTTGATTATTGTACCTCACTAAATCCACTAAGTCAATAGAAGGGGAACAAGCAATAAGCACAGACAAATGGAAAACATTCTCTTCATAAATAAATGGAAAATTGGGAGACTGGGTAAGTGTGATTCCAGAAATGCTCATGTACGACATAGGGACAGGACTTCACTTTTCTCAGTTGTGCCTCACACACAAAAAGAACATGTGGTAGGTTTTGGTTTTTTTACTTTTCAACAGCAGAGAAATCCTTGACATTAACCCGTGTGACTATTTCCACATACATAAAGAGAAGCAAGTCATTTTTTAAAGTTTCCCCCCAATAAAATTATGTTAATGTCTCTGCAGTTAACCCCTTCCCCCCATAAATCACTCACTCTCCAACTAGATCAAGCCCCCAGAACTCCCCTTTATTGGTTAACATAAACACACATACATTTTCTGGGAGCTGCTCCTCGATTTCCTGCTGATCTGCCACCACCGGTTTCTCAGCTTTACATTTCACGTCCTAAAAAGTAAAAAAAAAAAAAAAAAAAGGGAGAGGTTACAGGGACCTCGCCTTGTGAGCTCTTAGCCCAACTTAGGCCACTTTGATCACAGTATTAGTTATCTTACCCCATGCTTAAAAAAACCTGGTAAATAACCTAGTTTTGGGAAAAAGCTGAGTACCAACTTCAAAAGAGAACACAAATATACTGCATCTCCAAAGAATTTCTAATTAAGATGACAATTCGTATGTTTTCAAAAAATACATAAATAAAATTTTAGGTAACCGAGCTTCAAAACACTGGCCTTGTTTCTTGAAGTTTTATTATGTTACATCACGCCAAGCCCTACGGGCTTTTTTTTTTCCTGCATTTTTTTCCCAGCTTGCTGTAACTGCAGAACTGTAACTATTATCCAAACGGATAACAAGAAAAAAAGATAAAGTGGTGATCTCATTGTATTATCAGAGGTGTCAGGGGAGAAATGGGAAGACTGCTCTGTCATTTTATGGGAGATCGTTTTAATGAGCAATGAAAAAAATATTTCATACTTCCCTTTTTCATTCTGATACGTGACTAAAATCTGAAACTTCATCTTGCACATCAAGTAAGTGCCGAGCATCACCTTGAAATCTCTTTAACCTCCTTCATTTAACTCAGACTATGTTAGAGGTGTCTGGACAAAATATAAAGATTTCCAGCCCCCTAAGCACTGAATTGTACACTCAGCATTTGTCATTGCGGTGTGACCAGTTTAATCTAATTCAATTCCCTCAAATGCATCCAAAAGCATTTTTATGAAGCCCCTTCTCTTTGTCACTGTTTGAAGGAGAAGTTTTCTGCTTGTGGCAAGGGCAAATTATTGTTCCAACTTCAGATCTTTTAAGGAAAATGAATCCATTCTCACATCCCAAACAAGAGACTAATTATCCCACCTACAGGACACTAATTACGTACAGACCCTGCCAGGACGGCCATGGTGCTGCTCAAGCTGTTTTCACCTTTGTGAAGTTAAAAGTTTCGAGAGCATCTCAAAGCCCCCATATATCAATTTGTTTCCAAGGACACCTTATAGAAAGCAAGATACGATAGGAGTCCTCAGCACACCACCCCCTTCTCTCAGGCCACCTCACGCCTCGGCTGAGGAGCACAAAGGGTTTGCCCAACACTTCCCTTGGCTCCAGTTCAGAAATCAAGTTGTTTCCTTTCTCCGCTTCTTATCATCCAAGTCTGCAATGATGTCCATTAAATAACTTCATACTTTTTAAAGTGATGAAGTGACAACAAAACGTATCTTCGGAGAGACTGACAAATTAATCAGCAACAAATGAATGGAAAATGATCTGATTTTTTCTTTTTTAGGTACAGCTGTCACTCGGTGAGACATCCTGCCCGTGCTTTGAGCTGAACGTACCTGCGGAAGATCTTTGCTGATACGCACATACTTTTTATTTACTCAGTGAACTTGATCTTACTTGTTGACTTTTACATTCCTGATTTCTCATTACATATGACTGAGAACTTCAACAACCACAGTGAAGCAGAATTGGGCTGTAGTCACAACCAGGATGCTATTTTTCTTTCCCACTGTCCAAACTGAGTTGAGTATGACAGTGATGTTCTCTTTGCCTAGAGGCGTTCAACAAATCCACACCTTTGTCTTCTCTTACCTTTCTGAACAACTCTTATGGCCAATGTTTTATCTTTTTCTTTTTTTGTTTACCTTTCAGTCTAAAATTCTGTAACTTATACCCTCTGGCTCCACAGTTCCCTTCCTTCTTGCTTCGAGTTTGAAAAGAAGCTGCCCACAGATTCTGGGCTCCTTGTTGATCCAGTGACACCTTCCCTCCACACCTATCTTGGATTGCTGCAAATTTTTTTTTTCCCATTAAATTCATGCTTCCTCCAACACCTTTTAAAAAGCCGCACAGCACAGTATCCTACACCAAGAGTTCATTTTTGTACAATACGTTTTATATATTTTTATCCACTTGAATCTTTGAGCAATTTTTCATATTGCCTTGTAATGCCTCAAAAGTTTCTTGCCAAGTTGAGCAAGAACAGCAATAAACCCAGGTGAATTACACCTGTAAATACATACAATAAAACTCTGATTCATTTATATTCCAGTGCATCAAAGGAGGATTCTGCACAGGGCTACCCAATACAAATAATTCAAATTTTTTGTAATCCATTAGGAACACAAACCAATCCATTTTACATGGGTGGTTAATTCTGATGTTCTAACAGCACATGACACTTCCTAAGTCTTGGAGTTCATAGACTCTTCAATTCAATACTTACTAGCTATAGAACATTATGTATATTCAAGTCACATTTGCGAAACCCAGGATGCGCTTTGCAAAAGACACGATGGAGCAGGAAGAAGACATCTAAGAAAAAAAATCCAGAAACGTGAGGTTTCTGTAGCTGAGGGCAGCAGACACGAACTGTGCAGGCACCGCAAGTCTCAGCCAACGCACTCCTTGGAAAAGGAGGGGGCTGCTGGACAAAGAAACTGTCTCAGCAAATCTTCTGTACCTTCAGGTTAGTCACTTTGCAGCATGTTTAGTAGTTTTCCATTTTAAACTTTTAACAGAGAGTCCAAAAAAGGGATTAGAGCTGCGCCCTGAAGGACTTTCAGATTTCTGATAATGCACGACCCTGACATATTAAACAACAGAAAACTGCATCTGTATCAATGAGAAGTTCGGTATTTATTACCGTGCACGCTGACAGTACCACATTAAACCAGAAAGATATGGGCTTGATGTAGAAATTACTGAGAGTAACTCTACAGCTGTGTTATTCAGGAGGCAAGACTAGATTACGATAATAGACATTTTGGCCTTAGAATTTATGAAGCTATGAATATAAATAAGAATATGATTTAGAGACCACGCTTTTTTCTGAAGTTTGTCGTATATGGATGGCAAGAGTAGAAACTCAATCCCTCTCACTGAGAAATTGCTCAGGAGAAGGCCAAAATGCTACATAAAAATCTCTTATCTCAATATTTTAACAAATTACACTGACTGGTTAGTTTAAGAAAACAGTCTATGCAGGTAAAGCTAAAAGCTTGATTCTGCTCTTACATGTACTGGATAACATTTGACAAAAATGTCCTGTAATACTCCAATACAAAGGCAGTTAGAAAACAAATCAAGGCAACGAGCCTGTATTTTCTAAGCTCTGATCATCATTAAATATTGCTTTAAGTCACTTACAGCTTTGTTGGATTCCTCATCAGTCAGGCTTTTTATGACAACTTCCAAACTCGGATCTTCTTCGCCGCTTGCAGGTTCGGTGCCACCATGATCCTGGTAGAAATGATTGATTAACAGTTTTTAAACAGGGCTCTGATCTCAGCCACCACTTGAGCAGGTAAAGCACCTCTGCATTCGTGCAAAGGCTTGCTCTGTTCAGCATCACAAGACATCTCCTTCTGTGGCTTTATGATGAATGAAACCCTTTACAAAAGGATATTTTACAGTAATTAATATATAATACACTTTGCTTCTGGTGGCTTGCCCACAGTATTACAGCACAATGTAGTATTATCCTGTCCTGCACTCCATGCAAAGGAGCAAGACCCTGTTTTAAGGCATATTTACAGTTTATCACTTTCCATATTAAAATACCTTAAGATAAAGAGATAAGATGAAGAAAATGAACACAATAGTACATGGTAACTATGGCACCCTGATATTCTGTTACACTAGCCAGGCTGTTTAATATGATCTGACCAGTTTCATGTACAGCGTATGTAACACACAATGTTAAATATTTATTTGGTATTTCAAGATATGAAGTGCAGTCAGTTTTGTTTTGCTTCATTTAAAGACGGGAACAGCTGACAAAGGAAAGCAATGTAAATACAACAAGGGTATCTTTGGGTTATATTTATTTTATGGAATAAAAACATACTAGCCAGAATTAAAAACCTGCATTGACTTATAAAAAAACCCACAACGTAAATAGTAAGAGCTTGTCATTCATGCATGAAACTCAACACACAAGCATCTACCTGTGCTGGTAGAGTCTAATTACAGTCATTTGTCCACAGCACAGAATGTGCCTAAACAAAGCGTCCTGGTTCATCCCAAATACACAAATATTAAATAAAGCTGGGAACAAACGCAGGTATTAAAGAGTCAACAAAAATAAAATGAACTTGGGTTCTGTAAATTGTAGAGTAATTTGCAATCCGCCAGCTGCAACTGGAACATGCTGCTTTTGTGGGGGAGGGAATGAAAAACCAATGCACTGCCCAAAAATGAGTCAGATCCAAACAAAAACCGAGCAGCTCTTGCACCATTCAGCACTACCCCAGTATGGAAGGGTAATATAACCTGGAAAGCGATAGCAAGCATGCAATCAGGAGATTCATCCAGCGTTACCTGGGTGCTTGTTGAAATACCAGGAGCTCAATGCGCATGAATTTATCAATTCAAGGCAAGACCAAACCCCAATTGAATTATAAAACATCTTTTGCTTTATTAGCTCAAATAGAAATAGAATTAAAAAGCAACAGCAAGGCTAACCATGTACTTTATCTAGAAAATTTAGTTACACCGTATCGAGACGTCAAAATGATAACAACGTGGTGACACTGCAGGGATTCATGGTGCATGAGAGAGCGATCAGTCCACACTGGGGCTGAGGTAGCAACGATAATGAAGAAAAACACCGGGAAGATTATACGCTAAGGAAGTTTTTGCACTGGATGATTGCATGCTACAACACTGTGTACTAGAGCTCAGTGCTTAAACAGGCCCTGTCTGCTTCTCCGGGAAGAAAATGAGCAGAAATGAGAATCTGACGCTGGGGCACAGGACCAAGTGGGGGACCAGGGCTCTCAGGCTGGGATGGTCTCGAGGGGCTCTTGTCATGCAACCCATGCACACTGGGACCTCTTTTACCATAGCTAGTTGCTGGTCATCCCTACTTTGTTTTCAGAGATGCTGATGGGAGGGTATTCAGGGGAAAGGAGCTTCAAAAGTGGGAGCTTTCCCCTGGAAAATGCTCATTTTTTTTTTTTTCTGCAGGAGGAGGTTCACCTCGCTTGCAAAAGATCCTCACCACGACTACTCTAACCAGCTGAAAAATGAGCAGGATAGGAGGTGGCAAGGTTTTCATTTGGAGACTTTTCTTCCTCCTGTACAGCAATAACCTGCTTAATACCTGTTGTTAATGCCATGCCAGCCCTTGGAGCAATGATGAGATCAATTAAAAAAAAGAGACAGGGGAAAACATGCCTATGAGGTCACACTCCTACCCAACGCATTTTATTATTCAGGCTTTAGTTAGACAAGGTGCTTGAATTTATAATGAACTCCTAATGATGATTAATCGATCTAATTTAGCAATCCCTAATTAAAAAAAAAAAAAGCACAAATCTTACCTCAATAGAAGAGTGGGAGCTGGAAGGCAATGGGAAAGGAGTAACTGCCATTTGGTTGACGGCATCCTCGCTTCTGCAAAACAAACAAACAGCAACACGTTACGCACTAAACCACCATGGCCAAACTTTTCTTTTGAGTTGGTTTTGCCCATTAAGAAAATGCTCTTAGTGCCATAAAAATTAACTGTTTCTTCCCAGGAGTTAAAGCTTAGGAAAGCACTTCATTTTTGCTTGTGTTCTTTGCTAGCAAACAGATTACAGCCCTTCTTGGGACCACAGGAGTTTCATCTGGGATGTACTGACTTTGTATTCTTTGGAAATCTAATTTTGTGTGGATTATCAGAGGATGCGGTTGGAATTTATGGTCCCTACACATCAACAGATGTGCTAATACTTCGTTACCCTCTTCTAATAATGTCTACATTTGTTAACTGCTTGTTCACATTACTGAAATATAATACCTGTTTTAATACAGGAGATTGCTTTTTCTTTTTTGTTCCTATTTGCTGTGGTCTTTTCTAAAAGATTCAATGTAAAAACTTGGAAGAACTTTTAGAAAACAGATGAATGTTGATTCCCCCTTCATATGAAGTGCACTATTTTTCAAAGATGCTTATTACGTATAGCATCGTTTCCTCTATCCTCTTTAAAATGCATTGCTAAGTTGCCATCCAATTACTTCGTAACTTTCAAAAGCCTTTTTTAAAAAATGAAATAGCATTCTACTTTGCTAATGTTTTGCTTCAGCGGCCCTTTAAAATTATTTGGCTTGTGGAATTAACTCTGCCTTTTGTTTGGCCTCTGTAAAACTGAACCTAGTAAAATAGGGTTTTAGCGATGTTTAAGGCAAATCTGAGGCATATTAAAAAAAATACTCCAAATTTTGCTTTAAAAAGTGTACTGATGCACCTCTTTATTTTGGGGGTGAACAAAAGCCAGGAATGTGAAGTAAACCCCATTTTGCTAAAGACTCAGTACTACCACAGAGCCAAAACAAGGCGGAGGAGGAATCGGCATCACTGCTGCTTTGCAGATACACAACTCGAGATGAAAAGAAACGACTACTCATGCAGTGGGTTTGATTTCTGGTTTTATTTACCTTCCAGGTCACCGTAACACAAGCACAATTTTTTCCTCTTTAATTTCTGGAATAAAATAATAGACTAGTGCATGTTTAAAAAAATTTTATAGAAGTGCCTGGAAGGAAAAAATTCTCATTTTATTCCCTGATGACTTAAACACATGAAGCTAGCACGTTACGATCGCTGCAAGACAATGCTGCTCTCAGTCACAGGCATTTGAAATGAGAAATCCTGCAGGCAAAGGTTGGTGAATTCATTTGCTTATCTTCAACCAAACAGCCCCACGGTTCAAAGGAATCGGTTCGTTTTTTGTACTGGCTCCCAGGCTCTGCTCTCGGCCCCGCTCACAGCAGAACCGACGCGAAGAGCGGAACCAGCACGGCCCCCGACGCACAAACACGCGCACGGGGCCAAGGCACAAATCTGAGGAATGCACAGAATCCAGCCCACGAATTTCAGCAGCATCTCGCAATTTCCAAGCACATTTTACCCCGTAAGGCATATTAAGCAAGGGCATTTTTTCCCTCTTCTTATCTTCATGAGACATTGTTCTAATTACGTTGATTTTCTAACCTCTAAGAATAAAGCAGCAAATATAAGGTGTCTAAGAGACCTGGTAATTTTTACTTAACTAAAGAGGTTTTTTTCTGACAATAGTTCATATGAAACACAAACAGTGTGAAAACCCCCAGTACTTCTGTAGCTTGCAATGCACGCTGCACACCTTGCCACTAGAAGCAAACTTGAAAATAAGAAGTTATGTATAAACCTTTGTAAGAAATATTCTAAAAATTGCTAGACAGAAGCTTCCTGATCTGCATGACAAATTGGGGTGAAATTAATTATACAAACTAGTTTCAGCTTCACATATGCACACAAAATGGTTGTTGGGTTTTTTCTCCAATAACTGGGCAAACATTTTTATGCAGTTTTAAATGGATGGCCATTTTTATTCCAAGCAATAAAAAACCAAAAAACCACTTACAGTAATTCTCAGGAAAAAAAATGCAAAAATATAAAAAACCCAAGGTTACGAAGTGTCACAACTTGTAATCTCCTGCTGCTAGGACTCGTACATATTTAAATACTTTAATGCTGCTTCAAAGGGGAATGCTTCAAAGCAGAATCAAAGTGGGAACATATTTTAAAGTGACAGATCTAATAATAAATTGCTCTTTCTGCTCTCCACTTCCATAAGTATCCTCAACAAAAACACGGATTTATTTACAACTAAAAGGAGCAACCGTTTTCTTTTGATGCAAGAGCAGACAGCTTAGAAGTCTGAACGCCCCATTCCAATCAGAGTGGCTGCAAATGAGCATTCAGCGTATTTGCCAATAGTTGCTACAGAACCACCTCCGAGAAAGCTGTTCTCAGTTACCAGCGCTCGATATTGCTGGAGGTTATGATGTCTAAACCCTTCACAGCCAAGACACGGCTTCATACTCGCAAAAAGCAACGTACGATTTAATCTGTGCAGCCGGGAGGCGCAGACGCCCCCCCTCTGTTATCTGCAGGAACGATAAACCACCCACCGCTCGTTCCAGCTCTCGTACTGGTTTGTGTGAGATGCTGGGACAACAGCTCATCTCCTCATCCGGGCACCAGAGGGCTGTTGATGTTCCACCAGCCACATATAAATTGCATAGGGAAGGAATTCACTGCTCCTCCCGCAAATACTTTTATTGCTTCTAACCTCTCAGGAGGAGTTTCTGAGTGAAAATGGCAATTAGACCTTGTGGGAGAGCACGGTACCTACTGCTTGTACCAACATCACCAAGTGCAGCTCGATGCTGCAGAAACAAGGACTTTCCTCATTGCAAAGGGTGACGGGAAACAAGAGCAAAGAAACACGTAACTGGCAAAGACTCTTTAAAGTTTAGAAAACCCCATACTCTTTCAGATTTATTTCATTAGATTGCCGTACTTTAGTACCTTTGTCTTCCTTTCTAGCCTAAACTAGACCCCTGGACATCCCCCATCCCTTCTCGCTGACCAAAGAGAAGAACTGATGTTTTGCTCCATCTAACAACTGCACCTCTGATGAAGGGGAAGACGTGCAGCTTAAGCAAAGACAAATGCAGTTATTATTGACTAATAATCAACTGCCATAAACACTTGGCACAAAAAAGCCCCCCAAAACCAAGAACAACAAAACACTAAAGAGAGCAATACGCATTTTTTTTTTTTCATTTGCTCATCAACCTCAGACTTGTAATTCTTGAATTCAGGTTCCCTGCCTTCCTTTGAGGACGTTGTCTGTTTTCCATTTTACTTGCTCTTACGTCTCTCAGGTTTGTGACGGTATAAGCTCACTGTCACTTAACACTAAGCAAATCCTTGCTGAGCGTGCTGAACGAGATTCAGAACCTGTCTAAAGCTCAGTGTCCTAAGACACTGTCTAAGATAGTGTCCAAACTTCTTCTGTGATCAGTGCAAATTCAAGACAAATCCCAAACCAGATCCACTCAGAAGGCACGATCCATCCATCCCAGCACCTGAACAACCAGTTTAGGACAGGACGAACTGAATTGCTCTTTGGAGGTTCCAGAAAACTGCTAGTTAATCACACGAGTCCAGATGATCTCTAGAGGTCTCAACTAAGGGAGATGAACCTCCTGCCAAGCTATCTGCAACTACACACATCATCAACACTAAGAGATCATTTGACAAGAGCTTTGTAAGGGGCTGTGGATGCTTTTTGGGAATACAAAGTACATCAGGAAAGAGTAGAAAAACCCAATAGCTTGTACACAGTTGCATGACATCTTAGGTGGAACAGTTCTGCAGACCAAGTGAATGAACAACGTTTGCCCGGCAATCCTTAGGACTCCCACTGGTTGTGACACCAGAGCATAAAGTCCTGCAGGTTATGGAAAACCTACATTGCCCTCCCTCTATTAGCTAAAAAAAAAAAAAAAAAAAAAAAAAAAGATCAAGTCAGGATCTCCTATTTTCTCATCTCTGTTTTCCTCTAGAGGTTGTGTTGGAAAAGAGGAGCTGTGGGGAAGCTGCACCCTGAAAATGCACATTAAATTTCTCCTTCAGCTGGGTCGAGACACAACCTTTGTATGGTGAACCTTGAAAAAAACTCTCCTACTAACACCAAGCCTTGTTCACCGTTTCCCCTCCATCCACTCCGAACTACGTTGAGAGCCAAATGCATACAGATTATTTTAAATGAACAACTAATGTTCATATAAACTGCAGCTTAGGTCATCAAAGGTTTGAAAGAGCCCAAATTATTTAACTTCCTCAACCGTGCACTTGTTCCCACACGTGTATGACAGCATGGAGGAAACAGCTCTGAAGAAAACAGGAAAAGTTCCAACTTGCACATACAGTGTCTGGCAAGAACTTATTTTTAAAGCTTTCCCACATGAAAGAACTTACACAATCAAAGCAGGCAAAAACAGAGTTTACGCTTTTAAAATATGACCAATTATGTAAGTTAGAACAAACTTAGAGCAAAAATAATTTCTAAAGCATGACAGCGTTTGAGATTCTGGCATGTATCATACAGTGCTACTTATAGAGGCTCTAAAAGAGCAAAGACAAAGTCGCAACCGTGGGGAGCACCAAACAGCACCGAGAACCGGCCAACCCAGTCGCTGCCCTGGTTTTACTGGTCCTCAGAGCAGAAGGACCTCTGTCCTTTGCGTGTCACCATCAATAACAAGACATTGGTGTTTACAATTCCACCTAGAAACAGAAGGAGGGATCGGGTGAGAGATTTATGGGCTTCACTGCTTCCAGCTATAACCCCTTCCCCAAAAAGCAACGATAATGAAAGAAACAACTGCGGTGTGGGAGGACGACTCTGGACAGCAAACAGATGGTATTTAAATTAGCAAAATCCTATCCTACTTTATTCTTAAAGCATTTCTCATGTTTCATCACAGCACAAGACATTATTTTTTTTTTTCAGGAATAAAGGTATTCCAAAGAATGAATCACAGAAATGAACACAATGGGATGATGGTTTCAAATCAGCGGCATTCGCTTTGATTCAAGCATTCAAACTATATTTGATCTGCTTATTATACCAACACTGCAGCACCAAAACAGATTAAAGGCAGTTAATTGAGCATGGAAAAAACATTGAATTTGCTGAATCATGAAATTCTCACTGTAAAAGAGCATTCTGATATAAACTGGATTTCTTACTACAGATGTAAAATCTAATTACATTGTATTATTATGCATCTTAAAAGGATGGACTTATAACACATGAACAAAACCAACGGTGGATACAAACCCCATTCTATTTTGAGAACTAGGGCACACCGACTTCTACAAGAAATAAGTCCCTTCCTTAGATTCCTGCTGTTGGGGACCCAGACCAAGAATTTCAAAAGGCAACTAAGACCTTTACACGCCCTATGGCCACTGAATTCCACTAGTGCTTCCACAGGAAGACTCCTTGGAAATTTGCAGGCAAATTATTATTTATTTCTGATATTCAGAAATCAAAAAGACAACTCGTATTTGCCACAGTAGCTTGGAAGTTAATGCAGCAGCTGTAAGACTTTGAGGTCAGATACAACGTGGCTGGACACTAATCAGAGGAAGCACTTGGACCGAGCCTTTTCATGGCAGGAAAATCTTGCCGTGCTCAGGCAATGGATTTGTTTGTTTGTTAAACTGGGTGAGCAGGTTAAACCCTTTCAAATTTGTTACTGTAGAAGGCTACAAAGCATGAGATGCACTAAATCTTAAAAAAAAAAAAAAAAAGTGACACTATAACGGCAAATCTTTTAGATGCTATTAAAAGCTCATGTAATTAATGAGACCACTGGGAAACTGTGCTGTGTTAAGACCTATATTTTGGAATCTGGCCAAAATCAACTGTTTTAAATAATCATTGTCAACTTAACTGAGGAAAAGATGCTTTTAAACCAGGGTGAGAAGCCTTCGAATATAAGGGGATGTCTATGATTCTCACAACGCTTACTGCACTGCATCTCATCAGCAAAAATTCCAGGAAAGGGTGGAGATGCAATTGTAACACTACCTGGCTATAAAAAAGAAGTGTGAACGGATTTTTATAGCGCAAACCGTAAGTTAGGACTTTAGTAAAAAGTCAAAAAGGCTGAGGACACTTTCTGTTCTGCAGTCCTGAGGGAACGGGCGGATGAAGTTGCTGAGCCACTATCCATCATATTGGAGAAGTCGTGGCAGTCTGGTGAGGTTCGCACTGACTGCAACAGGGGAAACATAACCCTCATTTTTACCAAGGGGAAAAAGGAACAGTCAGAGAACCACAGGACAGTGTCTCACCTCTGTGCCTGGCAGGATCATGGAGTGGATCCTCCTGGAAGCTACGCTGAGGCACACGGAAAATAAGGAGATGATTCATGGAATCACAAAATGTCCTGAGTTGGAAGGGACCCACAATGATCGTCAAGTCCAACTCCTGTCCCTGCACAGGACAACCCCACAGTTCACACCGTGTGTCTGAGGACGTTGTCCAGTCTCTTCTTGAACACTGTCAGGTTGGGGCCGTGACACCTCCCTGGGGAGCCTGTTCCAGTGTCCAGAATCTCTGGGTGAAGAATCTTTTGCCGATGTCCAACTGACCCTCCCCTGGCACATCTTCCTGCCATTCCCTCAGGTTCTGATTGGTGACAGCCAGCATAGCTTCACTAAGGGCAAATTGTACCTGACAAGTCTGGTGGCTTTCTGCAACAGGGTTATAGTGTTGGTGGATAAGGGAAGACCGATAAGGGAAGACCGACTGATGTCATCTACCTGGACCTGTCTCTAAATTGAAGACATGGATTTGGTGGGTGGACCACTCGGGGGATAGGGAATTGGCTGGATGGCCGCACTCAGAGTCGCAGTCAATGACTCGATGTCCGAGTGGAGACCAGTGACGAGTGGCGCTCCTCAGGGATCGGTATTGGGACTGGCGCTGTTTAACATTGTTGGCGACATGGACGGTGGGATCGAGTGCACCCTCAGCAAGTTTGGAGGTGACACCAAGCTGTGTGGTGGGGTCAGCACACTGGAGGGAAGGGATCCAACCAGAGGGTCCTTGACAGGCTGGAGAGGTAGGCCTGTGCGAACGTCATGAAGTTCAACAAGGCCAAGTGCAAGGTGCCGCACTTGGGCAACGCCAAGCACAAATACAGGCTGGGTGGAGAATGGATGGAGAGCAGCCCTGTGGAGAAAGACTTGGGGTACTGGTGGATGAAAAGCTGGATAGGACCTGGCAATGTGTGCTTGCAGCCAAGAACACCAATCGTATCCTGGGCTGCATCAAAAGGTGATCCTGCCCCTCTGCTCCGCTCCGGTGAGACCCCCTTGCAGCTCTGGGTCTCCCAACACAAGAAGGACATGGACCTGTTGGAACTAGTCCAGAGGAGGCCACAAAGATGATCAGAGGGCTGGAGCAGCTCTGCTACGAGGAAAGGCCAAGAGAATTGGGGTTGTTCAGCCTGGAGAAGCCTCCGGGGAGACCTTATTGTGGCCTTTCAGTACCTGAAAGGGACCTATGAGAAAGCTGAAGAGGGAGTTTTTACAATACTATGTCGTGATAGGACAAGGGGTAACAGCTCTAAACTGAAAGAGGGGAGATTTAGATTAGATATAAGGAAGAAATTCTTCCCCACGAGGGTGGCAAGGCCCTGGAACAGGCTGCCCAAAGCAGCTGTGGATGCCCCATCCCTGGGAGTGTTCCAGGACAGGTTGGATGGGGCTCTGAGCAACCTGGTCTAGTGGAAGGTGTCCCTGCCAATGGCATGGGGGTTGGAACTAGGTGATCTTTAAGGTCCCTTCCAACCCAAACCATTCCATGATTCTTTATTTTTTCCTAGAAAAAAATAAATTCAGGCCCAACAAACTCCAAGTTATTTAATGACAGATATTACAGTTCTCATGGAAAGGCTTTTCTGTGCCCAGGAATTTCTGGGCTCCTCTCGTAACTGATTAAAGAGTTTATAGAAACATCCCCCTGCCCTGCACATGAACCAAAACACCAGAAATAGGAAAACCTTGATGCCGTTTCCTGCTTCAAAGTGTAAAGCACCACGCTTATCGCCGCACATCCTTCATCTGAGGAAAATAACGCCTCAGGATATCAAAGAGGGCACTTTGTAGTAATAGTCCAAGAGTCCCAACAGTTCTGCTTTTATGTCCTAGGTCAGCTCAGTCAGGTATGCAGGAACATTTTAGGCTGCAGAATGATGTGCTTCTGGAAAACTATAACCTACTCAGGCCTTTCACTGGTGAAATTAGAATATTAATACCTGCATACAAGAGGAGACCAAATCCATCTCATAACTCACATTATTTTGCAATGGTGAGCTGTAGCCTCTTCTCACTGTGTGCTCCAGGACGCGTGCTGGCTGCGTTACTCTTCTACCTTTAAAAGCAGTTGCACGGGTAACCAGCGCTCAGGAGGAGGAAAGTAATATTTCTCTTGCAACCAGTTCCTCCTCATTTTCAAAGCATAACAAATGTAACGGTATCCTGCTCCTTCCACATCATTAGAGCCCAGAGGAACGTATCTGAAACCAGCCAAGCGGCAAAGCTACCAGGAGAGGCGAGTCTGCTACACTCAGCGCTTTGTTCTCAGCTGGAAAAGCGAGTGCACGTACGGGATGGATGGAGATTCAAGATGACTCTTGCTGCTCTTATTTGCTACAGCTGGCACCATAATGGATTAAATAGTGGCATTTCAATACCCCTGTTCTATATAAGTAAGTTGACAAAGCAAGAAAAAGTTTTTTCTACCAAACTGTACCATGGACAAGTCTTCTGGGATTGGCACAGTCTTTTGGTTCGCGTTTTCGGTTAATCACATCCACTAGTTCTGTGGACTAAGGTGTAGGAATGGGAAGAACCAAGACAGAGTGGGCTCATGGAATAGAGTTTGTGATGAGAAAACTATTCTCATTTCTCCTTAAAATTCACCTTTAAGACAGACAGTGTAATTTGGCTTTGCTAAAATTTTGAAATGTCCCTCTTACTATGAGAAGTTGACCATACATCACAAAGAAGGTGACATTAGTTTTCTCCCTGTGTTAGAGGCAGCGCTCTAGTTACAAACGACATTCTCTCAGTGGGAGAATTTCTTTTCATTGCTATTCGAAGGGGTGCTCCGGTCAAGCGAACAGACCCATCAGTTGTCAGTATGACAAGAGCGGCAACGAGATGTGTGCTCTTGGAAGTGTGAAGACGTAGTTTACAACCTCAGCAGCAGCATTTAAAAATCGAAACTTTTTTTTTTCCCCAAGGTCTAGAGACAAGATTTATCCAATGATACTTCTGGTATCTATGAATTATGATCATTAATTCAACTTTTCGCCTTGAAATTTTGCTTGGACTATGTGACAAGGGGAATTGTGGTGAAGAACTTACATGGCCTTTATGTCTTAAACACGATACAAAATACACACCACGGATTTCCAACCCATGAAGAACATGAGCTAACAAGCATGCTTCATCGCAGCTCTGCAAAGCAAAGCACTCAGTGCCGCAGGGCACGTTGTAAGAAGCCTGGCAGCATTAAAACCAGCCCTGGGTTTTGGTTTCCTAAGCTGTGGTTCTGCCTCTGGAGCTTCCAACCAGACGCATTTTCCACATGCAATTAAGTAATGGTGAGTGAGTTGTTGCACATGACGTTTAATTTTCAATAGCTGGGGAAAGTAATGCGGGAGCTGCAGGCAAGATCGTTAATCTCCTCCAGATCCTCTGTGCTGCCAAGCACAGCATCTCATTCCTCATGGCGCTAATGCTGCTCTTCCATCATTTCTGTGTATGCTGTACCAGACAGAGCCATGCGAGGAAATGTACACACTTACATGCATTCGCCCACAGATTAGGACATTGTTCACAGGTAAGCTTGTGTGAGCAAAGAATATAAAACAATATCAAGTATGATATATCTGTTGGTGGGAAGATCACATTACGAAACAGCACGGGTATCAGTGCCCAATGAAAGTCACAGCTGGGATAGATGCCTTTATGAAATTCTAATTTATTAAAGTATGTATGAGATTTGGGAAAGGGACAGCTTCTTCCCAGACCTCCTGCTCAGGGTCACAAGAGTAACACCTCCCGAACCACAGAGTGACTGCATGCAGGTGTCCTTCACTCACATACAGACTAAGAGGAAACATTTCCATGCTTGGTGAAAAAGAAAAGATGCCCACGTGTAATTCTTATGCAGACAAAAGGTTCTTTTAGTGTATTCCCTCCTATATCAGTCATCCCAGTGCTCCTTGTCAAAGCCAGGTTCCCCCTCTGTACAAATAAGCCTTAGCTCACCTTTTAAATCCTCTTTTGACGCCCACACAAAGGTGTCCTGTGCACCCCCACCTGGCCCATGCTCCATGTGCTCCATCCACATCCCCATTTTCACTCCCTCCTGCCCACCCTGTCCTCGTGCTGGCAGAACCAACCTAAAGCACATCAGTAAGTTGTAGAGGAAGAAGCTCTCGGGTGTTTGCAAACCCAAGAGGGACAAGTCTTCAGCAGACACCCCTAAAATAGGCATTCAATGACATTAGATCTTTTTTTTTTTTTTTACATTATTAAGGAGAACTCCTCAACAGTCCTGAGATAAATAGTCAAGGAAAAGGTTTATTTTGCTTCAAAGAGAAATGAGCGAGTTCAGCATTTTCAAAACAGGCTAAATATGTAAATATGTAATGTAATAGGCTAAAGTGCAAACAAATGTTTTGATGGGAACTGTTCTTACCGTATGAAAACTAGTTTGACCTTTGATGGGGCAGTCTTAATGATTGCAGAAGCATTCTGGTGACTTCTTCCATACAATATCTGATTGTTTATCTGTTAAAAGAAAATGCACATTTTAGTGTAAGCGTAGAAGCACATATCGTTTTAATTTACACCACCAAGACTTCCAAATTTACTGTGGGCTAAAAAGACTCAAAAGTAATGTGGTCTGCAAAACAGAAACTGGATATCTTTTGAGGGTCTTACAGCCAGGAATATCAATATTGCACTGATATACCTGTCTGAGGAGTGATACAGAGACAGAAATACCAGAGCTGAGGTACTAAGAGCCTCTTTCGGGCACAGATGTGCTGCAGAAGGACATCATACAATAAGCACATAGGAGACGGGCACTGCTCATTCCTTTTGAAAGGACAAATCCTAATGTGATTTTAAGAACATCTTCCTACTCACACTGATTTCATAATGGGCCACAGAACTGCAGCCTTAGAATGGATTTTAAAATGTTATATTTTCATCATCTTAGACTCCAATGTATCAAAGAAAAAAAATACCGTATTAAGAGCAAAACACTCCAAGTTTTATTCTAGACCAATATAAACCAGGAACCAATGCAGAGCTAATTTAGGCTTATTAGTAAGCCACAAATGAGAGAAATCTTTCACTCTTTTTCATAGATCCATAGAATGGATTTTTAAGTGTTGTTTCCAGATTTTTGGAAACCAACTTGATCTGAGAAGAATTATATAGATATGGCAACAGCACAGGTTAGCACAGATTTTGAGCCAGACTCTCCTACGCTTTACCTCCAGGCAACTGGCAGTTTGGGAAAACTTGCTGTTAAGATTGTGCTGACTCCTCAGCTCCATGGAAGGAGAACTGACAGCCATGGGGACACAAGGGACACTTAAGGACATGCCACATCGCTTTCACTGTGATGGATCAAACACCTGAGCACAGCAACAGACACCAAGTGCTTGGGACACTTTTGCCACCTACAAGCGAATGCTGCAGTTTTCAGAGAGAAATAGCTTGGCTTTAATAGACTACACACTTCAGGGCTTTTCTTTCTGTAGGAAATTAAAGTCTTTTCCCAGTTCGAGGAAAATAAGACACCTGCTGCTTCCCAGCGCCATGCTCAGCAAGTGGGACTCTGACAAGGACAACAACATTTTTGAGATGAATATAGTAATTACTTCCAAGCCAACCAAAAGCATACTCAGGATCAGACCACAGAAATAACCTCTAGTGTAAAATGGGATATATTTAAAGCATTTCATTCATTTCACAGGCAGGCCTTGTGTTCAACACCTTGCTCCACCTTCATCTGCCCCACGATGCCCGAGTTTCTTGGGCTTCAGGTCCCCTCCAAGGTATCCTAAGAGGATGCTCATCTTTCAGCTCAGGCATCGCACAAACTACAGGTATGAAGATCATATGCAGAACATAAGGTAGACATGAATACCACAATAAGCATAAATAAAGTAAAAGCCGAGTTGAGTGTTATGGGAAAAAAAAAAAAGTAGTCAAGGAGATTAACAACATCCTTGAGCAGCCTCTTAGTTGTACCCTGATGATTTTCAGATTTAAAACTAAGCTGAAGCAAACGCTCAGCAAGGTGGTGAAGGAAAGAATCCTCCCCGACACAGGGATCACCAGAGCTGTCTTCCTTCAGCTTTGACAATTCAGGCTGGAATAAGCATTAAGATAACGTTCTGAAGAAAAACAATTATTTACCTACAGCTGAACATCTGCGAACAGGAACACGGAAACTAATTCAAAAGCTATATTTAACATCTTTTATTTTGTCCAAAAGAGAAGGCAAAATCTAAAGATGAAGAAAAAGAAACAGTAATGGATAGTATTTGAATTCATGATGTTAGTTCAGGTTCACGGTTCAGCTCATCCCATGTCTCGCCATCTAAGCAAGCACCAGAAGTTTTCAGGCGTGCAGAATAATCTGTTATTTAACTCTGTCAAAATCCTCTCTCCAAGCATCTTGATTAGATTAATGCACCTCTCTGGGGCTGGAGTGATCATACACTCTTCCAAAGTGAACGGCCAGTTTCATTTCAATAGTACAATTTTTTCCTTCCGTTCTTTATTTACCATGTAATATTTACATTCACATTTGATAGACCAATGCTGTTTAAAACCATAATGATAATGGAACCCAGGAACTAGTGATTATAGGAGGACTTCTGATTACTGAAAATGTTTGTATTGGATTTTGGTTTTGTGTTCTTAGAAGATTTTTTTCATTCAAACAAGGAATAACTGGCCAAGTCTTACAGCCTTGTGTTACAGAAGCTATTTGGTCATATTGGCAACTTTGCAATATTCCCATTTTCAATGGGTTGAAACAACACGTAAGTTCATCAGTTAAACAAGGACAACGCAGGGATGAGAATAAAACCCCTAACGCTTGATTATTCATGAAGACTGAAGCACAAATCATTTAGCTACCAAGCTGTTTGCTGTACAGAGAGAACCAAGAAAGGTCCACGAGAGCCTGAGCTGGCGTGAAACGCTCAGCATCGAGGAAATCACACCAATTTTTGTTGGGGTTTAACACAGGGCTGTCTGCAGCTGCCGTGGTTGCAAAGACAGGACAAGAAGCAACATCCAGGGCCAGACTTTGCTCATCAGAGATAAAAATCTGGTGGCAAAAATGAATGCTCGGTTGCATTCTGGCTTCAAACTGGACTTGAAACTTTCAGCACTTTGTTGACTTGATTTCTCCAAGTTCAGAAATGAATTATTCACTGGGAATACAGTATGCTTTGCAAATTGTTTGGATTTAGTTAAATTATCATCAATTTTTCTAAACAGCAGACTTCTTTGATTAAAATGTATAGTCCTCACTCTAGCTAAACTAATCCTATCCAGTAGATGTATCAAATAGTCCAAAATTTAATTAGCTGTGAGCTAGGTCTGTAAGTTATAATTATTTAATTACACTAAAATGAAAGGATAATCAAAGTAATATATCTCCACAAGGTTTTGGACTGTCCCACAAAGTTATTACAGCTAGTATTTTTTTTTGTTTTTAAAAAAGGTCATTTTCTTTTGCAACGTAAATTAATGTTTCATTAGCTTCAGATACCACAGTGACGAACAAAGCACAAAAGCCTACTTAAATAAAACAAAAAAAGAGAACATCTAGGGTTTCATAAGGAACAGCATTTTAAATCTTTCAAATTAAATAAAGTAACACATCAGACTAACCAAATAGTACTCTGGGAGTCAAAACCTATAAATCTGTGCTTTACTTTTTTTCATTAAGAGATTCAAAAAGAAAAACAAAGCTTTGACTAAGCAAAAGAAATAAACTGTTCTAAATCAATCTCAAGTCTTGTTTAAATGTCTCTTTATATAACTTCTTAGAACTGCAGGAGAGAACAGAGAAAGATAAAACATACTACAGGTATGAGGTCAGGTCAGCACACCAAGTTCAAGCTTGAATATAATCCTGCACCGGGTTATGGAAGATTTTATCACGTATCCCAAACGTACTGTTGCCTTCCCCAACATAAGTTTTGTTTTAGAGTTTCACACACTAAAGTAGCAGAAAGTACAAACTCACTGAAACCTGAACTTTTAAACTAAGAGAAAAAAAATTTAAAGGATTGTTTGCCTCTCAAACTTTAATTTGCAGACGAGAACATTAGATATGGATTTTTAAAAAAAACAAACAAAAATTGACTTTACTATGTGACAGTAATGGAAAATCATAAAAATAGTATAATCTTATTTTTATGAAAATCGAGTTAAATGATACCCCAAAGCATGGCTTTCTATAACAATTATTTCTTTGCCTGTGTCCTCAGGAACAACCAGCTTTCTGATTACACCTTTAACTTATTTGCAGCTTTAAAAACCACCGCCCAACACTAACCTTAATTGGTAACCTGCACACAAAGTACACGGAAAAAGTATTTGTATCCTCCTATTAAAAGACAAAAAGGACACTATCCCTCAGCGTTACCTTCAGTAAATGAATCTGAGAACAGGAACAGAAGCTATAACTATTGTGTTTAAATAGGAATTAAACAAAATATCACCACTGGAGTTAATCATTCAAGATGACTCTTGAAAACCCCAATCTATTTTCCTGCAAAAACTGCACTACCTTTCTATGTTCATGTTACTGTCCCTTTTCAGGGGTAGTGCCACCTGCCTAACCCAAAGTAACTGTCTTGAAACAGGAAAAAAATAATAATCCCTCAACAAATAAACTGAGAATAAAACACCAGTTCCTCACATTGTGGCATCGTGAATTTGGCTGGGTAGCTCATTTACTTGGGCACAATATTGACGTATCTATTATCTTATTACTTATATTCATCTGAGAATCTTAAAAGAGCAATAAAAATACGTTTAGCAGAAAAGCCCTCTGGCTTTGAGATATGACAAAAATGAAAAAAAAAGCAAACAAAAAAAAAATTGGTTCTCATGCAATGGACAACAGGCAAACTTGCACAGCGGTTCTGGACGACGACCGGCTTTCGTTCTCTAAGAAGTGCTGTGGCCTCCCAGAGTAAAACATCCAAACAAGCGGCTTCCTTCCACCTCCCGCCCCGTTTTCAGCAAGATAAGCAGGGACAGGAATACGGCAGAAAATCCCAGCATCTGTAATTCAGCATAACGGGGCTCTGAACAGCTCGGTTTATTAACAGAGCGCAGTCGACTCTCTTATGAAGAGACGATGATAATAATAATAATAACAGGGTGGATTATGCAGTGTGAATAAAAGCCAGCAGCAGGACAGAGCCCCGCAGAGCAACCGAGCAGCAGGGTCTAACAGCACAGGTACAGCCACATGCAGGACATGCTGGGCTCAGTCAGGCTCAGGACTAAGCCCGGACTAATCACATCCAAAGCAGCGCAGACACCTGCACTAACACAGCAAGAGCGCGAGGCAGGAGCACCACAGATGGTTCCTTTGCTGGGAAAAACAGGACAGAAAAGCAGAACTTCTGTCAAATTCCAACCCAAGTAATTTTCCTCCACTTACGCAAGAGGGATGAAAGGACCTTCTCCTTCAAAAAGCTGTTTTCTCCAGCAACAGACCCACCCAAAATACATCGCAGAAGACATATTAAAAAAGTAATGATTACATACAATTTTTTAATGCAACCTGCATTCCACTCAACGTATAGGCTGGCTTGACTTTGAAGATGAGCCAGGATCATGCCCCCAAAAGACTACTGTTGTTTGCAGAAGCTGGAAGTGAAATGATGTTTCATCAATTCAGTGACGAAAGAGTCTATGAATGAGGAGCTGAGGCAGTCTGGCAGCACCCCACATCCTCCAGTTGAATCCAATTAAACTCCAAAAGAAAAATGAAGAATATCTATCTATCTATCTCCGTCCCCTTAACCTTACCCCCCATCAACAGCCATGAGGAATAATCTGCACACACTGAAGCAGCAGCCACGGTTTTAAAGGCTCAACATGAACCAAGAGGATTCATGGAGGTACCCCAAGACAGAGCAGAAATGCTAGAGGCTTCCTAAGATGTGAACTTCTTCTCTTGCTGATACTCTCTAGTATTCAAACCTGATGTGTAATGAAAAATGCAGATGCAAATATAGTTGAAACATGCAATTAGATGAGGGTTGAGGGTGGTATGTCTATTTGCTGCTGAACAGATGAGAATATTGGGGAAAATGGCCTCAAATGACCATGAATGAAGTGGTTGCGAAGTCAAATAGCTTTTTTTTTTACCTATGGAATAACTAAATATTTGAGCAGTGGGCAATGGCCAGCAGCTCAGTCTGCAGGCAGAGCAATTAAATTCCTACACGGAGTGAAGCACGACCCAAAGGAAGAGAAGTTGCTTCATCAGTAAAGATTGTCCACCCAAGTCTCTGAACAAGGCAAAGAAACCCCAGGACAGAAAAATGCTTCTGTGACCGACGACCACACTCACAGGCTTTAATTTTATGTCTTCAAATGGAGAAAACCGAACAATCTAGATTTTGTCATTTCCTAACTTCTGAATGCTTGAGTTTGCCATTAATTTTGTTGTAGAAGACGCTGCAAGTAAAGCCAGTTGACTGCTCCACTGGTGGCATGAAATCATACTGGAGATATTCAAAATCCATCTGGACACAGACCTGGGCAAGTGGCTCGAGGTGGCCCTGCCTGAGCAAGGGGGTTGGACCAGATGATGTCCTGAGGTCCCTTCCAAGCCCAACTATTCTGTGATAATCCCACCTCGGTGGCCTGTGCACTTGTCGGATATGAGAATTCCTAATGGTTACTGAAATAACCTAGTTATTGAACATAATGGTTACTGAAATAAAAACCTGCCAGTGTAAATGCCCGTTAGTTCCATTTCAATGCCATCCACGTAACACTGAAATGCTTTTAAAAGACAAAAAAGCAGAGCTGTGAATAATTGACCACCAGTGCAAACAGGAGACGCACAACCCATTCCTCTGTAATACAGGATGTTTTGACACTGGATACGGACTCACTGGGGACCGTTATGAGATCACCACATCCTTTCATTAAAGTAATGACACTTCTGCCCACTGGTGACACACTTTCAATGTGACTGCAAAGGTAAACAAGAGAGGTAGTTACTAAAGTCTCTTTGAACTTCAGTTTATTTGGAGTTTGGCATTTTTGAGGTGGTAAACATCACTTTCCTGCCACCGAAGAAAAAAAAAAACCACACCAACATTTTATCTCCAACTTGACAGAGAGAAGAATTAGGGCAACGCCACCACTACTTATAACATGGCTCGTGCATGTAAAACCCAAGCTTAAGATCTATGTGATTAATCACAGATGGTGCATCTTTCAAGTCCTGCGAGCAATACTTAACATTAGATCAAACAAACGCTGCAAAGAATAACTCATGAGGTATGAGAAAACTTCAATGGATCCTTCTTTGTGGACAAGTATCAATACAAAAGTCTCTGCCTTTCCTCCACCATGAACTACCTGCTCTATGATATGCACAGAGGACAACAGCACCATGAGTCCTTTCAACTGGTATACACCCAAAATCTGACTCCCCCCCCCCATTAGAATTTGGTGCCAGCAACAGTAAGAACACAAACTTGAAGAAGAAAGTAATATTCCTACCCTACTCCAGTATGGTATAGACCTTCATATCATTTATCACACTTAAAAAGAAAATAATAAACTTCAGATGGTGGTATTATTATAGCAAAACAAGTCTTTTTTTGTACTATGTGTATTGAAAACCCATAATTACAGAACTGTTAGACAATGACGAATGTTTAGACAATTCCAAGTGTTCCCAAGGTATCCCCAGGCAGTTAAATTGCTCTTTCTCAAATCAAGAAATGTGAGAAAATAGGTGGTTCTCTGATGGCACAGCAAGCTGCTGAAAGATCAAAAAATCACCACCCATGGAGAGCAGTAGGTCAGCATATACCCGCTCCTCAGTGAAAGCTTCTCTCTAAAGGAAAGATCCCCAGGGAGGGCTGATTTTTTAAAATCACTGAAGCAATCATGACGTGGGGAACCACTGCAGGTAGCACAGCAAAGTGTCATTTTGCAATAGCCAAAAAAATCAAGATGAAATGTAGGAAATCCGGGGTTTAAGTCTGAAGGTGAAGCAAGGAGACAGGAGAAAAAGTGAAGACAAAATACTTGCTACTGAGCTCTCTTGCCTTGCAGGTGAACTTGTGCCAGACATGACTGAAAAAAACAAGTATTTTAAGCTACGACAGATCAAAACAGATTACAGCAGAAAATGTTATTTTCAGGATGGGGAGTATCCCTGTCATCTGTAAAAACACACATGGCAACTCTGAGGGGGTTTTGTTGGTTTTTGGGGTTTTTTTTAACGTAAGGTGTGAATTTCCCTGTGAAACCACGTATGCACTACAAGGACAGATTTACTGTCCCCTCCTGCCTTTCACCAGTCCCTCCCTAAGCGTAGCTTGTGAACATGCTGAGAGCACAGACTTCGCAGACAAGACATCAGTTTTCACAGGCCAATGATTTTTATTTCACTGAAAACACATTTACCTGCCAAAGGCCAAGTTCTCAGCTGGCATAAATCAGCGCAGCTCCTTGCCTCAGCCACCTCATTCCATTTGCAGGCTTTATTTAAGGTGCAAACGATGGCTTCACATATGCCTCTCCCTCTCTCCATACAAACACTCCTTAGTAGTTAAAGGAAACACCAACCTCTAGAAGTTCATCACCAATGTGCATCCTCCCATCTCGTCCCGCAGGTCCATCTGGGTTGATACCAACTACGAAGATGCTCATACGAGAACGGTCCTTGTTGCCGGCAAGACTCAGTCCGAGCCCATTTTTGTCTTTCTCGAGCTCAATGATGTGCAACTCTCCTGGTAGATCTGCATATCTTTGTCTGATTTTTTCTAGAAAGATCAAACATGAGACGAGTTAAAACATAAAATAACTTGCATGCAAATGTTCAGGAACACATACAAAAAAGCTAGAAACTGATGGCTTTTCAGCATTTACTCTTTCCAGCACAGACTCTAAAATACCATTTGCTGTGCCCGTATCACTCACACAGCAAAATGTGGCATCATCTGCAAATACTATTCACTTTAAAACTGCACTATTTTAATTATTTGCACAACAGGCGTGTTCTAAACCAATGGTTTTTTGAGAAGAGGATAAACAAGGGCATTCCAGAGGCACCTCAACCTTACTTTACAAAACCCTATCAACTTCAGGAAACTCTCATAAAGCCAGAGCTGGTTAATTAACTCCTGTGGGAAACTGAAATGCTTACGCTGCAAACATACTGCAAACTCATGTCTCTAGGTGGAATCTTTTGCTTCTTTCTGGTGACTCAGGAATATGCTTACCATGCTCTGCTTAACATGATATGCTCCTGTGCAGATGATTACTCAAAGCAGAGGTCAGTGACAACGTATATGATTGATTCCATTTTTAAATGCAGCCGCACTTGATATTAAGGTAGTTATTTGTCTTTCATCCACATTTCAACCATCTCTGTGACAGAGTGCAATATACTTAAGAAGTTATTGGGAGCATGCTGTGTGTTTGTGTGCGCTGATGGTTTAATCTGAACGTCTTTTCACCACTGACATACAAACACGTAACTGTTGCTGCAAGGGTCAGTCTCAGCAAGGGTAATTTTTTTTTCCTGTCTGATTGTCCTTGATAGATTTTTAAAGCCACCTTCCTAACACCATCTGCATCGAATGCTTCAGCTGGGCCACACATTAAAAACCAGCAAGTCAAGGTATTTTGCTGTGGTTGGATGTCACCTTTATACAGAGCCCAAGGTGAAAGAAACTGCTGCATTATGCATTAAGAAGAGAAATAAGAGATATTATATGTTGAGCCATATCCCTGAGTCAGCAGCAGTAGGTAGATCAATATTAGCTACTACCATCCTACTGGGGAAGCATATTTTGACAGTATGATTTAACCGCTGTAGTGAATGTTCCCATGACAACAAGGAATAGGGGACAGAGCTGGGGAAGGTGAGAGGGAAGCGACTAAAAAGTGAATAAAAAACTGCTGAGCAGAAAGATGAAGTGGAATTGTTCCTTCCGCAGCCCCCATGAATAAGCCAAACTCTGCTCGATCCCAGTGGGTCTCCTCTCCGAGGGTCCTTTCTCCTGTCTCCAACCCCTGATGCACCCAAGAGCATCATCTACACCCAGAGCAACGTGGCCAAGAACCGGCTCTCCCGTCGCTGTATTTACAGGCTGGTATTTTCCTGCCACACTCAAAATCCTCGGTGGCCTGGAGCCTGAGCCTAAAATCCTGGGAGTGTGTGCTAAGGGTGAGATGTTATCCCTGGAAAGCTGTAAAGCCCAACAGAGGTCTGCACAAAATCAGAACATCATAAAAAATTAGAAAACTCATTTGGTTACTATCAATTACATGCCAAAAATTCATATAGCTGCATTAAACGATAATCCATGTAGCTGCATAGTCCTTTAATATATTTCTTACCTAATAGGGTCAAAATGTAATTAGAGGTATGATTTGCTACTTGAATTTGGAAAGTGGGGGTGTTTTTTATGGTTAGTATGCAGGATACCTCCTGCTGAAAAACAGCAAGCAAGGAAAGGTCTCGAAAACGGTGCTTCTGAAAGCACAGCAGACACAGGCACATACGCAGTGTTTTATTCACACCGCTGAGGTTTAATGTTCTTTTCCCATTAAGCGAAGTCCAGACCTGAAGAGCATTAAGACATTTTCTGCCCACCACAATTAGACAAACAACTCATTACAGCGCAGCAGGCAGCTGCAGCGGATCCCAGCTGTAAGAATATTAAGAACAGGCCATCGGCAGAAAAGAGATTTCTTAGTGGATAAAGCAAAGGATTTCTTGTGGATAAGGGATCAGAGCTCTGGAGGGTGCTGCTGACTGATCCCTGCTCTGCCACAGCTCCTTCCATTGCTGGTTTTACAGGGACAAGACATCTCACTTTCATTTGCGAGGAGCGAAGTGCACATCTAAAGCAGGTTTTTAGCAACACGAACTGGGACACAGAGAAAGGAGGCGAAGAGACAAGGAGAAAACATGTTTAAACGCCGTACGGATGGAGCCGCACATGTTCAGAGACTGCTTCGAAACTCGTTTCTTGCTTGTTAGTAAAAGTCCTTGAAATTCCCCAATACGAGCCTGGCGCAGGAGCAGCTCTGGGATGCTGTGCACGTGGACACGTCGCTCCAGCCTCTTGTCACAGCCATGTGCCTCCCCAGGCTCCCTGCATCAGTACATCTGTAAACGGCAGCATTTCCTCCTGCCACAGCAGCACAAAATGCGTTTTCTCACATGGAAAAATTGTCAGCTGTTCAGAAGAATGTGTATGTTCCTGTTCCACCTTGGGCTGAAACCAAAAGTAAATTTTATTCTTTCAAAAATGAGTAGTTAGGGCGATCGCCTGGGATGAAACAGAGCCCAGTGAGAGTTTCTGGTCTGCCTGTACTGGGCCAGGACTGGAAACCTGGTGAGACGATGCCCAGGTCAGTGCTCCTGCTCCTCCAGTCATCCCCACTGTGGAAATAATTCTTTGTGTAAGAAAAATGTATCTCAGCAAAAAACAGAGACCAACTCCAAGGGTCATCAAGTTGCTTTATGTGTCAAGAGGGTTGTGTGGTTCTTTTTATTTTTTCCTTTAAAGGGTTTTCCCTGCTGCACGCTTTCATTTGAAAAAAATCCATATTTAAACCAGACGGAAACCTCTCGTGTGGACTAAGCGCTTTGTTAAATTATCACATCCATTTATGAAGCGACTATTGAGGTGACTGGAGCGAAGCAGTGGGCGACTACAGAGGAAACAGCGAAGACGCCACGTGCCGAGCGCCGTTTCCAGCCCGGTGGGAGGGCACACGAGCCTGTGTGTACGTACTCACACGTGTAGGGACAACAGAGATACTCCTGCTTTTCCAATGGAGCCTCCCTTCGCAGTTCCGGCTGCCTCCTCCCCGAGCAACAGAAGGTTCTGGCTCTTGCCAGCTCCACCTCCTGCAATTAAACCCTTCGGCGGGCCGTCCTCGCCAGCCAGCCAGTGTGAATGATAACGCGCTATTCCCACCGGCGTCCTTGCGTTACTCAGCCAATCTGCACACAAATACCCTTCGGGCATCCAGCTGACTTCCTATCACACTGTAATCGTATTCTCAGTTTGCCTCTTAATAAGAATCTCATAAGATTATTTTAAACAAGTATTTACTGCTTAAACAAACGTGCATCTAAGGCATCATCTTTTTAATGCCTTTTTCAGCTGTTTTTTCTCCCCTCCAGCTGGTACCACTTTTCAGTTCTTTGCCTAGCATTGGGGAGCCAGTTAGCATCTGCTTTTGCAAAGAATTCCATTATCTGCCTTCATTACCAGATACTTTACACGAGGCAATTGTCATTCTGTTGTTGCTGCATTACACACGGGACACGGCGTTTCTTGTTTTTGGCACTACTTGGAGTTGTTTCCACATTCGGTGACAATGTGCCCATCACAACTTCTGCAAACGTATCTCAAATACATTTAACTGGTTTAGGTGGCATCTGGTTTCTTTGAAAAATACTATACAGATGTAAGGTGAACTAAAAGCACAAGTATATGCTGTGGTGATCCCTCCTGCAGTAATATTTCCCCGTTGTATTAGCAGACAATTACATTTCAAAGAGAAACCCTGGAAATGGAAGACAACTGCTTTCAAACAATATACTATTATGCTGCTGCATATGTTTCCTTGCTTCAGCCCCTATTCCTATTATATTAAACAGAGAGATAAAAGAAATAAATGGAGACAATATGGTCAGGATATTGGAGTTTGCATGATCAAGTACTGCAACAAATACACAATTTATCTGCATGGAAAAAACAGACACCACTCCTCAGGAAGGCAAAAAGCTCTTTAAATTACAAAGATATATAAAGCACTTGAAAAGGGCTGGAGAGCCTGTTTCCCAAACACGCTGAAATCTCCAGGTCAATGAGCTGAAAGGGAAGAGGTGTTTCTTTTGGAAATGGTGTCTCTGCGTGATGCAAATTAGAGCCCATCTACAAAGGCAAAAAGAAGAAAGAACAGGCTTTGGATGACTCAGCTAGGTGATTGGGCTTAGTACCAAATGCTCAACATTAAAACTGTCAAGGCAAAATACTGAGAAAAGAAAGGAGGAAAAAAACCACCACAGAAAGAAATGACAGACGATATTTGTACCGAGAAGGTGATACTGAGGATTTTACATCCCTCTTGTGTTACCTCAGATAACTATTAGCAACATATGCTGGATTTTGGAGACTTTACAGTGGTCTCATTTCCCAGCCTGTGTTCATTTTAAGGGTGTTAGTCACCATTTTTATCACATAGCACATAACGCGGTTACAGTCTCAGCCTTTTCGGAGATTACTCTGCTCAGACAGCAGCGCTGCAGCATCACAACCAGTTTCTCATTTAGTAGCGATAGATATCAGAATGCAGCCAGCATCCACTACACGGAGCCAACCTTGCATATCAAACGACTAATTCCCTTCTTGATTTCGCTATAAATACTAAAAAAAAAAAAAATGTAGGAAGTCCCTTGAAAGCTAACCCTAGAGCTGTGAGGGCAGCACGTCTAATTTACTGATCACAATTTACAAGAACCTAAATAAGCATATTGAAGGGGCCATAACTGAACAAATGGGGTTTAGAATTCTCCCACTACTAATAATATAATAAGCTTATTGTTCTAATCTTCCCATTAGCCCTCTATTCAGCTCCAAGGAGGCAGGCAGATCTTCAAACGTTATCTCAAAAGCACTGCACTTGTCTGTTTTCATAAGCTTTAAACTAATAAATAGAGAGAATTTCTGTAGTGCTTTCTTAAATTCCATAAAATCATTTCTGTTCTTCTCTCAGTGACCAGCATGCATGAGAAAAACAGGGCAGTTGTGTTCAAAACTGACAAATTTAAATGGAAGAGCCAGAGACTGTGTTCTGACCAGTCCCCCTCCCCGGGTTGGTGAAAGGACAAGACAGAATGTGCTGGGGCTCAGGTTTTCCTAACGCTGCTCTCTCCAAACCTGTGGGCAGGGAGCATCCCTGCGGTGGGATCCCCACCTGAGCCAGAAACTCAGCATCTCCTACAACCCCCAGCCACACCATCCCTTCGGTAAACGCTTTGCTTCATGTACACTATTTGGAAGCCATTTGCCAAAAGTACAGTGATGATTTGCAGAGAAAAATAAAACCCAGCGGTTTCTATTACTCTTTGGTACGCTTCAGCTAATGCTCTCACCCCCAGCCCAAGTCCGTCATATACAAGGAAGGAAAAAAAACCACAGAGCTCCTTGGCTCCGTCTCTCCCCTTCCTCCCCAAAATACCGTGGAGCCAAAATATTGTAGCATTACTTTTAAACACATGAGGCAAAAAGCAAGCACAAGGTGCCACTCTCACAAATACAACTCATGAAAAAGAAACATGCATTAAACTCTCCTGAGACAATATTCTTACCCTAACTTGAAGACCCTTTCCTTCTTTTTTTTTGGCGTATGAAGGATTCAAGCCATCATTTGGGATCTCCGAGTTTCTTCCCTTCTAACTGCTCCCTGCAGCTCAGGCTCCCATTCCATTTGGCTCCTCTCCTGCAGCAGCTTCTCAGCTCATACAAGAAAAACTTTCCTTTTCCTCCAATGCTTTCCTTAAATCCCACTTGTCCCTCACATCACCCTTCCTACAGCAGAAGGTAAAGACTTCTGCTAGTGATTTTTACCTAATCCAGGAAGCCGGGTATAATGAGAGCCTCCACAATCCACTTCAAGTACCATTTCATTTTGTTCCTGTGAGCAGGTGACATTTAGAAACAGTTATCATCAATTTTTTTTCTTCTGACAATCAAGGAATTGTCACACTCGAAGACGACAGCAGAGAGAAAAGCAACATTTAGCCCTGGCTGAAAAGCAGGGTAACTGCAGCCCGTAACATCAGGGAGCATCTCCAACGCTTGCACCATCTCACGTCAACATTTTGAACAAATGGAGCTCTTGCCAACAATTTTTTCCTTATTTCAGGCCCAAAGCTTCATTCTAACGCTGCAGTTCTGTTACACAACATTCAAGTTCCCTGAGGAAAGCATATTGTATGTTTTTCCTTTTCAATTAGATGACAAGGACGTGACGAGTCTATTCATACCGATATCTGAGATCTTTAACGCTTTTAAAAGGAGATATAGCGCAAGTGTGCTAAGCAAAGCATCCCGATGCTAATAATTGCTGATTATATGGGGATCTGCCATCCCCTGCACACAATACTTCCACTCATTTGCCTTTCAAACGACGCATTAACCCCCATCAGGGTTTCCTCAGCAGTCTCAGCGATGCTGAGCTCTGGGGGCCTCCACACCAGCCGAACATCCCACAGCTGTACAGGTTTTGGAGGAAAGAACTGGGAAAAGCTGCCCAGGCGTTTCTTCCCTGGTGCCCCAGGACTAATCAACTGGTTGTTTCCTCTAGACAGGAGACACACAAAACGGGCTACTGCTGCAGCATCATACTGCCGCTAGTTGATTAAATACTGTCAAATAAAAAAAAAGGACATTTTTCTTTTGATAAAATCCTCTATGAGGATAGAAACAGTTATTTTTAAAAACATATCACATCATGGTTGATGTCTGGCCCACAAAAGGCCCAACTGAAGGCATTTTGAACTAATTACGTCCTTAAAGTACGGGGCAGCCTCAAAAGCGAGCTACTGTAGGCCTCACTCTAAGCTGCTGAAAAGGTGACTGAGAAACATCCCACCAAAAATGCTCTATAATATTGCATTATTTCTGCTGTATGGTACGACACGATGACATCTAACGCCAAAATACTGCCGTCTTCAGAGCTCCCCAGCCCACGCGGGGGTGAAGGCCCGGTTCTTACCCTGCTGTATCTGCCAAGGAGAAGGCGCCTCGCTCTGCTCTGCTGAGGCCTGACACGGTTCTCCGGGGAGCTAGGACATGTTATCAGTGTGAGAACATTAGAAAAATACCGATTTCCACCTGCAAAGTCGCAAGGAAGTTTGAAATAGCTCCAAACACACCCTGCTCGCGCGCCAGGCCCGCTGCACTGCGGCGATCACCTGGCATCGAGGTGCCCACCGAGAAGTCGCGGTGATCTGGGAGGACGCACCATGTGCGCACACAGATTCCCAGATGCTATGACAGATGATGCTTTAACGACCCATTTTACAACGCAGTTCTGGAGAAAAAATAAAATAAAAATTTCATAATCGGGATAGAAATGTCTTTTCTAAGCTACTCTTTCTGGTAGGAGCAGGTCTTCTGGGTTGCTCCTGCTCCCATTGCTCTGCCAGGAACTAAAATCCATTCCCTACGTTTGTATTTGAAAGCTGCTCTTTCATTTGATGGATGAGCAAGGATGTCTGAGACTGAACAAATAATATTGGGGAACTCGTAACTCTATAATCCTTTTCTTTTCTGCTTGGTCTCAACACGAACAAATTAATATTGTGAACATTTAAATTCTTCCTCCCTTGACAGTAATACAGTGTAACTGGATGTGACAGTGTTTCGTCTTTAAATAATGATGTTCCCACAAAGCGACTGGCAGAGTCATTATCTTGGAATCTTCCTGCGCTGGGTCTAATTAAAGAGAGCGGCATCAGACTATTGTCAAAAACTGAAAGTTTGTTACCTAACAAAGGCTTTTATGGGCCCAAGTGCCAATGTTCCCAGTGATAAGTAACTGTGAAAGGCAGCACAGAGGCCACCTCCAGAAAACAGAGTAATGAGGCACTTATCACATAGGGATTCATTCTTAATTTAAGATCCCGTGATGAGAGCCTGAACCTCTCCCATCTAGAGGGGCATGGGATGAGAAAATGGGGAGACTTTGGACTTAATAACAAAGACTTTTTGACCAGCAAATATAACCTGTACTGACGAGTGGAAAGATCTAATGAAAACTCTTAAAGGAAGGACTCCAGGAGAATTGAAACGTAGACAAAAAACCATGAAGCTTGAAAAAAAAAAACCCAAAACAGTTGCACTAACAAGCCATTAATATAAAAAAGATGAAGGACCTGCTTAGGGAAGTTGAGGAAATGATGCTGGGATAAGAGATGGTGGGGAGGAGACAGAAGGAAGAGTGTCCCAACCTAACGTGGTCGCTTGCTTTGCCATAGCAGCACAGCCTTGCAATGCAACAAAGATATATTAAAAATCAGTGTGACTCGACAAGGACTAAATTAAATTTTTGAATTAAAAAAACCCCTGCCACAGTAGTTCAAGTTTGTTTGTACGGCAAATTTTAAATATGCTGTGACGGCGATTAGAAAAGATTAGCGTTGGATGAGTCATCTGGGACTGTCAAGCCCAGGAAAATACCCACAGAGCTATGTTGGAAAACACAGTGCAAGTCTGAACAGCGAAAAGAACCAGGGAAGATAGATCGTGATGAGCTGCTTTAGTTGTGATTTAATTCAATGGTGATCTTAACGATAAATTTTAAGCCTGTTTAATATTTTTAGTTTTTAGTTATTTTGCTAACGATTAATCATAACTTGTTAGTCACTAAAAAATACATTCACCTGTGACAAAATATTGTATTTATATTGTATGTTCCTTCTTTAGGCCAACTGTGGGGATAAAACGCTATATAAATATTTAAGGAAATACAAAATTTACTATTAATCTGTTGAAATGCTCAAGATTTACCTCATATGTCAGATAGTGTGAATAACATTTCTTATATACTATATATTTTTCCTAACGATATATAGTGTTTGTATTTGGACAGAAATTGGAATGCACTTAAAATATAATCAACAGCTTTGTAATAAAGATATTGCATACAAATATGGCAACTGTGATTGATATAAGAAAAATGTTTCTATTTAAATGTTTTCATTTGAAACTGGAATATTAAACAAAAGCATTATTATTCTCACAGGAGATAATGGAGGTTCTATGGTGATCAAAATCGTTTTTAAATGGTCTAATTTCCACTTTGTCAAAGATTTCCTTTTGTCTGTCTTTGGGCCTTCACGAACACCCAGTTAACGACAAAGTGACCTCAGAGGAGGTTTTGCCATCACATCATGGCCACAAACACTTCCATCATTTTCTAACTGACAACTCTCAACTTCACACCCCAAGTTTTCATTCATAGACCCGAAAAGAAAAATATCCTTTTTCAGCTCCTAATAAGTTGTTCAAGTTTAATAAGCTATTTTCATTTCCACTGAATTAGGTGAATAAGCTGTAGAGAGAACAGGTCTTTGTTTCAGGCAGCTGAAGAAAAAAATCAAAAGCTCGCTTTTTACTATAGTCAGTTCTACAGTCAGTTTCTCTCAATTCTCTGGGTGCGCGCACACGTTTCCTGAATAGATTTGCTACTTAAATTACGCTAATAGTTTAGAATATGCTCAGATCTTTATGCAGATTGCCATTTAAAACTTACAATGCATGTTAAAAGCAGAAAATGTTTGATTTAAATTAAGTGCAAATCCAATTTAAATTTAAAAAGCAGCTTAATATTCAAAAATATGCACAACCAGCTTTTAGAGGACATAAGGTGACAGAGCATACTCCACTTATAGAACAGACCTGACCAGCTCCACAACACTGTTTAGTATTGCTTGGTTGGTTGTTTTTAAGTTAGGCAGCTATACAGAATCAGTATTTTCCTAGCTTCATACCCAGTTTGCCTTTCATCATACTGATTACAGCTCCTCAAGAACTTACAAACTATCTGTCGACTTTTAGGATCCCCTGTGCTTTTGTACAGGACGCCGAACCGCGCTCTGTAATTCCCGGTGCGGCCGAGAGATCTGGTAGCTACGTGAAGACCATCCCTGCACTGTGTTCAGTGGGCTACACATCCCCCTCATCACTGCACACTTTGGATATGAAGAAACAGAATATTAGATGAGAATAACAGGGCCAGCCCACCCCATGCCTCCCCACATCATGCAATGCTCCTGTAGAGCCAAGACATTTCAGAAGAGCGAGTCTGGGTTGGTTCTAGGTCACAGTTTTTGAGCTGTCAAATTGCGCTTGAGTCGTTTTGAAGGTTTTTGTAACACCAAGCAATGCTTAGAGGCTTTCTTTAAGTATAAACCTGAGTTTCCCAATGTCATGGCTTGCCTTTGATTGCTGAGGTAAAATGAAAGATGAAAATGAAAAATGACTGCGACACCTTGCAATGCTGCAGACTACCGACTTCTGTGCCTAAGAACAAAACAAATACATACTTATAATTTCACTTGAAAGCCTCTTCTATTAATAAAAACCCAATAATAATCATTCTACTGGATCTTTCCACATCTTCTGCTATGATGTGTATATTCCATTTATGATGTCTAATACATTAATCATAGTATTACATGTAAAACAGATACCCAAGCTCCCAGCAGAGCCATCACTGCTGGCTTCGAGTCCAAGAGAGACCTGCAGCTCGGAAGACAAGAGGCCTGCTCCCACATCTCCAAACGAGGTTTCTGATACACAACTCGGCTCTCTCATGATTACGAGGGTACTACCGGCAACCTCTGGTAACATTAATCCACAGGATCCCATTCCCAAGCCAGTCACCGAGCTACAAGACTCGGCCAAGAGCAAGTGTTGGCGCATGGCTGCGGTCCCATCTTCACCACGACCCCAAACCACAGCTCCCCATTACGTGTTCTGGTTTCTCAGCCACCTGGTCCAGCTGACAGTGTTGTGCCGAGCAGGATTTGCACAGCCTCCACCTCCTCATCCCTTGCTTTGTCCACTTCATTGCTGAGGCCTCAGCTCAAGCTGTTTGCCCAAGTGAAGACCTTTTCCAGCCTTATGGAGGACAGGATGAAAGAAAGGGACCCACAGCTCGGCACCCTGATTTTAGAGCATGGGTTTAGCCCATGAGAAGCCCCAAGCAAAGCGCAGCTTAAGGAGAACGTCCTCCCTCCCCTATTCCAGTCATCTTGTGTACTCCTCAGACTCCTCCGTGAAGCCTGTGCAGGTCACCAACCCACCAGAAATCCATCTCTCTTTAATGGGACTGGGGAATAAGAGGCTGGAAAGCAGCTCTGCAGAGAGGGATCTGAGGGTCCTGGTCAACGACAAGTGGAACATGAGCCAACAGTGTCCCTGGCAGCCAAGAGGGCCCTGTGTCCTGGTGCATCCAGCACAGCACGGCCAGCCGGGCAGGGAGGGGATTGTCCCACTCTGCTCTGCGCTGGGGCGGCCTCAACTGGAGCATTCACGGTGTGCAGGGCTGGGGACAGGGGTAAAAAGGAGATAAAGCTACTGGAGAGTGTCCAGAGGAGGCCACAAAGCTGGTGAAGGGTTTTGGGGGGAAGCCATATGAGGAGCAGCTAAAGTCACTGTGTGTGTTCAGCCTGGAGGAGACTGAGGGGAGAGCTCATGGTGGCTACAGCTTCCTCACAAGGGGAGCAGGAGGGGCAGGCGCTGAGCTCTTCTCTCTAGCAATCAATGACAGAACCTGAGGGAATGGCAGGAAGATGTGCCAGGGGAGTTTTAGGCTGGACATTAGGAAAAGGTTCTTCCCCCAGAGGGTGCTGGACACTGGAACAGGCTCCCCAGGGAGGTGTCACGGCCCCAACCTGACAGTGTTCAAGAAGAGACTGGACAATGTCCTCAGACACACGGTGTGAACTGTGGGATTGTCCTGTGCAGGGACAGGAGTTGGACTCGATGATCCTTGTGGGTCCCTTCCAGCTCAGGACATTCTATGATTCCACGGTGGAGCAGTTTTCTGCTGAGGGAGTTGAACAGGCTGAGGAAGGGAAGAGCAACAAGCGCCTCAGTACAGAAACACCTCTCTGAGAAACAGCAGGACATTAGGGGAGGATGACAAAGCAAACACTTCTCATACGGTCAAACAACTACAATGCAAACTTCCAGGCTGAAAACATACCGTTTCATTAGTGCTATTATTCCAAAAGAAAAAGGTACCAACCAAAGAAAGAATTAACTCGAATGTCTCTTCTTAAAATGAGAAAGCAAGGGTTTATTACCTGGAATAAGATTAAATTGTATTATGTGATACAAATTGAAAATAAGTATGGGTGCTGTGCTAAGAAGAACACAGGTATCAGTGTGATGGCAACTCTTGCATTTACACAGCCAAATGCCATTTGCCTTTTCCATCGGGTGAGGCAGGGGGATCCCCACAAAAATCCCCATTTAATATGACAGTGAAATCCTAAAATGGTTGTGTATACTCTCCCTAAACAAGCCATACATCTTATTTAATCAGCTGTCTTGAGAGTCTATTCAAGAAGTTAATCAGGTTTATGCTGCACTTATGACATCATAAAACTCGACAGATTTGATTAAATAAAACAACATTTTGTATCAGAAATTCTGTTCTGATTGTTTTTAATCTCTCCAAAGGACAAAGTCTGGCAGACCTGTTTTCTCTTCCACAAAGAGCAAAATGAAGCGATTAGAATGTCCAGCTCAGGAGATTCGATGATTCTATGATTAGGGTCAGACACCTTATATCACATTTCAAATAAGACATGATAACCAAGGCATTCATTTCTCTGCAGAAGAAAAACAGAATCACAAACAAGTGAAAAGGGTATTTTAACAGATTATTTTTTTTTTAGTATCAAAATACGTTATTAGGTAACAAATAGCTTCTCTTTAATGTATTTAATGAAATAAAGGTATTAATGCATTAAGCTTTCGGCATTTTTTAGATGAGCACAATTATAATCAGGAAATTGATGATGTATGTGTATTGCGGAGACTTGCAATATGTCAAGCGCTCTCTTTTCCTTCTGGCAAAAGAAATCCGTCTCCAAGGATTTCTCCAAGAGGAAGAGCTAAACGGATAAACTTCCCTATATTAAATAGACCTACTTTTCCACTCTGACTGGAGGAAGAAATCAACTAAGAGAAAGTTAAAAAAAACAAATGACCGAGGGAAAAATAAGAATGGGGTATGGTAGTTTCTACTGTAATTATTTTGCGTTGATATTCAATGGATTTTTTTTCTCTTGGGGAATTTAGCCTTCAAATGGATGATTCAGGTGCATTCAAGACTTACTCCTGAGGAATAAACACTGTCTTTTGGGCAAGCTGGAACTCCATGGATCTTGGTTTATTTTTTTTCTTTTTAATTTAAATAGCCAGCTAACCCCGAGAAACTGTGGCATGGCTCAAGATGCTTTGTGTGTCTTCCAACAGATGGCTGACCAAGACACCCAACAGATGGTAACAAAACCAGAAGAGATGCCAGCTCTTCCGAACTGCAGACCAGGGGTTACACCCCAGCGTTTATTAATTATATTTTAATCTCTTAATATAAATGAAGCTTAATTCTAATATGGTAAATAATTTTATTCTGTTTTCCTGTAGCAACAAAGCTTATGCAATCATACCCTGTGCAACCCAAGCTCCTGCCCCAAAACTTTTGAACCTGATGGCCAATTTGAAGCAAATCTGATGGTGGACTAGGGGGTCTCAAAGGGACTATAAAAGGTTCACGAAAACAGGCAGCCGTGCGGAGGAGAGAAACGTGATAAATACCCTGATCGGGGGAAAGGCTTCGGTGCGAGATCACACTTTATTAAAGCATCAAAGAATTCACACGAGAGAAAGCCCTTAGAAACGCTCCAGCCACAGGAAAAGCTTAAATCAGAGCTCACACCTTCCTCGACACCCACGTCAGTCAAACAGGAGACACAAATCTGTCGGAATCCACCTTTGTTAGCTGCAGTACTCACACAAGTACTCATTAAACTCTTCGCAAGTCCGCACTCAAGTCCTGGCTGGCGGCAGCCCAGGGAGAACCCAACCGGTTCCTCTGTCCTCCCCTCAAAACATCTTTTCTCTGTCTCTCCGAGCAGAGCACAGAAATCAGCCAAAAAGGAGAAGGGGAAGCTCTGCCAACACACGGCTGTCGAGGGACGGGGAGGACTGGCCGGAGCAGATGTATCATACCAACTGGCTGCCGCACAGACCCGTCCAGGGACACCGGAAGGGCCGGCCCGTGGTTCGCGCCAGTGCCAAGAGCAGCTGCCGCGGTCCTGCCGCTCTGCCCGAGCCAGCGCTCGCCCCGGCGCCTGTCACTGGCCAAGTCCCTCGCGTTTACAACGCTACAACGTGCCTCCTGCACACACAAAAGAACGACTGCATCCTTCTGTCCCCGAAAGGCTTCGCTGAACTCTCCATTCCTCACAAAATCCCTTTTAACCTCTTCCGTGGCCCTCGCTCGTAGCTGCCCGTGCCCACCCTTGCATACCTTACTCCCTTGTCCATCACAGCCCAGTCTCATCTCATTTTTCCTCCTTCCACTCTTTTCCCTTCAGCAATACCTCACTACACACCACACTGGCGGGCTGTTCAGTTAATGTCTTTCTCCCCTGGAAAAACGGTATTTCAAAAATCACATGTTCTATATTTCTAACAACTCGACCCTGAAATGAGCTCTTGCTGTAAAATTACTGCATTGTCTGTTGAAACACATTAATGATACACAACAAAATGATACTGTGCTATCCCTCAACCCGTCATATCCCTACAGGGAGTAACAGTTTACAAAACGGAGGAAAGTACAGCCAAACCTTATGGAGTTTAAAACAGTTGTGGGTTTTTTTTTTGCCAAAAACTTGCAAGGAAGAAAGTTTCTGTTTCAGTTTGCATTAAGGATTACAACTCAGTGCAGAAAAATGTCCCAATTTGAAGGTGCAGGTCGCAGGTGAGCAGGAGGGTCCAGCACTGAGGGAATCTCGATCCGCTGCGGCTGAGCGGCCCCGGTGATGCGTTACAGATCAGTCACGGCTTCACCAGACCGGACAATTTTCGAGGTCATTACACGCTGTAGTAGTACAGGATACACTTTGCTGGTTTAAGGCACATCAAACGCTGCTGCTTGCTGTTTAGTCCCAGAGCACTTGGAGGGATGGAGACTTTAAGAACCATTTGGATGGTGTAATCCCTCTCTGCTCTCCCAAGCACAAGCTCCACATGTATGTGCGCACACAAACAAATGCCTTGTGCTTTCATACTCTGGCGTTTCCATCTGAATTCCTCCCGATTTAGTTATGTGGTACAGCTCTAAGTAACAGCCCATTAAAAGTATGAGAACTTATGTTGAATATCTCGTCATATTCCCAGGACTATCACACCATGGAAATGATGACTTCTCACCTCACTTTACAGAGGGCTTGGCTCAGTATACTACGTAAGTTTAACATGTACACGTCAAAAAATGCTACTTAAGCTTGCCTGAAATCGCAAGTAAAACATGAATTTACAAGCATGTGATAGCCAATGCACTTGGTTTTCAGTTAAGGGATACAAAACCCATCTGAAAGTAAATATTATACATGAAATATATAGAATACTTACCTAAAAATATAAAAATAATACCGAAAGCATTAAAACCAAACCAAAACAACTGTTAAAGTTATTTAGTATCTACCAAACAATCACAAAATGGTATGATGAAGTCAAGGTTTACCACTTCTGGCCATAGACAGCATATATAATTCACCTGTAGCTCTGTCCCCTGGCAGCCGTACACTCATCATCTGAGCAGGAATCCCCAAATTTAACTCGCTCAGCTACTGCTGTTGGCCGGCGGTGGCTCCTGGCTCTGTGCTGGCCTGGGTGTGTGAAGACATCTGTTTCCCTGATGATCCCCAAAAGCTCAATGCTTTAATATTTCCTCTAATAACTGTTTTTTTTGGGGAAGCAGAGACAGAAAAGCACAAGCCATGATCTCTAAGCGCTGATGAAGCAGACATGCCCATCATTATGCTAATAATAAAAGGTTCATTAATACTTCTGGGGTAGCAGAAAGAGCTACCTGCCCTTTAGCCAGTTGCCACAGCATCTCTTCTAATTTCAATACGGCAAAAGTATTTTGAATTTGCTAATAAAAGATGTTAATCTGACGCAGATAAGTCTTTCATACACATGCATATGTGTACATAGATTTCCTTCCTCATGTCTTAGCTTGCAAGTAGTTTTCAACATGGATGTGGCCACTATGAGGCACAAAGCAAATTTTTAATAGTCTGTCACCATGTACTATAGCTGGCTTACCTACAGATAAATATTCCGTATTGCTCTTTAAATGCCAGCGATCCTGATAAAGAGCAATTACATCCTTGCTCAAAGCAGAAGGTAAATGGATGACTCGCCCCTGAGCCACTACATGGAATAAGGGAGAATCAAGTCTTAAGACTGAAGAGCAAAAGATAACTTTGACTTTCTTAAACAGTTAAAGAAGTTATTCTGGGCAGCTGTCTCAATTACTGTAACACTATGGAAAACTAGGTAGCATCTGTAAAGAACAAAATTATTGTCATTTAACATTATTACTTTCCCTTCCGTTAGAGGCTTACTTCCACTATACATTTGCAGCACCTACTGTTTAAACCAAGTAGACCATTTTGGAACAGAGCTACTATGCAAATAATCTATTCTGTATTCTAACTAACAGCAATACTGTGCTAGCCTGGACAAGACATCATGTACAGCAGAGTTTCTTTTTAATTTTTTATCCTTTTTTTTGTGCAGTGGAGCAACACCATTTACAATGGTAACGACAAAAGATATCTTCCTGCCTAAAAATCCGACATTCAAGAATATAAACACATAGCCACCTTTTCTAGGCTAGTGTTTGTCTTTCCTTTATTTATTTACATAATGACATCCTTTTTACATATTTTTAGTCGCAAGTCATTGCAGTGATATTAAGTGCTCTTCAATGAGAGCAATAAATCTACTTGTATTATGCTCTCCTAGCAAGTTTGTACAGTGATACCTGCATATGCAGATTCATACCGCAGACATTATCTTCTATCTGTAAGTTTTATGAAATTACTTATCTGTAACACCTGAGTCAGATCAAAGACCCCAAACAAGACGAGCCATCTGCACCGTGCCTTACACAATGTAATAACCTTAAAACATCAAATCAGTATATTTCATGCCTAGAATTTTAATGCTGTTCTCTGGATACCTGGCTTGTGCTGGAAGAAAAGATCATACCGAAGAACAAATGCAATCTAAGGCAATATTTAAAGATTAGATTATCCTTCATTGCAAATAGCTCATTTGTTCACTATCACATTGCTTTATTCTTGTTTTGCCTCCTTATACCATGAAAATGCTGAATATTCAGTTTAGATTCCCCAGCAGCTTTTTATTTTAGTCTAAAAACATTTACCTAACACATCCTTAACAAGCAAAGTGAAGAAAATTCAGCCATCTGTCTCTACATTACAATAACAGTTATGGAAGTGTAGATTATTCTATACAGCAAGAAATTCAATGCTAGGAATTCTTATACTTCAAGCACTCTGTGCTCACGTCAGATTTGTATATAAGAAAAGAATGTTGAACACTAATGTACACAGAAACAATGATTTATAAGCAAACACAAGACAAAATATTTTAAAGATATGAAATGCATTCAATATTGCAATCATGCTATATGTCCATGCTTCGAACTCAGGAAAAAAAAATAAAATTATCTGTGCTATTATTTTTCTTATCTCCAGCACTTCACTAGTTCTAAATTATCACTGAAAATGCTTAAAATGACTTGCTGGAAGGAAACACAATAGAGAGAGAGATGTGAATCCTTACCTGGGAAACCCCCTTGTACCATTGCTGTACCAGCACGTACTTCAAGGGCTCTGCATTCCTGACAAATCCAGCGCTGTGAGCAGCTCAAATCCTCACCAGACACAGCCCCAGCACTCGTCTTTCTTCTGACGACCTTGGGCCTATTTTCCCTGAGATTTTTTCTCTCCTTAAGGGCAAACCGTCTGTCTGTTTCTATTACGAGATGCCATCAATTATATTAATTTTGAGCTACCCACGAGCTCCTGGTTCCATCTGGCAGCCTGGGGAAGGATGCAGGAGGAGATCTCTGGTTTCCCACGTCTGACCCACCAATACTGCTCGTGCACCGGCTGCCTCTGCCAGCATCCCAATGACATCCCTGTCCCCAAACACGAGTCACCTCCGACGTTTCTTTATATCCCTGTCACCTGCAGGTACAGTCGTGCTTAATGACCCACCGCATGGCAAAGCAGCAGTTAATAGACATTATCTATCCAAGCATCCTTTTCATGCAAGCTCCAGGGGTTAAAGATTAATCTCTCTTAGTCAAACGGCTTCATTAAATACGTTATTTTCCAACGCTGCAAATCTTGCAGTTTCCCAACACTGATATGTGTTCATGGCACGGGGTTTGGCTGCAGTTTTTAATGTCAGAAAACAAAACCAATCTGTCATTATCAGCACAAGAAATATTCAAACTTCATCATAACTCGTATTTTGCTGAAACCCAAATCAAGCAATATTAGTTTCACCGCAATGAGTGCTGAACTGAAGCATTGAAAAGACTCAAAATCCATCATTTAGTAATTACAAAAGCAAACATAAAAATCTCTCTTTAAATTTATAAACACAATTTGTTATTTTGGGAAGTCCTTACTAATTCTCTATTCCAAACACTACATTTAAAACAACTCAAAACACTCAGTTATTTTGTTAATACCATCAATTTGTTCATTTTTAAAGTTCATTGTCCTTTCTTTACAATATGTATCACAGCACACACAAAGCCATCTGTTCAGCGCATTATGTATAAGCACACAGTAAAACATACGAGAAGCCCCAGCTGCGATTTTATTATTAATTCATCAAAAATGTAATTTCCTTTTGCAATACTTCATCAGATGATGAGAACTGTGATTCACAAACAGAGTACAAAACCCTCAGCCCAATACCAAAAACCCAAACTAAACCACAACCTCAAACTACGACAACACCAACATCGTGATCTATCCTCACGTAGCACAAGGGCTGGCGAGTCTGCCCGGCACATACAGCCCTTCTGGATCTGATATTCGTCCTGGTTTCAAAACTTACATGTTTTAGGTAATTAGGGGTCAGGACAAGAATGGCAAAAGAAGATTAGCAGTACAGAGTCATATTAAAGAGATATTAACGCGGAGCTAAAAACTGAAAGTCACTGCTCTGTTCATCTAATCCCAGCTCTTGCATGAGCTTTGGAAATCCACCGTACTAAATATACTCATTACTATATTTCAGAAAATTAAATATTGAAATAGCTATTTTTTCAATATTTTATTTTCATAAAGCTTGGAGCATTTTTCCAGGCTACATGTAACTCTTTGAACATCATCTGGATTTGCTGTTGCTTGTAGTGACATCTATTGGAGAGGTGGCGTTTGGCTACACAAGCTGCCTCACCTGAAATCACTGCGTTGGGGCGTCCCCCGCCCCCCCCAAAAAAATTTCAGAACTGTTTCTCATTTGTTTTAGCACAGCTTTGCACAAAATAGACTCTATAAACAGTCAGATCCTCAAGAATTATATTGATTCACCAGTGGTTTTGGTTTCACTCAGTCATTGTTAATAATTCTGGCATTTTTCCAAAGCGTCAATGATTATTTTCCCATCTTTGCCCACAGCAGAGCTTCTGGAGCTCCTGGTTTTGCACACCCCATATACCTGACGTCTCACTGAACTCTATGCCTTTTTTTTTTAAATCTTTTGTTTTTAGGAAAGCCACCATCCCCTCACATTACGTACAGATATCAGTAACACTATGGAAGCTATGGAAACCTCCGGTACTGCCCAAGCGCTTTCCAACCCCAACCCAACCCAACCTGGACGGGGGGATTTGCACCCTACACAGACTTATCACAATGTTGAACGCAAAGTTGAAACACTGGAAAAAGTTTTTAAATCTCTTGGTTTGCTAGAGAAACCACCACTCCTCAAAAAGCATTTTAGGAAGATAAATCATTTTGCTTTCTTAGAGCTTCATTGATTTCTACATTATCTAGAGACGAAATAAAAGGAAGGGGCATCATTATCCCCCTATTAGATACGGTTAAATATCCTTGCAGACAGGAAGTCTGAGCATAGCAGTATCTAGTCCATTATCTTAGCCACCTTTCACCAATTTTTTATTATCTATTTTTATTATTTTAAACTTATTTGAAACCAACCAGATCAATCTCAGTCAACTAACTAGACAAAAGATGTGATTAAAAAATATAATATCAATTGAAATTAAGGATTCTAACTTCTTTCAACAGTTGTCTTCTTAGTTTTCTTATAATGGTTTTCAAGGCTTTTCCTATCTAGCTTATGATTGCTGCAACTCAACCACTAAAGTAGATCTAAATTGTGCACTTCTGAATGCCCCAAGGAAAACCTTCCAAAACATTCCATTACAAACTACTCTGGCCGTCCATTTCCTCGGCTTCTTTTGACTCATAGCCCCTCATTACAGCAATCACCACATCGGGGTGTGCATCAGTCGATTGGCATATTCTCTTGTTTTGATTTTTAAAAATTAAAAATCTTATTCAAAACCTGATGTTTTTAAGGTTTGGGAAGCCTAAAAAACCTTCTAATGGACAATGACCTCCTCCAAAATAAGCTTTGCCGTGGAGGAAATGTTTCCAGCACGGGGATGAAGAACTCCAAACCCATGTTGTATTATAACATTTTCAGGTCTGTAAGATGAAGCATTTCGAAGGCTCCTTTTTTGCGGCAGGATGGACACACTGCAAGTTTTACAAAACTATTTTAAAGCGTAAACTGAAAGCCTTAAAAGAGCAAAGCCAAAGCAAAGAGTAAACAAAATCCACATCGCACAGGGTTAGAGTTGAATAACGATAAAGATTTGAGAGCACCACTAGAAGAAATAACACAAGAGGGAATGCTAATATCAACTTGCCTTCAAAATCTAGCAAAACTCCTAAGAATTTAAAAAAATAATATTGGAAGTAATGATGGCTCAAATGAAACTGAAATATAAAGAGAAGCAGGCTGGAAATTCAGGGTCTTGGGTGCAAGAAGATACATTTGATAAAAAAACCACCTAGAATTTCTTTAAACTTTTTAAACCACGGAAACATGGATATCTGGAGTTTCTCTAAACCAAGAGCTACCTAGTAGTTCTATTCCCAACAAGGACTCACCCTATTTGGATCAAAAACAACCTTTGAAAAGGGAGAACATCCACAAGAAATGCCTGTTACAAGTTGTCAGCGATGAAAGCTACAGTTGCAGTGGTGGAAAAGCAGAAATAAAAGGCAGCAGTGCCAAAAGGCCAGTGGATTTAGAGTCCACAGGGAAAATTCAATCAATACTAAAAGGTTATTCAGCCACTTTAAGGGGAAAACAGACAAAACACAGAGACTGCGAGGCAGTATGGATGGGACAGAAAGGAAAGAAAAATTCTCTAAGTATGGCAGGAATACTAACAATGCTTTGCTATCATTTTCAGTATAAGGAGTGATGAAGGACACAGAGACAAAAGATGAGAGCATGGGTCGAAAGAAGTGACAAACGAGGAGAAAAAAGGTCAAATGGAGCAAGTAAAGTATTTCGGGAGTATGAAAGAAATTGATGAGCAAGTTCATGACACTGCAGCTGTATTAATAAAAATGCTAAAAAATAAAATAAAATCCATCAGGAGCACAAGCAGAGGACAGATTTAGCAGCTGTCCCACCTCAGAATGCTCGCTAAGGCTTCCATGCTACTGGCACAGATTGAGAGCTACAGGAAATAAATGAAAGAAGGAAAAGCTACAATGCGAATTTACCTGTGCTGACACCACTTCTTCCTTTTAAGATAAGTTATCTTCTGAATAAGGAAGACAATAAATCTAGTTCACCTGTTCACTGAAGCTCAGAAAATTTTTAGTTAAGGTTACAAAGGCAGTAGACTTAGTAGGATAAGTGGGTAAGGAATAGACCAATAAAAACACGTAAATGGATGATGTTAAAAAGGCAAGTACTGGCCTGTGCTGGGATTTCTGGGAAAGGTGGTCAAGAATCAGGACAGAAGTTATGAACATCACACAGTTCACAAAAACAAGACTGTACTGGAATTTACAGAGAACTTTGTTTTTCAAGTGATCACAGAAAAGAGACTCCGCAAAAGCCCATTCCACAGCTGCCAAGACGCTTAATATCATTAAGTACAGGAAGATCATTTCTAACATGCTTTCTGCTTCAAGGGTTGAGGTACAAACTTAGTTTCAGCTCCTTTAGCCTGTTTGTTATTTTAAAGAAACAGAATGAGGTGGTGAAGAATCAAAGGGAAAATGTATATCTTGGTTTTCCAAGATTCCCAGGAAAGATGGTTATTGCAAATCATTCGAGTTAGTAAAAAGGGCAGAGAGAAGGAGATTTATCTGAATAGATCTGCTTGTTGCTGTCAAATCTGGTAGGATTGATGAATTTAATATCAGAAGTAGCTTTACCTTTTCAGCTATTCGACTCAGCTGGCAATACCATTAGGGACAGCTAAAAAACAACCAAGCCCATCAATAAGAAATTATTTCTGAGCAAAGTATTAACATAGGTCTAGCATGCACTCAGATTGAGGCATCTCCTAATCAGATAACTCAGGTGTCAGGCTACTTATTCTTTAACTGAGAATTATAACTTTAATAACAAGCTGAAATCAGCTTGCTACAATTGCAGGTTTACAGAATTATTTTGGAAGCTCAAGATATATTCAAATCCAACATCCACAGTCTGCAGTCAAACACTCCTCCTGACCACCACTCCCCTCAAAGATACTGAGAAACCTTCTTGAAGTAACCACGTGGCATATTGCAAACAGATGAGATGACAAACTCAGTACAGGGATGTTCTGGAAAAATCTCAGTTGATTTGAGAACTCGCAGATTTCCCTTAAAGCCACAGAGGCAGAATGGAACACCCTGTTCCACGGCCCAAATTACTGTCTCCATGAGAACAACCTTCCAAAATCCTTCTTGTCTCCACCAAAGCAGCCCTAAAAGTGACAAACCAACCAAACTCATTATTATCTGGGCTACAATGGCCCATAATTGTCAAGGAAATCAGCAAGAGCAGCTGGAAGAGCTCTCCCACCAGCAGGTCCCAAGTTCTGGGCTTCCATACCGAATGGGAGCCATGGTGACTTCATGGCCAAAAGCTACGTAGGCATCTCTCTGGTTTGGCTTGCCCATCACCAGGGCACACAAAAACCTCCTCAAGACAAAAGATTATGAGAAAAATCACTGTAGCAAAAAAAACCAAACAAACACACACACCAAACTCAAAACAAACCCCAACAAAACCCCCAAGTCTATGCTGGTTTAGTACACGAGAGTGTAAGGAGAAAAAAAAATAAAAGGTAACTAATTTCAGAAAATAATTTAGGACTTCTAACTGGAATTTTAATATTCTTAAGTATTTTATTGAAAGATAAACTATGGATAATAATATTCCATTTATCCAAAGTTGCCATTAACAAGGCAGTATACTGGAATCTAAGTCTTGCTGCCAGAAGCTCTCAAGTTGCACCACATCCTGCTCTTTAGGTCCCTACTCTTCTACAAAGCGCATATCGTTGTAATTTACTGCAAAACCAAGAACTCGACAACTGCAGAACCTTTCCCATAAGAGATGCTACAAAGAAAGGGGGATCCTTTCTCCAGTAGGGTACCGAAACAATAAATGGGCAGATTTTGCTATTTAAAAGAAAATGGTTTGCTCAAACAGCACTGTCTGAAATCAACTGCAGGCTTTTCTGGACAATACACCAGTGGTTCTCAACCTACAGCTGCTCAACTACCCCTGCAACTACCTCAGTAAAGCACAACATCCGCCTTTCACTGCTGACAGTGCTGCCAAAGCAAGTCCTCTACACATTGCTTAGACAGTTTTAGACTGAAAATAAACAGCCTTCCTACGGGCCTTCAGAAGAAAAGAGCCATAGGAGCCTGGCTGGGAAGAGAAGACTACGTAAAAGTCACAAATTAGCTGCCCTTGGTAAGAGCAAGGTTGAGGATTAGACGTTATTGCCACACTGAGCACTGCTTCCCATAATACAAGCAATAAACAGCAGATATGCTCATCACAATCTGATTGTGTTCCATAAATGTAATCTGATGCAAGGATTGTGGCACTACTCACTCTCTGCACAAGCATCCTCATCCTCCTCTTCATCCGTGGCAGCCTCCTCTGCGTGTGGTCTTTCCAGCGCTCTATAAGGAGGTGGCAGTTTCATTGGAGGGGGAGCCCCATATTTCCTCTAACAGATTCAAAGAGAAATAGTTACGTGTTTTGTAACCTCCATGCACAAGAAAAAAAAAATCCTATTGTTTACTGCACTGTGTGTACATTCACAGCACCAAATTGCAATGCTAAATTTGCAGCATAGGCTTTTCATGAAAGATATCGGAACAAGAAGTGACACTGAACATCAAAAATGGAAATACAATTGTGCATGCACATTTACTTGTTGACGAAATACATTTGTATCACCATAAGCATGAAAGAGTGAACATTAATCAAGGGTTAAAATTAAACCTTCACTTATACCCCATTTCTCATTAGAGACAACATCAAAATTGCCTGGTACTGACAACAGTCAAACTTTTATATACAAAATAAGAACTCAATCATCTTAGTGCATCTACAAATATTTAAGCATAACAATTCATCTGTATTTTGGCTTAAATTTAGAAGATATTTTGAATTATAACTTACAATAAAATTCTATTACCTCACATAAATACAGGCAGCTCCTATAATGATGCATATAGCGGCGCATAGCAGGAATAAAGAATAGGCTCTGAATATAATGAAAACAGGCGCTTGTTCGTCCAAGCAACTGCTTTTATAGCTCCAGGTAACTGGATCATGCCTCAGTTTGCTACGTGATTCCACTACATTACGTTCAACTGTAACCCATGCAACCCCACTACTAATAGCAGGATGCACTTTAGAAAGGGAACACCGAGTACCATGTGCCATTAGAGCAACCAGAATGCCCGTAATTAATTTCTTCTATAGCTGGGAAATACGACTCAATACCCAAACATCAAAAACCCAGAATAAATTTTTTCACTGTGTACAATGAAAGCTGAACCTGCATATGGATCTCTAAAATCCTGAGCCTAAATTTGTGTAGAATAGTCTAACTAGCACACTGCAGTGCAAGCTATAATATGTCAAAAATTTTGTGAGATAAGAGATGCATCATCCCATCCATTTAAAAAGCATTACAGGGAAGTGCTGCATTGAAGACAGCATAACAATAATAAATAAAATTAATTGAATCCAATAGGAGTAAGAGTGAATAATAGTAAGAGTGTATAACAAGAGCACTTGGAAACATGACAGCTGTTTCCCCATAGGATATAGTACGTTACACCAAATACGCCTCCCACTCTTTTCTTGCCATCAGCACAGGTAGAACTGTGCAAAATGCAGAAGATGCAGGAGGCGCAAGAGGCCTCACGTTCTGCATTATTGAGCAGGTACTGACAGAAAGCCCACTTTCAGCTGCCTATGACAAATTAGTATAATTCAGTAATAACTCATAGTCTAAATGTTGACCCTTTGGCTTTTCAAGACCTTAAACATTTGTTAGAAAGTCTGTATGAAATTACAGGAGACACGTAAGCTTATCCAGCAGTTTGCTATGGCTCAGGACAAGCTTCTCTTGTCCCTCTTGACCCACTGAAAACCCAGATGAGGGAATTGTGCTGGAGTAACTCTACATTACACCATGTTTTCCTATTAAACCAGCTCTATCCAGCAGAGGCAGAAGCACAGATTGCAGAGCCAACCAGCAAAAGAACATCAATATCTGGTTTGCCCTCAAGAAGCTCAATTGTTTTAAGTGGTTTTATATGAATTGCTTCAAGTGATCATTTTTAAACAAAACAGATCAATAGGAGAGGATAAACACCAACAAATCAGAGAAAACTTTCAGTATTGAAAAGATAATTCATCATCCAGGAACAGGCAGATTTTCCAGCTGGATGTGGCTCCTTTCAAACCAAAGTCCTTTGAGATACTTTGAAGACTGGACGAGAAATATCATCGATTCCCCATAGGGATGCAGACTAATAATCCACTAATAGCAACTCTTCCCAACTCGGAGATTCCCCTCCTGCAGCACAGCATGACTGCTTTGTGAATCGACGTTCAAAGCTAAAAAAGAGCTACATATTTATGCAGGGAAGCTCTTCTATATTCCTCCCACCAGTTTACAGCACCGATAGATGAAAAAGGTTTGAGAGAGATGAGGCTGCCTCTTTAACCTCCCAACGCTGTACAATGCAACACGCTGGAGTCCTAGAGATTAAAGGCAGCACATTGCAAGAGGATGAGGGCTTTTGAGATTAGAAATATAGATAACAAAACCAAGAAACGGGGATTGTAACTGCTTCATTGTAAGTATTATCCGCTGGCATGAAAGTGTCAAGGTTTGATTGCGAGGTGACAATAAAACCGTGGCAGATGTATTGTTAACCCCCTCTCGCCCCTCTTCCCCCTTTAGCCCCTCCCTCTCCCCCCTTCCCACTAAGGACAGGCGATTGGGAGGAAAAGAAGGACAGAGAGAAGAGAGTTGGAAAAATTAAAAATGTTTTACTAATGCTACTAATAGAAATAGAGAAAAAAAATACAAAAATATACAAAACCAATCTTGAAAGTCCCGGCAACTGCTCCGGCAGATGTGGGGCTGGCACCCAAAGTCCTGGACTGGACTCTGCAGCCAACCGGAGCTGGATTCACTCTGTCACTGGGTCTCAGTTGGCAGGGACAACTCGCAAGGTCCTCTCCCAATGTCGGCCATAAGGAAAAGGGACGAGATCCTCGTGATCTCCCACTTTTATATGAAGTATGACGTGAATGGGATGGAATACTTTAGTTGGTCAATTTTTCAGTTCACCTCCTGCTTGCACATCTCACGGGATGCATCATTATCAATGACCTTGCATTCCATTGCTATGTCTACCAAAACATGTACCTAACTTTCAGGAAAACTGCAGTTAGTAAGACGACTTTAGCTGACAGGGAAATTCACTAAAAGAGAAACTTGTTTTTAACAAAACCAGGACAGAAAGCATGACTTCAACACCTCGGTTTTTTTGGATAACTGAGCCTCGTAGCTTCTGCATCTGACAGGATCTGAAAGGAGTCTCACCAGAACTTGTGGAGGCAAGAGGGACCTTCTCAGTTATCCACCACATGCCAGAGTACCGAGTAGGATCAAATGAAAAGCTCGTCGTATCTGTAGTTGGCATGTTAAACTGCACAGGGCAAAAGTTATTGCCTACGCTAATTTTGTCTCTGCTCCTTCAGTCTTGACGCCCTTCAAGTACCTGAGCTAGACCCATCAGTCAGCGCAGTTCCCTCAGGAAAACACCAAGGCCATTAGAGCAATCTGGCTGGGAACAAGAAATTAAATTTTTCCCTTATTGCAACAATTAAAACAAATCCACTGGTGTAGACCAAACAGATTTTTTTTTTCCCCTCTTCCAAATCTGCTGCGAAGTTGTTTGAAAGTTCCTGTGCAGTAATTGCTTCACAATTAGCTGGCCAGCTACAGATCACTCAGTCATTTCCTTCTCTTACACAGCAATGGGAAATGTAGGAGACTTAGGAGATTTAATTATCTTATAACATGATTTTGCTGAATTTCAGCCAGCCTCACATTAAGGATGTTATTTGTGTACATGTTATTATTTCTCTCTTTCTACTGGACAAAGAGAATCAATTTGCCTCCACATGGAGCAAAGCAGGTACTTCCAGAAAGATGCCAGCAAAGAGCTGCAATAAATACAGGGTTTCAGCATCCGGGGGAGACCTGCAGGACATTTGTCAGAAATCGGCCTTGTATTTGGCAGATAATTGGCAAAAATTACTTGAATCAAAGATGTTTCAACAAAACAATTCAAATTTCATTTTAGACTTCAGTAGGGGCTTATCATAGAGCTATAATGCATGCTATTATAAAATTTGATTTAGTAAAACTTGGGTATAGCACTGAATGGAATAAATACCTTTTCACTCTTATTTTCTTTGCCTGCATTCTGATCATTGCTGACTTTGATTCCCTTGGGCTGTACGGCAGAAACCACCTGAAAAACAATGCATATATTACACACATTAGAAAGAGCATTACAGCCGCAAAACAAAAATCCAAAATTAAATAATGATGACAATAAAGGTACCCAGTGCACTCTGCATTTTGCCCCATGCAGAAGGGCATTGCAGTGCCATCTTTAAATTACAATCTTTTACTGAATTTACTAACATACTCTACTTTTTTTCATGCTCACTGTTTGATAACTAGCTCCATCTCTTCATTAAATTAAACATTACTCTGAAGTCAACAATACAGATGTACATATTTGATAGAGTCCAAACTATGGACTCCTGTAGCGTCAGTTCTTACTTATTCAGATGAAAACCTGCATCCATGCACACAGACACCTTATAAAAGGTGGCGTGTTTAGCCTCCACATAACATTCCTCCTTGCTGTTCTGTGTTATTTCAAGGGGAAACTTTATGGCACTTTAATTACAGCTGGTGGCAGGCACATGGTTTCAGCTCAGAGTAAGAAGTACCCAAAATGTGATAAGCAAAGAGCCTCGTGTCTGGTCACAAGACCAGGCTGTATCAGAGGAAATGGCTGTTCCTGGGCCCCTTCCTCAGTCGTCTTCTACTATTTCACAATACGTACTGCTGAAAGTCTGCGAATGTCCAGTTTCCTACAGCCTGTAGTTCAAATAACTCTCACGTCAAGTTATCTGGCTTGCCCTTCACCTCTCCAGCTTGACTAGGAAAGTGAAGTTCAGAGATGCAGCTGAACACTCGAATGTTCTGACAGTTTATTTGGATTTTCTGTGAAAAGCTGACACAGAAAGGGAGCCAATTCAATTACCATCACTGCGATTTTTGCCATCGCTGCTTGAGCACCTTCCCAGCTTAGGTAGTTAAAGTCTTAATAGATTTTGAAAGGCTCCCTGGAGCATTGGAAAAAATAATGGACATAGTTGTGCCAGATTTGGCTACAGTTGTCAAAAGGTCTCCTCAGGTCTACTAATCCACCAAAATTCCCAATTAACTTCTCAGATTATGGCAAAAGTAGATAGAAGTCTTGGGTTTTTTTGCATATACTTCAAGGCAGGCAGAATTGTATGTATTTTCTTACTAAGACATTAAAAGGTTTCTTGCCTTGGCCTCGAAGATAAGGATGCCTAAATCTCTTGAAGTTTAACTTGCTCCCAGGTAACTACTTCAGGTCCCTTTGACACATTTTACACAGAGCTGCTAGTGTGAATCTGACTAATTTTAATTAAACTTTTGTTCATTTGCATCACAGACTATATTTATTATGAAATACGAACAAATTAAACTACACAGGGCCAGATTCAATCAGACGGGTGGGAGAACTGAATTAACACCTAGCCAACAGATTTACATCTACTCTATTTACATCAGAGAAACAAGGTTTCTAATCAGGCCAGACAAGTAATCAATCATGTGGTCTATTAGCAGAAACTCTGACAAAAAGGATGGACACGAAACTGTATGGAAATTGCTGAAAGAAATGTAGCCAAGTTTAAAATAAGATGCACATTACACATTTATTAAGTTTTGGAATAAAAATAGAAATAAACTTACTTTTGGTATGTTAGACAAACCCTGAACCACAAACACAACAGGATTTCCTGCATTCTTGATGGCTTCTACTGCTTCCTCGTGTGTGGCGTTTTGAAGGTCCACTCCAGAAACCTACCAAACAATGTTAATTTTTATTAGGTAGCTCCTTTTGGCACAGAGTCATTACAAGAGATCACACACATTCACCGAAGATTAGCGTAGCTGAGGAAGGTACCACAAGCAGTCAAGAGAAATTATTTTTAAAGTATATTTCCATGACGGTTTACAGAAAAGTATATTACTTGTCATTCATAATTAAAAGATGGCCATATGTTTCCCAAAGCAATTCTTCTAGATAAAAACATAAGGAATAAGATTGTCAGAGAAAGCAAGATATAATGGTAGCTATAACACAACTCTTTAAGATTTTACCTGTTGGTGAACTAAACCTGATTTGAAACAATTCTTCAAAACATCACACACAATCCTAAAGCACATCCAAGAAGAGCACTATCAGCTGGGGAACCAGATTCAGAAGTATCCATTCAGAGAAAAATGATTAAAAAAAAAATCAACACAGGGCCAGAGATGAGAGCCAGGAACAGCATTGTACCCTGCACCACCTGCCACAATCAGGCATTTCCCCCAAACAGTGGTTAATCAGACTGTTAACTACTCCAAATTAATACACAGAAAATAACAGCCCAAATTTCAGTATGAAGTTCTATATATTATAGCTTATGCTTCTAAAGGTACGGTATAACTTATTATTCCTTTCTATGAGAAGGCATTTTTTTTTTTCCATTTCCCCATGGTATCTGAAGGCCTATTTTTTCTTAAACAGAGAGGAAAATGTTACGAGCTCCATAGTTGGATCTTAAAAAAAGAAAGGATGACACCAAGAGTTTCTTTTGATTTTCAAAACACAGTGTCAACCATACTGCATGAAGTGGTGGTGGTATTTTGTCCCTCTCCCCTCCCAAAGCTGTCTGAGTCCATCTTTATTTTTTAAAATGAAAAGGTAGGTTTATCTGCATTTACCTCAATTATTTTATCTCCAGTTTTTAAAGCCTTTGTTCTTCCTGCTGGGCTGTCTTCCAAAACTTGTTTGATAAAGATCCCTTTAAGTTCTTCTCCATTCTTCAGGCGCTTTATGACAGTTTGTCCACCAACAATACTGATTCCGAGAGACACGTGAGGGTCTCTAAAGATCTCCACACTGAAAAAAATACATGTGATAGTTTAACAGCTTGAAATGGTTTTTTAAACTATAAATGTAAAGCCTTAAAAAACTGTAAGCTTCTGATCTTTGAAGAAGATTTAACAGAAAAAAGGGATAAAGCCAGAAGCCTAAAAGTGTTCTCAAAAGAGGTGGCTTTTTACCTCAAGGAGACCTCACCCAACAAAAAGAACAAAATTCTGCTGCCAACCCCTGCCCACTGCCTTTCCAATAGGCTTTTATTTCAGAGAAGGCAAGGGGAAAACAGGCAGTAAACACCTATCCTCTTTCAGTATGAGCAAACTGTCTGCAAATGGCAAATACTGCAAGTTGCATGCTAGAGAAATAATAAAACAAAACGTCATACAACTTTCTGAACACTGATTTCAGTGTATCAGTTGCATATTAATCAGCAGAAGCAGAAATATTCTGACCATATTTTACTTAAGACCATAAAAACAAATCACCCAAAAATGTTAACAATACAATGAGGATGTGGCTGAAACTTGGCGTGGCAATTTGGAATTCTGCCATGAAGTTTAGCAGAGAAGCCATGGAAAAGGAGAGAGCAGCACTACGTGCATTGTTCACACCTAATAGTTATTAAATGAGCAAGAACTTGTAGGTCATCCACAACGTAAACCCACCAAGCTCTCCCAAGTCAGCTGTATAAATAGAAGGCATAATTCTGTTGAACATCTGTTAAAAATTCACTGTATCTAAGAAAGCCCAAAGTAGACAAGTACCTTAAAATTATTGGCAGAGGAGGGGAGGAAAAAAACCCATGAGAACTAATTGGGCTTACAGAAAAAACGACAGAAGGTAAATGTGAAGAAATAAGGTAATCATATGAACATACGTCCGTGGTGGTCCCCAGTGGCTGAAGTTTGGAGTTTCTTCTCCTTCTCCTTCTTCTCTCTCAGGTAATTCACTAATTGGGGGCAGAAGGAGGGGAGGAATGAAAAATAAAAAAGGCATCACCCGTGCTAGGTCGCAATTCCTCGCATATTTTGTATCTGGCAGTGAGACAGCAACGCCTTCCCACACTGTCCAGTCTAAACCAAATGTGCAGAGTCAACAGACTAGACAGGAATTTCTCTATTTAGGTTTAAACTTACTTAAGGAATGCTCCAGAAATAAACATGATGGGCAGACTGAATTTATAAGCTGCTCTGTGATACACAAATCTGCGCTGCATTTACTCACTCGAAATGACTATTGAAGGAATTAACATTCACTTTCTGATGAATATGCTGTGATTCTTATAGAGGAACATAAACACGATAAAACCAGTCTAGCTGACCAGAAAGCAGATCGTGACGCAAGTTCCAAAAGGAAGAATGAAGGAAAGGGAAAACCCTGAGGACAGAGCTGTGCTAAGGAGAGAAGGGGAGAGTTCCTGAAGCAATAACAGCCAACGCTGTTGGTAAAGGTTACATCCCTTTCCTCCAGGCCACATCCAAACTCCCCTCACTGTGGAGTAAGTGAAGCAGGAGGCAAAGCCATTTGCGGTTTTCTGTCCCAGCACTCAGGGGAGGAAAAGTAGGAAGTAAAGGCTCAATAAGGTTCTAAAGCAAAAATCAGCTCCTTGGGTGAAAGTCATAGAACTGGCCATCTCTGTATGTCTTACTCTTTCACACAGAGTTTAATGATTAGTCAGCTAAGTGAGAAGACAGTCAAGATAATTAATTGAAAATCTTCCAAAACCCGAAATCTTTCCATACCTGCACAACATTGTTCTAGGCTGAGCTAAGGTGGTTACTCTCCCAGATTCCATGCTCTTGGAAAATACATCATCCTCCCCTTTGAATTCTTCCTTTTCAACAGCTTCCAGATCAACAGCAAGCCCGGGTCCTTTAGAGTCAATCCAAAGCTTTGTACCTGAAGAAGAAAAGGTGTAGACTTGAACTTCTGCTTCCTCTGTCCCTGCACCTACCAGTCATCACCCTTGGAAACAAACCCCTTAGCTCACCATGTTCGAAATGTGGATGTTGTGTGATGATCAAGAGCCTTAGAGATGCAGAACATTAATTTTTGACAGAAATTTAAACCGCACTAATCATTTTCTCATAGCACCTTGCTTCTGAGGTACACCCAGCCAAGTCATAACAGGAAACACTGAATCTTTGTGGAACTGAGACATGCTTAAGTATCACTTACATGACAGATGCTCCTCACAAAAGCACACGATTAGAACCAGTAAATCCATCCTTTGTGTTGGGAGAGTTGTTCAAAGCCCTGTTCCAGCACAGAACCCCAGCATGCTAGGGAAGACTGATATCATTTTGGTGACATAAGTGTCAACATGAATTAAACCACCAGAGCTGCTTGCAAGAGTTGTTCGCCTGCCCTGTAGCCTATGCAGTGTCTGCTGTACAAGATGAAGGCAACAAAGAAAGGAAACAACCCAACCTCCTTCCTCCTAACCACTGAGTGCTACCTCAGGCAGGTTGATAAATTTATTTCCCTGATGCTCTACCAAGTCCTAACCATCCAGCTCTGGCCATCTGACAAGGAGAAACTTTGCTCCTGAGGACATATTACAAAATCAAGATACGGGGCCATCACCTACCATAGAGTACACTTGCAAATTTTGGTTGTGGTAAACTTACTTCCACAGCCTGTCACTACTACTTTTTAAGTACAAAAATCTATAAAATCAGGAATAAAAAGTGGCAGAGAAAAATTCCTGACAGAAATTACAAACATGAGTCCTACTGTGAAGACAGCTACACAGAAGACAGTGACTCTCTACAGGCAGGGCAAAGCTGCACCCACTTTCGATACCTTTTGTGATTTGGAGGAAGAAGCAAGATCCTGAAACTGAAATCTATTCAAAGCAAGGCCATCTTGAGCCTGGAGAGTTCTTTATTTTAATATTTTATCATTTGAAAGAATTTGTGTTTTGGTATAAAATTTAAATCTGTAAATATGAAATTATATACAAAGAAAGAGTTCTTACAAACCTAAATCAAACTCTGTTTTTTCTTCTGATTGGGTAGGTTCAGTATCAAATATGGTTTTTTGGTAGCCACTCTGCGCTGTGGTTCCAGAAGATAGTGAACTAATACTAGCATTTTCTTCACACTTTGCAGAAGAGAAAAAAAAAGTAATTAAAGTTAGAAAGCAATGGTATCAACTTATAGAAGGGCACTTGACATGAACATTGATTTTTACAGCGAACATTCACATTTTCTCAACTACATTCTTATGTTTTCAGATAACTATGAAATACTAACTGCTCACTTATGTACTGTATTAAGAACAGGCTAAAAAAGGTCACATGCAATTGTAATATAAAGCAACCGTATCCTACTGCTTGTCTGTAATCCAGACACGAAGTTCTTCACTCTTGCTCATTTATTGTTTTTAAGTGACAAATGTGTAAATTTAATATTGTGCACGCTGGTATAAAACTGTCACTAGAAGCCGCATTTTAGCCTGTTTATGCACATAGTGCATTAGGGGACAGGCCAAACAAAACCTGAAATTCTCTGTGGCTGTGATATTAAATCCTTTTCCATTTCAGTTTTTTCATATATAAGCATACATCTCAGAAGCTGGTGCATGGAAGGCTGATATTACCATCTTTTGTTTGACAAATGAATGAACAAAGACTCAGAAGGAAAAAAATAATTCTCAGAATACTTGAGGAGGACATGTAAATAAGAGTTTTGCAATTTACCTGAAGCTCTGTCTCCTTCTACTCCTTCATCCACCACTATGCTTGCTACAATTGCTTCCTTCATATTATTTTTCACTCAACTGCACTATCATCTGGCTCAAGGAACTGATTTGAATTAAAAAATGAGGAAAAGAGGGAGCTTCTTTTACTGACATTGCTGCTGAAGCCCTTGGATTATTAGCATCATGAGCTAACATATTAGTTCAGCTTGCCAAAAAGAACTGATCCCACAAGTTAGAGATGGGAGAGATGACGCAAGGACAGGATTTCTGTAAATGCGCCAACCACAGTACTCATCTCACTCAAGCAGTTAAATATGCAGGCACTAGATAAACAAAATAACCTTCCAAAATGTACAAAAGGATAAACTGGTGTCTGTTGGAGGTACCCAGATCTCATCTAGTACTTAAAACACTAGAAAGTCTCCTGACAGAGTTGAGGTCTGGAATTTGCCTCAAGGCACAGTTCCCATGGTCAGGGTCCGGCATTCCTTACCATTTGGTCTTTACTGAATGGATGCTCCAGGGACTGGTTTGGACTTAAGTTAACACTGGATCTTAAGTCTTGTATTTCAGTAGCCTCGAGTTGTTTTGCCCATCGTTCTGTATGGAGGTTCGTCTCTGAAGTTGCTTTCTGTCCACTGTATTTCAGGAAATCTGAATCTTCTTCATACTCCTCATCCACCAGCATTTCCCGTTCTTCATCTATTTCTTCTGTTCTGGGTTTCAGAAATTCATGCATCTCCCAGGACTCCTTCTCATGCTCATTGTCCTCATTGCCATTTTGAGAAAGCTGAAATGATCTCCCCAAGTTCAAACATGGTTCATCAACAAGTTCTTCTTTAAAAGGTGTTTCATCTCTGAAACCCTGCATAAAACATTACAGGAATATAGATTTCACATTATGTTTCTTGCTAACTCTCTTAAAACTATGTTTTATGTTAGGCCCATATTAAAAGTACATCCTGATTTTTAAAGAGAATATCTTCTACCTTTTGCATTTTCTGAAAGAAAAAACTCTGACTTATTATTTTAACACTAAAATCAGACATTGCTTTTTTTTAATATAAAGAAATTTAAGTTGCACAGCTTAGATATTGCTGCAGCCATTCAGAATAGCTGATATGGACTGAAGGCAGGGAACGAGAATTATTAAATAACACTAAAGAAATCTACAGGATAAAGTATAAATCCAGCTCCAGAGTTGTCTGCTATCGTTTTATGAATGCACGTGTATTTCTTACAATACCATCAGCTAAATAAAAAAACCAGCCTAAGGATTTGCTTATGCAATGGTATCAGCTACAAAAAAATCAAAAGCCACACTAGTGTGTGTCTCCCTTGGGTATTCCATACAATAGTTTCACCTGGGGGAGGGGGAAAATGGATGACCCACATAAAAAAAAAAAAAGGACATAATTGACTGTTCATTATTTAATACTCTTACTGTTTTAAAGCTCTCTTCTTCAGGTCACCACGCATGTGTGCCCAAACCCGATCTTCAAGGCACCAAAACCCCGAGCCCTAAAACCAACCTACAGATTCAGGGCTCCCTCAATCAAAACGTTTTTCTTTCTGCTTCCTGCCCCTTCCTGGGCTCCCCAAGGCACTTCACCATTTCTGACCTTTAGTGTCAGAATCCTGTTTTCTTAGGCTTGGACAAATGCAGAGGAAAAGAAACCCGGAAGCTGTCAAAATGTTCACATAGTTCAAGCGAGAGGCAGGAGAAAAAACAAGAGACAGGCGAGAGCATAAGGAAACAATGCAATAATAGGAGCTGGCATGAAAGCAGAACATTAGCAATCCAGAAATGAGCACATTTTTCATAAGCATTAAACATTTCCTTAATCTATTTGACCTGTGTACCTCAATCTCAAAAAATACCCAGTCTGAAGAGATTCTAATTCTCTCCATTTCACTTCGCTTCTGCAGCATCGTTCTCCAAACACTTCTGCATGAGGCACCAACTTCATCGCTGTGTAAAACAGTCGACTTAGAACCACACAGTGATTTATTTGTGTTCTCTCTCCTGATACAGCACTTGGGTACGTACAAGCACAGGCTGCTGCACTGCAGTAGCAGCCGCTACCAATGGAACAGGGAATACTGCAAATATGACTGTGAACTCTACTGTTGTACATATAAAATCTTCACATGCCTTTTTTCTTTTCTTTTTTTTTTTTAAATTTTTATTTTAAAGTCAGCTTTGTCAGCACTATGCTAATGCATAAGAAGCGCGGATGCCATCATGACACACCACTCTTGGCTCTTATATGAGCAGGCACGGTAATAAATGGATGGAAATTTTATACTACTGCTCTAAGGTACTATCAATGCCGTCATACAGAGGGTAAAACAAAATACAAGCAAATACCTCTGTGTGGATTTTGTACAAATTGATCATTCCATTTTCTGTATTCAGCAGGACTTAAAGATAAAATACTTTATTTAAAAATACTTAATAGCATTAGGAGGCAGAGAAACAATCTGAGCTGGCACAGGAGTAATTGCTCTGCCAGGAACCCTCCCCATGCACCCAGAAAACAACAAACTCCATTTTACATCACGAAAATCCGTACATATCACATCCAAGCTACTTTCTACATAGTAAACCTACATCTACCCTGTAATATTGCTCCTTTTCTAATATACCATTTAGGCATTAAAGATGTTTGTGTCCAGAGACAGGTAGACATACTCAGCAACAAAAAAATCTAGAATTTATTTTTATTACTGTGTTGCAGTTCTGGATGATGCTTTATGTACTGTCTTTTCTGGTCTAAAAGGAATGTGTTTACCAGCATGAATTAATACAAATTTGCAAAGCACTTGAGAAGAGATGAAAATTCAAAAATATCCACATCTGTCACTCAACATAGGTCAGCATTGCAATATTATTGCCTATTACCCTGGTACCCAGATTCCTCACTATCTTTAGTGCCTCATCCTCTCACAACACATAGAATTATTTCTCAGAAAATAAGAGGAGAATTGAGGAAGAGAATAAAGAAATTACTCAAGACCACACAGAAAGTCTGTGAAGAGGAACAGATCTCCAGCTTGCCTTACACACTAGATGACATTTTTGTTTTGCATCTCTATAATAAAAGATGTTCTGCTCCCATACCTCACTTTCTTTGCAAAGCTGAACCAGCTATTAATGAATACATACGACTACTAATAATGTAGCATTCCTATTTCATATCCAACATAACCCAAGGTATTTTAATGACATAGTAAATTTGATAAGGAAGTCTGGGAAGCGCATCGGTAAGTGCTTTGCACATGCTCAGTGTTCGCAATACAGTTAATATACAATTAGCTGTTTGAGTCTTTTTCAGAGGAAACCAAGCGCAAAGTCTATCCGACATTTAAGTCTTATCTGAAGGACATACTACTTTTTTTACTTTAAAACATTTCCTATCTGTAGAAAGTTAAGCTGAACCAAAAGAGTAACTAAATACCTGTGGTGCTTCAAGTATTATTGAAAAATTCTCTATTGGTTCTGGAGACCCGGGGCTGGTTTTAACATTGCTGGAATCCATGCTGTGCATGTTGTTCTCCTCTTTGCTTTCAGCCTAAGAAAGGCAATCAAAAAGATGAGTCAGAAAAACAAAAACAACCCCACATTTTTCAATAAATTAAAAGGGAGAGGGAGAACCAGCCATTAGAAAAGAGATGGGAAAAAGTTACAAAATTCTAAAAAAGGAAAGTCATAAATGAAGAAGGCAAAGACAACAGCTTTTATTCTTTTAAGATATTAGTACAGATACAGTAAGAAAATACAGAGATGTGTAGGAAAGAAAGAGAAATACAAGGATATGAACAATGAAATATTGCTCTTTAGAAAAGGAAAGCAGACATTTAACAGCCTTCCCACATTCCTGTTTCACCACTCCTGTACCAGTTTGAATTACAAGCACTTTCTATTATATAGTGCTTTACCTTAATTAATTTTGCCTGGGTGCCCTTGATGAACAATACTGCAGTGTTCTCAAGTCAACTACTGTCTGTTCCAAAGCCCTGATTCTAGAAAAAGGAAATTCTACTTGAATTTACAGTCTTGACTTCAAGCAGATTAGGTTTCTTTGACGTCGGTGGAGCTCAAGCAAGCACTTAGCAGCGTCCCAGAGTTAAATGGACTTCAGCACGTATTTAACTGATGCGCTGAATTGCTCGAACCACGATACACTTCTGCCCAGGGCCACTGTGGGTACATTCACAGACACGGCTGTTGATTCCACATGGATGTTTTTCCAGGAGGAGCTAGAGGAAGCTGGTTTTCCAGCCAGACCTTTTGGACACGGAGCTGCCCATTCGCCAGCCATCCAGAATTTCTGGACATGTCGACGTGTGCGCACAGCAACTTAGTTGCTTTCCACATGCGTACATACTTCTACCTTGAATTTCTGCCCCCCCCATTCCAAATACAGCAGCCCAGTCTACACATCATAGAATCAAACAGAAAAAAACCCCACAACACGTTAAAGTGAGTCCTTACCACCAAAGGCTTGCAGATTCCAAGAGAAACTGTACCCGGGGGCACAGATTTCAACACTTCCACGGCCTCTGCTAAAGTGGCACTGTACAAATATTTCTCATTTACGAACACCAAGCGGTCCCCCGGCAAAAGCTCGCCCCCACGGTCAGCTACGCCACCTGCCACCAGAGAGCTGATCACAATGGCTGTTCTGCTTGGATCCAAGGGATCCTGGAAAAAAAAAAAAATTAAAAAAAGGCCAAAGCCCTCAGAAAGATGATATTTTAAGCATATAAAGAGCACTTTAGCGTGTTCATAATCTAATTCCACAGAACTGAAGCTTGCTGAGCTGTTCAAAAGGACCGGCTACTACTAGCACCAAGGCTTACAGTCAACAAAAAGAAAGGTTTGCAGTGGGAAGATATTCTGTCACTTGTCTAATCCATGAAGAAATGTAAAGATCTGGAAGCTGACTGATACCCTGCCTGCCCTCTCCTTCCACACACAGAACGGCCAGGCCAACCTGCACACGGAACAACACTGGCACCCTTCCACCAGCCTGCGACGTGCTGATCCTCCACAAAATAACCCTGCTGCTTCCCATCCGAGAGCTTCACGGCAGCCAAACTGGCCTTAGAAGAAATCATTGCAAGACTAGAAATTTAATTTAAAATATTATTAAAAAAAAAAATCAAACCCAAAACATTCGAGAAAAAGCAGTATATATTTGTCATATTACTGCTGTGTTCCTGCTTTGTCAAATCTGCGTGACAACTTACACAAGACATTTTCTCCACCCGCAAAGCTTCCTCAACAGGGAATACGCGGGACAGCAACAGAGGAGTAACTAAGATTACTGGTGAAGACAAAGAACACAGTGGTGCTGAGTACAAAGGAATACAAAGTAGAAAATGTTATACACATTGGAGAGGCTGTAAACTGATGCAAATATTTTCACTTCTTTTCTTCCCCCGGTATTGGCCTTTACATTGTGTTGTATACCATTTCTATCATGCATTCAGCCATTTAAAAATTCATCTTCAATCCAATGAAATGACTATAAGTTTTGTATAGCAGAAGAAAGATACACAAAACAAATTGGGAGGGAGTGTTTGGTTTTTTGTGGGTTTGTTTTTGTTTGGTTAGGGGTTTTTTGGTTTGGTTTGGTTGGGTTTTTTTAAGATTAGATTTAGCTTCTTTTCCCCTTGCTCAGGGCTCAAAGTTCAGAAATGCTCCTTGTACGCACTGGGTCTTCAAATGAATCATCATGTACTATTCTTCAGGACTTGCATCTTTTATTCAGGGCATGGGAGGGATAAAAACCAGGCAAAATACAAATCACAAAGACCACCATGAATTCAGCACCTCAGTGTTAATTTGAAAACAGAAATGCTTTTTTAACTCTCTATTTTTATATAACTACACATTGCTTTCCAGGGGAGCCCTTTTTTTTTTTAAAAAAAAAAAAGGTGTGTGCAAACATAGGAAGCAATGAACATAAAATCTGTAAAACAGCTGAAATTAGAGAACTGAAAACAGAGTTCAGCAGGAAGAGCCATGCTGAAGCTGAATTCAGGTAAACACATATTACTAATAATTCCCTCCAGTTCTACTGCTTAATCCTGCTATTTTCCCAAACACTGGGTATCTGCATTGTACGGAGAGGTTTCCTGGCGAGGATCACACCTCGATTATTGAATCGGGACACGCCGAGTGCTGCTCTGCCCGCAGAACCTGCACAGCACCAGGGTAACGGATTCCATTGACTTCAAATAGAAAAGCAAGTTATCCGCGTTCTGCACACACTTTGGAAGTGTTTAGAAACAAACCCAAATACAGGAAGTTCAGAAGAATAATCTGAAGGATTCCAAGACGTAAAAAAAAAAAAAAAAAAAAAAAAAAAAGCATTGCTTTCAGAGTGTTGAATTTTGTAAATGTAAAGTTCCTGCTGCCCTTTGTGCAGGGAGTCAGCTCTGCAAACCCTTGTGCTGCTGCCAGCCGACCAAAAGAACACACACCCCGCTGGACACAGACTTTGGAAATGGTTTTAATTTGGGGGTTTGCTCCAATGCAAAATGAAAACAACCTTTTTGACTCCTTTACACAACCAGACTGGTGTTGAGAGGGCTGTTTTCGAGCAAGGCAGGCAGCGATTGCATTAGCAAGGCTTTGCTAATAGAACTAAACCAGCAAGTTTTCCTGTCACGGGCTCATCTTGCCCCAGGAAGCAAAGTTTCTGCTGGTTCCCTAAATGGGTGAGCGCGCTCTCAGCAAAACTACACCTTTGCTGACACAATAGCTTTTATACTCTGACTTTTGCTGGCTTAGCTATATTGATTAAAAAAAAAAAAAAAAGAACAAAACCAAACCAGCGCTCGTCCTTACTGATGCAGATGAGCTGACAAAAATCTGCAAGTGAATGACTGGCCCAGTAATTATGGTGCTGGCTGAGAATGTGGGAGAACCAGGTTCAAATGCCTGCTCTGACCCAAAGCTGCTCTTTTTTTGGGTTTGAGATCAGAACCACTTAAGTAGGACATGGGAATCTCACCATTAGGTTCTTCTATGCAGATATTCAAGGTCGGCAGCCTAACTACCACATTTCTGATACAAACCAGTCCTGTTTAAACTGAAGCTTCAACCAAAATAAAAACATTTTTGCTTCAATAAATCATCATGTTTTGGTAAGAGATAGTTTAGCTGAAAAAGTGTTCCGACCAGCTCTAACCCTCATGCTAAAAATTAAATACTCACAGTCCCTGTGCAGGGCAAGGTCTGAGAGCAGTACGGTCACCACAGCTACTTTACAACATGCAGGAGCGTAAGCCACATATTGGAGCTGCTTCATGATGTGCAGCGGCAGAAAGAAAACCCCAAAAATCTTAAAGCGGCCCCGTTGATCAGGCAAATACTAACTAGGGGTTATCATTACACTGTGGTTTTCAAGCAGAGGGAGCTGTTGTACAGGAAGAGAAGAGCAACACGAACTGCAGCCAGAACGCGGGCAGCGCCGTAAAACCCCGAGTGTTTGTCACCAGTAGCTGTGAATCGCAACGCGATTGCTGCGAGGAATGCCACAAAAGCCCCAAGACACAAAGCTACCGAATTTCCAGGTGTAATCATTAATACCCATTCCCTATAATTTTACATGAAGGCGATTGCAGTGGCAGATTGCAGCGTGCTTTTCTTACCAAAAGGAACAATGTTTTTTTGTAAACCTTGCCTTAGGGTTTACGCTCCAACCCAAATGCACCCTAAAGAACAGTGTATGCTACAACAACCCAGCAAACCCTGAATTCACACTGCTATCTTGCAAGCGGTGACTGCCACTGGGCTGTGTGGGTTGTTGCTTTGTTTCTGAAGGGCAGCAGCCTGAAAAACAGATTCTTACCTCCTAAACTAACTACAAACCTCAAGTTCACTCCCACAGTGCCCTGACGGACTTCAGGGCCACCTCCACGCCAACGGAGCAGCTGGAGCTGTTCCAGGTTAAAAACCAGAGTAACTGTGGCTGCGTACCTACCATGGGGCTCTTGATTCAATCTACTTGGCTCACATTAAGCCAGATAGTGATTTTTTTTTTTTAGTCACTAGCAGTCAAAACCAGATTTCAGCCTCTGCCTTAAAGCGAAAGGCTCATTTACTCGGATGGAGTTTGCAGGCTGGGAAGAAGCCCCTTCCCCAAGGCCAGAGCTAAGACACAGTGGTAACGGCACTCGGCTGGAAGGCAGAAGTGACTCGACTTCCACAGAAATTATTACATGAGTTTGCATTACAGCAGCGGGAGCGTGCACAGGACAGCCTCGTGCAATTTGGTCATCTTAAAATGGGCACGAGCGGGGCTTTGTACATTTAAAGAGGAGCTTTTAACTTTGGCTTACTGAAGGATACCTTTGCATGAATTAATCATTTATGAGCAATGAGGAAAGGAATCAGACTGCAAAGTAAGGCTATCAGGAGACAAACCCTCTCAACTCACAAGTACTGACACAAATTCTTTCAAGAAAAAGAATTACACGTAAAGAAAAAATTGCCACTTGGATGAACGCTGAAGGTTGGCCACTGCTGCACAGCAGCCCAGGACACTGGCCTCCAGGTAACCCGGTGAGGAACTCGTATGTGGTAGTTGTTGTCTTCTCCTTTGTGCTTGAGCCAGCCAAAAAGTGTATGAACTTGTTTAAAATAGTCACAATTTATTCATACTTAGCACACCATATATTTAACTACGTTGAACCATAGGTTTTCCCTTCCCCTCTACTGCTCCTCATCAAAATCCACAAATGTTTCCTGGAGTCCAGGTGTCAAATTTTTCTTCTTATTTTCAGAGGCTCATTTGTTCTGGATTCATTTAGCAGTGCAAAGAGTCAAGCAGGGGCCACTGCAGTTGATGCCTCTAGAATCCCTGGATTCGGAGCAGTATGAAGCCTCTTAAAAACCTGAGCTCTGCTAAAACATTAGGAGTCCCAGGAGCACCAAGTTAACAGAGTCCTGCGTGCAATGCTGCTGGACGGCGTAGTTTTATCGTGGCTTCAAGTGAGGGCTTCAAGCTTGCCGTGGGCACTGAAGATTTACCCTCGTTAAGCTATCACAGGATAGGATGCAAATTTGGGAACATAACCACTCCAGCTTACCTCTGTCCGTCGCTGGAAAATTAATATGATTACCAACTGATTCTTCCACTGTCCTTACCAACATGTAAGGTTTCTGCAGCAGCCAAGAGAGGGCACCCCAGGCCAGCCCAGCACCACCAGACACTTCCATGCCCTGACCAGTCCGTCTGTTTGTCTGTCCAGCCCCAGCAGAGCCTTTGCTGTGCGCCGAGGATGAGGAGCAGCCTCTCCTGTGCAGTGGGACTGTAGCTCTAACTCCATCGGGTGTAAGCAGCTACCACGTTTTCTGGGGTTTTGTTTGTGTTTTCCTCTTTTTTAAAGGGTCATATGAAAATGTAAGACAAAGCTGCGGGTGACTGACATTTACTGTGCAAAGTCACTCTCACTTAGTTACAGGCTATATTAGTTTTGGCATCACTTAAGATCTAAATTCAGCTAGCCTGACTTCCTAGAATATTTCAGCTTTCTTCAAGCAACAAACTGCCTGCTGCCACAAAAACACTCCTCCAAAAACACACATCAAAAATAGCATGGCAAAGGATCCCAAAAGAAACAGTTTGGAACTTTTTTTCCTGTACCAATTTTGATTTATCTGAACAATTTTACAAGTGCCAATTTGTATACTGCAGGTTTCTGTGAGAGAGCCAAAACACACACATGTTAGAGCTCAGAGGTCAGAGCAACCCAGCTTCATTACATTTTGCATGGGACCACTTCCAGGTCTAACATACATATCCATATTTAAAACTCTTTAGTTTGCAAGTGAATAAGATACCAGACTGAAACTCTTAAACAACACTGCAGCATACTGTACAAGGAACGTACACACTTCAACAGTCAAACGGACCAAAAGTATTTTATGTTCATCTTCCTGTTATGCAGAACAAAGGTAGAACTGCACGTGAAGTCATTTACCTGGATGCTCAGTGTTGTGAAGTTACTCAAAATACCCATTCCCTGTGCAGAGCCACCCTCCACACACACCAGCAATGCCAACTGGATGCAAGAGTCAAGAGTGATAAACAACCCGCAGCCTTTGCAAAAGGCACCAAGTATTTCCCAACAGAAGAAGAGAGGAAGAACCACGTGTGAGTGAGGTCCACCTCCCTCCTTAGCATGGTCTCAATTTAGGACTGAGACTCAAGGTCCAAACCTTCTGCACATTCACTCCAGCATACTTGCAGGAGTTGGCCATAGGAACTGCCAAAGGTGCTCTAAAGCCTGAAAAAAACATCCCTGAGAAAGTGCTCGACTAGTTATATTCGCTGCATGGGCAATCAGACTGAAATTCAAAGTGTTTAAGACTTGTTTCTGCCTCTTCTGCTTGTATGAGATCGCAGTCAGCAGGGCTGCTGAGGATGAAGACAACACAGCGCCCAGGCTCTGGCCGTACCAAAGAAATAAACTCCAGCCTGACGTGCTGAAGTAATACAAACTTAAATACCGAACGGCATTCAAGGAGGAACGCTGAACTTTTCTGTGAAGTAAGCCAAAGCACTGGAAATAAAACCTAAGTATTTATTGATCTGCAGTGAGGGAATAAAGCGATGAATTGCAGAAGCTCTAGGGTGCAGCCAGCATTAATCAAAACCTCCGTTATGGGAAATGTCAGCGAAGAAACAGGAATTCACAGAGAAAGAAAAGAAAAACAAATAAACCAACCATACGGAGCCACACCCAAAGGAGGAGAGAGAAGAGCAAAGGAAGTAGGTGGCACAGAGGGTTTCCCACAACCAGGCTTTCATCACCTGCGATCTGAAGTCCTATAGGTCTTCTACAACAAGAAGAAATGACTGGAACCCACGCAGGGCTGGCGAGCGCCATGTGAATGTTCATCAGCAGCAGAGCTGGGACAAAAGTGCCTCCAGGGAACCATCAAAAGAAAAATATCTTCCCCACTATTGCTCCTCTCGAATGAACAGATCAAAGATAGGCACCAGCTATGGTAGTTTTGAAGGTGTCACTGCAGTGGACTCAGGTGCTTGTCAGTATCTTTTAATTTATCAAACTTCTCAATCAACCTAAAGGTTTCATCTGCCTTTTGTATTTGCTCTCAACAGAGCTGAAGTCACAGGGATTACATTCATTTGACTCTCTTAATATCTTATACTTTCAGACTTTCCAGCTCCAGAAAAAACACACTCAATGCTGACAACAGGGAAAAGCCACAGAGATAAGGAAAAAAAACCCTGAACTCATAAGGAAATGGAGGAAAGCCACTGTGTAGATGAGATAAAGACAGGGTAGAGATGTGTGGGAATAAAGAAAAAAGCACCAACGAGACAAGGGAAAAGTTATAAACGGTATCACCTACATAACCTGCACTCAGTGCTCTTAATGCGCATTCTGAGTTTGATCAACTTTCAGATTCAAATAAATCCCTGAACTAAAAATCCAACAAGCCCACAGGCCATGCAAGTGCAGTAGGTGTTTTCAAACAAAGAGCTCTCTGCACAGTGAGCTTGCACCATCAACAGCAAACACATTAATTCTGGAAAATTTGCTACAGAAAAAGCTGCAAAAAAAAGGTGGGGAGATAGGACAGGCACTTGTTTCGCAATAAAGATCTGCAAACAGTGACTTGGCCCAAGGAAGACTTGCAACGGTATGGATGGTGGAGAAGACAGAGGGCCAGGCAAAAACTGAGAAATGCAGTGAGAACAGACAGAAAAACTCCAGCACTATTTGGATTAGGGGAGCAGCATCTTCCAGAAGGGCGAGGTGTTAAGAAAACAGAATACCTCATAACTTCGTCAAGTTTTCAGAATTCTTCACGCTTAGCCATCAGCAAACAATATACACCTCAAATCTCATCAGTTCAGAACAAAAGATTCAGAGCTATCTGGGTTGAGCTTTTACACGCCCGTTGCTCCCTCATCTCCACATGCTCGCTGAAAGACCAGCACGGCTTTTAGAACAGATAAACAGCATTCAACTGCAGAGTTTCCTCTAGTCTCATCTACATTACCTTGCCCTTGCTGAGATTTGCCAAGCATTTAAGAGAAAATCTAGATGCGGTTTTGTCCCTTTAAATTCTCACCTTCTCTTGCAGGCAGAAGATAACTGTGGAATAATAATGAATTTCTTTGGTTTGGGGTGGGGTTTTTTGTTTTTATTAGAAACCATTCCTCCTAGCAGGAAATGAAAGAGAACAACCAGATCGGTAGAATTTTTGGGGAATAGGGAAAACATTTCTATGGGTTAAAAATAATAATACTGCTTAGTATTTATTTCAAGGAGATGCGACAAACCAAAGAAAAACAGATGTTCTCAGTAACGCTCCAGTTTCTCTGCAAACTCGGGTATTGTCCAGAGGCTGTCACAGCTCACACAGGACAGGAGGGCACCCCCAGGATGTCGCTGTACACAAGATTCCTTCCTCACTTCTCACTTGGAGAGTCAGATCATGACCCCCCCGGCCCCGTGTCAGGACATGCCCAAGCCCTAATGTGACTCCCTGCAGCCGAGTTCTCCACCTCAGCAGCTATTCCTGCCTGTCTGTATCTCACGCTGAGATACACAGGCTCTTTGATTTCTTATTAAAGCGGTTTCTGGTCTCCCAACGCTTTTAGTACTGCTGCACTGAGGTTTTGGAAACCACTCATCACGAACGCCCTAGAAACTTGACCAGGAATGTGCTCAATTGCATTCACCAAGCTCTTCAGTCCTGAAAAGTAGTATTAAGCTGAACTCCAAGAGAATTTTTCAAAAAGCTACATTGAATTCAATTCATGACACACTATTAAGAATTATTTTACAAATGAAACAGCTTAATATGATTTAAAGGATGCAGAACTTTCCCATAGGGGGAGAGGAGCAAATCCTCCGTGAGATGAGTACCAACACAGTTGGTACTGAGGCTTACGGAACTTTGATGTTAATGAATGTGGATGGGTTGTAGAGATGGGAGAAAAGCTGCCTTTATCAGTTTTCCCAGTACCAAGCTGATAGCCATTGTAAAACCTCTTTTTAATACAGCTGTGCAGCTTTTGCCAATAAGCCACAGGTTTCCATCACATGATCAGGTGAAAATGTGCTTAACAAGGACATGAATATGCTTCTTTGTTCATAACAAACTTATTACAAGACAGACAAAGCTCAAATTATCTCAAGAGGGCAAATGTTCAGCTAGCAACATGTCAAAGCATTCCAGCCCACATATTGCCATTGAACAGCCCAAAAAAGAAAAAAAACACCTTATTTGTAGAAGATGGTATTCAACTAGAAGTCAGTTTGCTTTTTTGTAACTCTACATCTGGAGCCTGTTTGTTTGGGGTATAAAGAAAAGAGGAAAGATATTTGGAGACACTTGAATTGCTTCACTTCCTGCCGTGAATGACTACGCAGTGATTTTGTTATAAAGAAGAAAACAATAGTTTCCCATACTCCCTGGGAGAAGGACAAAACTTAACCTGCTGAATGCGCAGCGTATAAAAAGACTTCAGTCCAACAGTAAGAAAAAACTGCTAATGATAAAGATAAGCCCAGGAATACGGCAGCTGTGGAGTCCCTGTCACTAGGCTACAGTAAGAACCCCTTCAGCGCTGATTTTGAGCTGGTTTGGGTCTGGGTAACGTGAAGCTTATCCAGGGCTGATGTGCCTGTTCCAGCTTCCATGGACGGGCAGATATTTACAGGGACCACGTGGAGCAGGTGAGGCTGGGAGCTCCTCCAGCGGGCCTGCCGGGCAGCCGCCACTCAGGAATCACCTTTGACAGAAAGACAGAGCGAAGCAGCATCTCCCAGGCAGGCCGAAGAGTTATGTGAAACATCAGCCCTCTCTATTCCAACCCTCGCCCGCTGCAGTTTCACTCATTTGGAAACAGCTGCTTTAAAATACTCTGACTTCAAAGCAGAGTGAATTAAGCTCCACATAAAGTCCATTCAGCTTTTTCTTTAATTTGATAAAAGCTCATCAGACCATTCGAGTTCCCTTCTGGTCAATACTGCCTCAAGAAATCTGCGATTCAGCTACCTGTGGTTTTTGCAATATTTCTGTAAAACATCAGTGACAGAATCTGCTGGCCTGCATGTGTCAGGTCTTTGGTAAACACTGTTTCAGGGCCACTCAAAGTACCTTTTTTCTATGGTAGTCTCCTTTTCTATAGAAGTCTCCATCTTGTGTGGTTTTTCTTGCTGTCATGCCCTGGGATCACCACCATTTTTATACAGCATTTCTCCTCAATTTTACCCTGATGCCTTTTTCCATTTTCATTTGTTTCCAAGAAAAAGGATTGGTCCCGATAACGACGACTTGGCTCTTGACTTGCTGGCTAGGAGGTTGAGCTTTAGGCTAGACAAAGTTACCGTTAAGCTAGATATTTTCACTTCTATTGACAAAGAACAATAAATAAGTTTACCATAGGCCCTTGCATCACAGGTGATGCCAGAGCACTCTACAAACAGTGCACTGGGTCCCCCATTCACCATCAAAACATACTTGCCGCTAACTGTGCCAGCAACACTACATAAAAGTTAGTTAAGAGGTGAAAAAGAGAGCAACCCCTCCAAGTGAAATTACAAGGAAATTAAGGGAGGTACAGCATATTACTTCACGGAGAAGTTGGCCCGAAGACTGAACAGCACACCTTTTTAATGGCCAAAAGGGGGGCAGGGTCCCTGTTCGAGATGGAATCACCAGCACCGCAACGCTGCCCCTCGGGGCTCCGCTCAGCACGATGCGTTATCAGCCAAAAACGCCCGTCGCACGCAGAGCCATCGGCACCACTGCCACCGCCGCTCCTTCCGCAGGCTTCTCATCAGAGCCTTATCAAGAAAAAGCAGTGCCTGGCCTAAGAGCTTTGACAAGATCCCAACACAGTGGTGACAATAGGAAAATACGCAGAAGATTTCATTCTAAGACCTCTTTGGTGTTTCTTACTTAAATAAGCCATCACACCGGGTGACAAATCCAGTGAAACCGATCATTTCAAGAATACAAAGGATCAGCCTCCCCATCTACCTCCTCTCTCAAGTATTGACCTTGCTAGCAAAGCAGCAGCCTCAAAGATTCTAGATATAATTACGAATTAGGACATTCAGCAAGGGGAAGAAAGATTTTTTTTTTTATACACAGTGATCATGTGAAGCTGAACAGTATCCTGTATAAATACAGTCTTGTTACATCAAAAAGTTTAAGTCTGTGTTGCTCTAATGGTATCCCAAAGTTTTCGAAGCACATGTACAGTTCTTCCAAAAGTACCTTACTAAGAAAAAAAGAAAGCTCTGTTTCAAGCATTTAAATCCCCAAAGACAGACAAAAGAAAACACAGGACAAAGTAGAAATACTATTGATTAGGCATAATTGGTATAATTAATTTGTAATTAGTTCATTAAAATATATAGGCATTGGAATTATGCGTGTACATTTCTGGGAATATCCTGCAAGTCACTTGGGATATGCTTATCATTTATTTGATAGATGAAACATTATTAGAAAGACAGCCCATTAAAAATTAATATACCAGAGTAATAATTTCTCGATCTCAGCATTCAGTTTTCTACATACTCAGATTCCTATTCTACCTCATCACGAGTTTTTCTTTCTGCTGTTTTTCAGAGCGTGACTTAGGAAGTGCAGCATTTTAGCCAACTGAGGCCCAATGCCCTTGACACCACGTAGTCAGGTTTGAGAATACAAAGAGACAAATACCATAAATTATATAGGATGAGGGTAGTCAGCATCACACCTAATTCTATAATCAAAATTAGGATGAAAAGGTAAAAAGCCTCTCACGTCTGCCTTTCTTCCTGTAAGGTTACTTCACTGTTCCTGCTGATCTTTCTGAAGTCCTGCTGGTATTTTTGAAGTGGCATTTGAACCAACAGCTACAGAAATAATGTGATCTTAAAAACCCAGGGTACAGTCACATCACCTCCAGGTTGGGAGGATAACACCAAAGTTTCCTTGAACATCTGTGAGGGTCAGAGAGAGCGAGTCAGCCCTTAGGAGGGTGATTCTGAGCACCACAAATAGACCTTCTGCTCAGAATCTCCTCATAAAAAGTGTTTTCCTCTCCATCGACGCTAATGGGAGCCTAGAAAGGTTGGTCCCTCACTCATCAACCTCATCTACATATAAGAAGCTTGGCCATGTGAATACCCATCTTCATTTAAAAAAAAATAATCAGACGATTACTGAAAATGGGGAAATCAACAGTGGGTATATAGTGCATGCAGCATTATTTACCACTATAAGGCTTGAGTCTTTTTTTTGCAAAGCAAAAAGTATGTGTCTAAAAAAACAATAGCTTTCATTTTTATAAAAGGGTAACATTGCAAAAAGAAATACGGCAAACAGAGTCAGGTCTCCAGGTCCTTTAAGCCACAATTAAACGCTTCACCGTAATTTTGTGCATCTCAGCAAATCTGTTTTAAGAATTCTGAACAGTCTCTCAGGAACCACATACTTTTTTTTTTCCCCCCCCTGCCTCCAATCTAGCATGGACAATTATTTATTTTCTTTGCCCTGCTCTCAAGAATGTGATGGATGTATTTACATAAACACACACAGAGTCACAGATATCTCTCTATAAAAATTAATCTGCAGATGATGAAAAGTGTAAGAGATCTAAGAGGCAAATCCCAAACAAAAGAGCATACTTTATACGTAAATATCTTGAAATTATAAAGATCTGAGATTAAGTGGTTTACCACTCATTTAGAATTGATTAGAATGTATTTAAATTTAGCTGAAAGTACCACAACATTGCTCATGTATTTGCATCTGCGAATAAGTAAATAAAAAGCCTGTTATTAAAGCCTTCATTAATTCTGATTATATGAGAACTTAAAAGCAAATCTGTGTATTACTGCTCTGTAAAGACTCCCAGCAACTCTACAGTAAAGCTGGCACTGCCACCCAACATGTGTCAGCGAAAATGACTAACAGGATCTATTTTCAGTAATCTTAAATCACACTGCTAAAATATAGAATTAATGGTTTTGCATAATACTTCAAATATTTTTTATTCTAATTCATTCCCAATTCATGCCTTATTGTATCAAAAAGTGAATTTTATATCACTTGACATTTATGCACAACAGTGGAACACATTTTATTAAACTACAATGTTTAGGCAGCATTCAGATGTGATGCGTATATTATTATGGAGAGCGATCCAGCTAATTTACTACTTTATAAATGTGATGGCTAGAGGTTTAAAAATATATCACGTTGACTAGAAAAATGAAGAACTTTTCACTCTGACCACAGACTTTGAGAGTTTCTATATATTTCATTGAAGGCAATATTTTTGAAAGAAGGATTCATGAATTCGAGTAAATTTTCCCCCAATTAAAGACTTGTCAGTGGATTCCTAAGGAATTTAACAAGTGTATAACCTACCTCAAAATGGTTCTTCTTGGAGAAATCAAATTTTAAGCTATGAATGACTTTTGAAAGCGAGCTGCCCCTCTCACACCCCCTCGACCCCCAAAAATTCTACCCATATCTCTGGCATCCTGGTTTAATAGCTTAAGCAGAGAAGCGTAACTGAAACATTATTAATTAGGTTCTTTAATCTCTATTCTTATACTAATAAATTAATGTATTCAATGTATTACAAATGGGTCTATACTCCATTTGTAAATGAAAGGTGATTTGGGGCAATGAGGGAATAAAAAGCTAAAGACTCATTAAGTTTGGTACCTAGGAAATGATGTTGCAATACCTAAGAAATTTCACTTGCCACTCTCACAGTTGAAAAGTCATTCCAAGTTAAAACAAAATAAAACAAAACCCAACCTCCCCCCAACATTTAGCCATTAAACTCGGAGTTATGAGGTGGAGTTTGATTAAAGATTTTGCACTTTATCACGTCTGATAATCAGACTGGTTTAGAACAAGCTCTACACTACACTTGATAGACTCGGCATCAAAATAAATTACTTTTCCCTACACAATTCCAAGTCGATTACCCCGTAATCAACATCACAAAACATTTTAAGGCACCACACAAGACAAAGGATCTGAGGGATTTTTAGTGTTTAGTTATACAGAAGAGTATACCTGATAGTCCAGAATGCTGAATCCTAAACCATTTTTGTCTTTCTCCAGCTGAATAACCATCACATCCGGAGACCATAACGCTAATTCCCCTTCTTCCTCCTCAGGATTAATGTCTTCCTCAGGTTTCACCTGAAAAATAAAAGCTCTAGTTCAAATACTATTCTTTCAGTTCTTTACAAATGCTGTGCCGTGAATATTTTGATCATTAATGGCTTGTACATGCCCTAAAATATGGCTTTTTATGGAATTACAACTTCCTTGAACATTATGCATCCAGTTTTCTCCAACTTGCTGCCTCGGATACTCTCCTGGACTCTGCCTACGTGTTTTGAGAATCAGTGCCCAACCTGGCATACAAATACCCACATATTAGTCAAATTAGTTGTTATAATATTACTAACCTGTTACATGTTGATGAACTTCAGCTGTCCCATTAGATGCATAAAGGAAAAAATAAATATCTTAGCATAAAAGATTTAACCACAGACAGCCAAGAGAAAGACCAGGCAATCGGGCACATCTGATCCTTGTGACATTAAATAAGAATTTTTTGTTTGCGTATCTTGTAACTACACAAACAGTATCTAATTGGAAAAAAAGCTGTTTCTTTCACAATATTTGTGCTAAGGTGTAAAAGACAGAGGTATAGTTACCCAATTTTGTTGGGTTAGGACGGCTTCATAAAAACATCTTCCAAAAAGGCATCTTTTGTTGTCTAACTTAAAATGCGTGTTTTAACATTACTGGTATTTTATCAATACAATCTTTACAAAGTATCACGGTGTGATGTCCCAAGAAACCCCTTGAAACCTTATACCATTACCTTTGCACTGATTTAACCTTATTTCTTTGGACAAATATGCCTATTACACAGAGCACTGCCAGAAGGCAAAAGGAAGAAGTTTTCTTCCACACACTCTTCCTTGATACTTTTGACAAAAGGAAGCAGAAAAATTGTGAGATTGCTCTAAAGACAAGGCAACCCCTCTTCTCTCAGCATCACCTTATTGCAAAGATGTGCAACTGAAGAAGGCACATGGAAAATGTTCAGTAAAACGCAACATCAAAAAACCCCATAGTGGAACAAGTTCTGTTGCAACAGAAAGGGCCTTTTCCAAAAAGATGTAATACTGTACACCTTATTCTTCCATGAAACATCCGTATTTCTTGTTTTATTCTCCCCCTTAGGGGAAATTACATCAGAAAATATCTGAAAAGACGAGAAGTCAAGGTGTAAATACTTTTTATAAATAGGAACCACCGTTACAAGTGTCAAGCCTTAGTCTGAGGCTTTAAAGCTTCTGCAATGGAAAAGAAACATTAAGTTTCATTTTTTTTCCAGTTCTATAAAAACCTGCTCAGAACATGGAAGCAATCAGCTAATGGGGGCAAGGATGTGATTTAGGGTAATTCAGAGCTCTCACTCACCTATTAAGTGCAAGAATGATGAATGGGATGTACATAGTCAGCATGCTTGGTGATTTACCTACCTCGTATTTATAGTACAATGAAGTTTCTTATGGCCAACCTGTATAAACTGTAGCAAAAGTACTAGTGTTGCAAACATGAACTATCTTTCAAGGAAACACCAGCTGTCCCTTACGAGCCCAAAGTGAATGGAAAAGGCAGTTTTATACGACAATTTAATAGAAAACTGCCTCATATAGCTACATATTTTAGGAAATGTTATTTAAGACTGAAAAGTGGTCTGGATGGAACAGCCAAAGGGAAACAGAAACACTGTCTTTAGAAAGCTAAATCACTTTCTCAGAAATATATGCAGCTTTTTCAAAAAGTCACTGCTGAATGTAGTTGAATGACATGAGGAGTTTACCTTTTGTTTCGGAGGGGGAACTCCCAGGGTGGGCTCGTCCACAAGAGACTCGCTGCCATCGTCAAAGAGTCGCCGGCAGCAAACCAACGTAAACGGGGGTGGCACTTCTTTCAGAAAAGTGACTGCCTCACGGCGTGATTTGCCGCACAGCTGAACGCCATTGACCTACACAGAAAAGGAAACGCACATCCACACTAAGATAATTAAAAGGATATCAACCACATTCTTCCATTAATTTTTTTTTTTGCATACGTCTTTCTCCAGCTGAATGTGAAAGTCTAATTTTACCGAGGGATTCTGGCAAAGCTTGCATAGTTTTATTACCATATGCTTCTGAAGTATACGTGCATTACTGTAAGATTTAAACTTCATTTGTAAGATCTTGTGACTACTCCTACATCACATCTCTGCCTCCTCCAACTGGTTTTCTGCTCATGACTTTTCCTGGCCTAAATCTTTCCTAGGATTGTTCTCATTCTCACCTGCAGTTTTGTTGCGGATTTTTTTTAGCGTTAGGCTTATGTGTTTGAAGTTAAAAGAATAAAATATTAATTTCCAAAAATATTTTAAGAAAGTAGATTTTGAGCTCTAATCAAAACCTTGAAGCCAGAGCTAGTGCAGCTTTGTCTGTTGTTTAAAAAGTAACAAAGTGGTTGAAACTGAAATAGATCCTACAGAAAACATACAAGAATGTTTATATAGTAAGGAAGAAAGAGATTACAGTAAGCAATTAATTGGAAAACCCTGACAAGGGTCAAAGCTTATCATCCCATAAGCATTATATCCTGAGTGACAACAGAAGACTATAAGGCCATTGTTAACGGATGTTTTAAACCACGGACTTAAAAGCAGAAAAAAAGGCAGATATATAATAATGCTACTTTAAAATGGGATACTGCAGTTGTGCTTCATGAGGAAGATAAAACTACAGTGATTCATCCTCATCAATCTGCAATATCATGAGGGTACACAGCAATATCTGTAAATACAAGGACAGGAGAATGCCAGTAGGTGTCCCAGATGTGACCATCATCCATGGTGCCGAGCAGCACAGCCCCAAAAGAGCAGGGCTTTCACCCGATTCGTGCTATGGACTGAACCCCAACAGTACGTGTGTTTCAGAAGTTTCTTTCAGGGTCCCTGAAGTTCCTTCTCATGATCTAATGCCCAAAGTCAGTTTAGGAACCCAGGACACATCATCCGAGTCCCCTCTACAACACGAACCCACGAACCACAGCACAGCAAGTGGAGATCATTGGAGATTCTCTTCAATACTTCACACCCAAACCGCAATGCTAATGCAGATGAACCCCCATCTGATCCCAGAAAATATAGCGCATATACAACATACACATCTCCATACCTGCAGACTTGAGGCAAAGCCTCATCACGTACTTCCCAGATCTCCGTGTTCTTGAGAGGGACTCAATCTTGTGCAAAACCCCCCACAATCTCACCGTAGCCACCATTTTCTTCATGCTCACCTCTATTTCCCCCCGCCTGTTCCTTTGCGCTTTTTACAGTATAAATATAGCTCGTACTGCTGGGAAACACAGAATTCCCCTCACACTATATCCCAGCCAAGGAGGAAAATTGCGAGCGGCGTAACTGGCCTCCAACACCATAAGACAAACGGCTACAGGTTTTTTTGGCAAGAATTACAGCAACCACTGAGCTATCAGGCTCCTCCATTAGTTAATTATTTAAGCAGAAGTATCTACGCATAAGGATTTTTTTAATGCGTTGAGAGCGGCAGCGCGGTGGGGAGTTCCCAGCAAACCTCAGCGTACTGGGATTGATGGGGCAGACCCAGGGGGTCCCATTTCTGCTTTCACAGCCGCCAAAAATCAGCGCACAAGGTGCCCTATGCCCCATTCATTCACCGCACCGCCCCAGTTACTTGTGCCATCAAATGGGAGCGAGGGAAATTTTATAACAAACCTCAGAGGACACAAGGAAGCAATTTACTCTTAAAAAAGAACACAATGAAATTAACTAAAATTAGGGGGAAAGTAAAAGAAACTACCACGCTTTCTATCATAATTCAAACACATCATTAAAAATAATCCATGTTCAACCTCACTATATATTAAAGAAAAATTCCTCGCTGATCACATTTTAATCCCAACAGTATCAGGCCCAGGTAGAGCTGCTTGTTTAGGGAATGGGGTTGTCACTTTTTCCATTGCAAACCCCTACTTAAGGGGATTTATAACTTGGCTGCAAAAACATACTCTGGGCTAAACCTGGCATACATAGTTTGAGCCCTCAAGCGCATTTTTATTTTGTTGGGGGTTTTTTTCCAGCTACAGAGCAGAAATAAATTTATGCACACTAGGTCTGGACATATCTGTGAACTTAATTGTAAGTACACAGTAATAAGTAAAACTGTTAAATATATACAATTAAAGTTTCCTAAGTTACTCTACAGCACTGCATCATTGCTTTTTGTATACAACTTTTTGTTTAGTGGCCAAGGAATTT